>NC_135882.1:137978867-138329987 GCF_964194155.1 Cetorhinus maximus | reverse complement strand
GGGTGGGACAGATAGATAAATAGCAAATCTATTCCTTGCTTCATATTTTAACAGGGTTTCTTTCCAGGTAATATAATTCTTTTGTTAAAAAAAATTGTTTCTCCAGATGTGATAGCAGAGGTAAGGCCGGTATTTAATCCTCATTTGCTCATCCCCATTATTCATTACCTTCAGAAGGTACACCACCATGGGAACACCACCACCTGGAAGGTTGCCTCCAAGCTACCTCACTATCCTGACTAGGAATGATATTGCCCTTCCTTCACTGCCGCTGAGTCAAAATCCTGGAACTCCCTTCCTAACAGCACCGTCGGTGTACTATATCACATAGACTGCAGCGGTTCAAGAAGGCAGCTCACGGCCACCTTCTCGAGGGCAATTAGGAATAGGCAATAAATGCTGGCCTAACCAGTGACACCCACATCCTATGAACAAATAAAAGGATCACTGCTTATGGCGATGTTGTTCCCACAGTGGTGTTTGGTAGCGAATTCCAATATTTTGACCCACTGAGTTGTTGGAATGCTAATCCATGTCCAAGGGTGATGTGTGACTTGAAGTGTAACTTGGAAATGATGCTGCTTCCACAAGATTGCTGCCCTTGCATTGAAGTGTGGAAGCGGTTAAGGGTCTTAAACCATCAGTTTTCCATTTGCAGTCCCTGGACTCACAGAGTCTGCAAGAAGATCTTAGGGAATCTGTTTTACAATAGTCTGGAAAATCCTGCCAGCAGAAGTACCTTACCAATAAGAACTATAAAAACAAAAACTCATTTGTGAACATCACAGGTGATGGACGATAATACTGTGAGATCCGAAGGAGAATTGAGATAGCCAAGCCCAGCTTTGTTAGAATGGAAATGATGTGTTAACATCAAAGAAACTGAATCTGAATCTTTGGAAAAGAATGTTGAGCTGATGCATTTTGCCATTTATGTTATATGCCTCAGAGACATGGACAACAAACAAAGAGACTATTGATAAGCTGAAAGCATTCAAGGTGTGGACATATAAGAGGATGTTTCGCATATCCTAGACAGAAGGAAGACAAACGTGAAGGTCAAATGTGAAATTGTCCATTTTGGCAAGAAGAATTATCTTCTTAAAATATTATCTAAATGGTGAGAGATTGCAGAGCTCTGTGATGCAGGGGGATCTGGATGTCCCAGTGTATGAATCACAAAAGGCTAGTATGCAGGTACAGCAAGTAATTAGGAAAGCTAATGGGATGTTATTGTTTATTGTGAGGGGAATTGTTTACAAAAGTAGGGAGGTTATGCTTCAGTTGTACAGGGCACTGGTGAGACCACATATGGAATATTGTGTACAGCACTGCTCTCCTAATTTAAGGAAAGATATAAATGCATTAGAAGCACTTCAAAGAAGGTTTACTAGACTAATACCAGGAATGGGCAGGTTATCTCATGAGGAAATGTTGGATAGGTTAGGCTTGTATCCACTGGAGTTTAGAAGAGTAAGAAACAACTTGATTGAAAACTTTAAGATCCTGAGGTGTCTTGACAGGATAGATGTGGAGAGGATGTTTCATCTTGTGGGAGAATCTAAAACTAGGGGTCACTGTTTAAAAATAAGGGGTCTCTCATTTAAGATAGAGATGAGAAGAAATTTTCTCGCTCTTCCTCAAAAGGCAGTGGAACCAGAGTCTTTGAATATTTTTAAGGCAAAACTAGATAGATACATGGTTAACAAGAGAGTGAAAGGTTTTCGGGTGTGGGCAGGAATGTGGGGTTGAGGTTACAAGCAGATCAGCCATGATCTTATTGAATGGTGGAGCAGGCTCGAGGGGCCGAGTGGCCTACTCCTGCTCCCAATTCGTATGTTCGTATGTAATGAGGAAGTGCTGGAAATGGTTGGAAGAAAGGGGAAATTAGTGCATAACATCAAAAACAGATACAAAACTTCAGTCACATCATTACAGCAGATGGTAGACATACAGTTATTGAAGGGGAAGATCGAATGGAAAACGTGGGAGAGGGAAGCAGAAGAGAAAATGGATGATGGATATAATGGACTGGATGTGTTGATGCGGAATATGTAAGGGCAGCACAGAATGGGCAAAGGTGGAGATCCATTGCAGTCAACCAGCTGAAAAGAATATAACACCAACAATCAAACAAAGCTGCCCTTGTGAAGGTAATGGAATCACTGCAGTTTGGTTGGTGAAGGTGCTCCCACAATGCTACTAAATTGGCATTTCCAGGATTTCATTTATAAATAGGAACTGGAAATCATGGATTTGGGAATTTACTCATTTTCAGCCTACTCTGTGCTTCATGCAAAACTCCATAATTGATGGGATAAAAGCAAAATACTGCAGATGCTGGATATCTGAAATAAAAATGGAAAAGATGCAAAAACTCAACAGGTCTGACAGCATCTGTGAAGAGAGAAACAGAGTTAATGTTTTGAGTCCAGGTGACTCTTCAGAGCTGAAGAAGGGTCATACAGACTCGAAACTTTAACTCTGTTTCTCTCTCCGCAGATGCTGTCAGACCTGCTGAGTTTTTCCAGCATTTTCCAATTTAATTATCCTTAATTATTAGCATGTTTGCACAGGAACAGGAAAAGGCCATTCAACCTAATGAGCCTCTTCTGCTTTTTAAGAGATCATGGATGATCTCCACCACTATTTCATTTATTCATCTTTTCCCATATTTCTTGACAGTCTTAACCAAACAAAATTCCAATCAATCTCAGTATTTCAACATTCAGATTCATTGCTGAAATTCATGGATCCTAACACCATGTGTACAGTGCACTGGACTTGCTCTTTTCAAGTGGACCTCAACAGCCAAGTGGATTATGAATGAAAACATCTAAAATAAGAGTTAGAGTTCAGTTGTGAGTAGGAGATAAGATGTGGGCATATAGGATAACAGTTGTGCATTTTATTGAACTGAAATTGTAAATTTTAATTTTAACTTTGTAAGTATAAGTGAGTTGGCAGTCAACTGTCAGTCGGCCATAATAACATACTTGCCTGGATTTTGCTCTCAACCATGAAGAAAGGGCTCTCACTATTCATCACATCCACAGCTGCCCTCACTTGTCAGCCGAAATTTCCTTGATCCAGTGTCTGTTCCAGCGCGGCATCCTCCACAGGGGGTCTCTGGCATGTTTGAGTAGGGCTAGTGATCATTAGGTTCTTCAAACAATCAGATTGAAAAATTCTCGCTGAGACTCACATGGCTAAACTTTACCATAGAAGCTGAGAGCGGGTTTGGAGGTGGGGGTGCTAGCAACATCGCGCAGGACAATATCATGCCAGTAGCCTGGGATGTGGCTGCCTCTATGTGATTTTTCTGGAGGAAGTTTCTCAGGGTGGATGCCCAGTAGCAGAGGGCAAGAAATTAGGGCAATTAAGCAGGAGGCACTTGAGAGGTCGCTTGAGACAGCTATGTAATTTTGTCAGAATGTGCACATGCCCCACACTGTGTCACCGCCTCGTCCAAGCAGATGAGGAGGATGTACAGCGGGAAGCACTTGACTAAAGCAGCAGACATGAAATCCTCTGTATAAAAGGGGGAATCAGCAAACAGGAGTTCATGCTTTGCCACTGGTTTGCCATGGAGTAAGCAGAGCTCTAGGATTGGGAGTGCTGAATGAGAGGCGGGGAGGGGTCTTGGAGTAGGGTTCATTCTGGGTCACAGGATCCTAGTGATTGAGACTGGATCTTGACATGGGGGCTACCTACTCAGAGGTGGGCTGGAGCAGTGGGCAGGATCAGCGGCCCCAACAACACAGGCATTCCTCTGGTACACATGGACAAAGAAGTGCTGGTCGAGTGGCAGGAGGGGCGAGAAAGCGATACCTGCAACATCGGGTGTACCGACAAAGGATCACCCTCTTAACATGTCTGGACAGCAATGCTGCTGATGGCTGAGCCTTTTGAGGCAGGCAGTGGCTGACCTGTGTACTCTCTGGGAGGACAACCTTAGGTTCCAAGGAGCAGATGGGCACCCACACAGCAGCTGTCAATGTGACAGGAGCCTTGAATATTTAGCATCTGGTCATTTCAGGGTTCAGCAGTGAACCTGCGTGGGACCTTGAATTGGGCTGCCCACATCAGCATCACTCAGATGAGGATTAAGGATGTGATTGCACCAGAGAGAGTGCAGAGGAGACTCTCCAGGATGTTGCCTGGGCTGGAGAGTTTTAGTTATGAGGAGAGACTGGAGTTATTTACCCTGGAGCAGAGGAGATTGAGGGGGGACGTGATTGATGTGTATAAAATTATGAGGGGCATAGATAGGGTAGACAAAAAGGAACTTTTCCCCTTGGTGGAGGGATCAATAACCAAGGGGCATAGATTTAAGGTAAGGGGAAGGAGGTTTGGAGGGGATGTGAGGAAGAATTTTTTCACCCAGAGGGTGGTGGGAATCTGGAACTCACCGCCTGAATGGGTGGTAGAGGCAGATACCCTCATAACATTTAAGAAGTATTTGGATATACACTTGCGATGCCATGGCATACAAGGCTATGGGCCTAGTGCTGGAAAATGGGATTAGAAAAGTTAGGTACTTGTTTGACTGGCACAGACTCAATGGGCTGAAGGGCCTTTTTCTGTGCTGTAGACCTCTATGACTCTATGACTCTAATATTGACGCCCTGTCCAAGAGAGTATTGGACTTCACTATGTTCATCACAACTATGGCCAGTCAGCCACAGAGGGGTTTGCCTCCATGAAAAAATTGCCTCAGGCATAAGGCATGCTCAAATGCACCTCTGTGACAATCAGGGCCCCGACTGAACAGAAATTGGGCCATACATCTCGCGGTAATTGTAAGTAGAATTTCCGTCCTAATCGTCGAATCAGTCCCTCCAAACATGCTGCAGTTTGGAAGTGCTGATTCTTTCTATCCAACGATGGATGATTGGTCTCATTATGTTGAATGCCTCGCATGCTTTTTCCAAGCTAATGGCATTGCGGGGGAGGAGAAGAGGCGAGTGATCCTCTTATCCACGTGTGGGAGTAAGACCTATGGATTGATTTGAAAATTGACGGCACCCACTGCCCTGGATTCTAAAAGTTTTGATGACTTAGTGAGCCTTGTGAAGAGTCATTACCAGCCCCCCCAAAAAAAGCCCTCGGTAACAATGCAACTGTTCAAATTTAACTCAAGAAATCGAGCCCCAAGGGAAATTGTTGCTTGTTATGTGGCAAGTCTGAAACAGTTAACAGAATATTGTGAGTTTAGTACATCTACAAATGATATGCTTAGAGATTGTTTGGTGTGTGGTATAAATGAAGATACGATTCAGAAGAGATTACTGTCTGAAACAAATTTGGATTTTCAGAAGGTGCTAGAAATAACACTGGCCATGGAAAGTGCAGTGAGGAAATCGAAAACCATACAGAGAACACAAAATGGCACCATCCTCCACGTTAGGTGGGGAGCTCCAGCCAAAAAGGGCGCAACAAAGCATAGCTCTGATGAGAAGTGGGAAGTAACCACCGCCTGCAGACAAATAAAAAGAAATTACTTAGCAGCGAAAACATGGAATGATGGTAACAGAGTTGGAAGCAGACAACCTTGTAATGAATGGAAGTTTTAAAAAATTGAACGTTCTTACTGACATCAAAACAGACACCTCATGAGACATTGCAAGGCTAGAATCAGGCAGATTTTCAATTGAAAGAAAAAGCCCCATGAGATCCATAACATAGAAGAACCTAAAGTAACAGATTCAGATATTTATTCATTGTATAATTTAAAGGTAGGAAGAACAGAACCAATTTATGTAACAGTGAGGATGAATGATAGACCTATCAGAATGGAGGTGGACACAGGAGCTTCCACTGCAGTAATAGGTGAGCATACCTTCACATTCCTGAATTATGAAGAATGTAAATTAAATTTGGAAGAAACAGATGCCAAATTGAAAACTTACATGGGAGAAGACATCAAAATCAAAGACATAAGCAGGGTTATTGTAAAGTATGGAAGTTAATCAGTAAAATTACCCTTGATGGTGGTAGCAGGTGAGGGGCCAAGCCTCCATGGATGAAACTGGCTGAAAGAAATTAAACTGAATTGGGCTGATGTCTTCAGCTGAGATCCAGTGGGCGACCTGAGCTACAGCAAAACTACACCTCAGTTTTCCAAGATGAACTTGGGAAGATACAGGGGCTACAAGCAAAAATTCATGTTGATCCAGATGCTACCCCACCCCCCCCCCCCCCCCCCCCCCCCCCCCCCACCCCGATTTATGAAGGCAATACCAGTACCTTATGCAATGTGGGAAAAGGTAGACACCGAATTGGACAGATCAGAGAAACTGAAAGTTATACAACCTGTGCAGTTCTCAGAGTGGGCAACACCAATAGACCCTGTACTTAAACCCAACCCGAGCATTTGAATTTGTGGAGACTACAAATTGACTGATAATAAAGTGGCTAAGTTGGACATACACCCTATACTAAAAATTGAAGACCTTTATGCTAAGCTGGCAGGTGGAGCCGTCTACACGAAGCTTGATATGAGTCATGCTCATCAACAATTTTGGGCCTCCCAGAAATTTGTCACAGTTAATACACACAAAGGGTTGCACCAATACATCCATTTGTCTTTTGGTCTATCCTCAGCTTGTGGCATATTCCAGACAGCAATGGAAAGTTTACTGCAGGAATTGCCTCACGTTGTAGTTTAATTAGATGACATTTTGATGACAGGACTCATTGAAAAGGAGCATTTGGCAAACTTGGAAGAAGTTTTGAAATGTCTCTCACAGGTGGGAGTGCGTTTTTTTAAAAAGCGCACGTTCCAAGCAAAAGAGGTAATTTATTTAGGTCACAGAGTAGATACACAAGACCTCCACCTGGCTGAGGAAAAAGTGAGAGCCATTAGAGAGGCACCAGCGCCAAAGAACACATCTGAGCTCAAATCATTCTTGGCGATGATCAATTATTATGGATGCTTTTTGCCTAATTTGTTGACAGAATTGGCACTACTGTAATAACTACTCAAGAAAATCTAATGTAGGTCTTTGCAAACACCACAGAAAGAAGTTTTCACAAAGGTGAAACGAGTGTTACACTCGTCCACCCTATTAGTACATTTTGACCAAAGAAAAGAGTTAGTTTTGACATGTGATGCATCTCCCTATGGAGTGGGAGCAGTGCTCTCCCATTGAACGGACGATGGCTCAGAAAGACTTATTGGATGTGTATCAAGAACGCTCAACACAGTGGAAAAGGGATACTCACAGGTGGAAAAAGGAGGCCTGTCAATCATCTTTAGTGTCAAGAAATTTCACCAGTGTGTACACGTTCGTCATTTTACTATCATTTCGGACCATAACCTTTTGCTAGGATTTTTCAGCGAGGATAAGGCTATACCACCCATAGCCTCAGTAAGAATACAGAGATGGGCATTGATTCTGGCATCATATGAGTGTACTTTCATCCACAAGCCTGGAAATCAGATTGAAATTGCTGATGCATTTAGTGGTTTGCCACTGAAAGGAAATGATGAACATGTTCCAGTTCCTCAAGAACTAATTTTATTATTGAACTTCTTAGAATCTTCACCGGTATGTGCTAGACAGATCAGAGATTGGGCAAGTCAAGACCCAGTTTTATCCAAAGTATGAGAACAAGTTCTTCACGGTTGATCTCAAGAACAGGAATCTGATGAAATAAAACCATCTTTTCACAGAAAATATGAGATAACCAGTCAGGATGGTATCTTATTGTGGGGAGCTTGAGTGATTGTTCCTCCTAAAGGACGAAAGCCTTTGTTAACTGAACTACATAGTGCACATTCAGGTATTTCCCGAATGAAGACCATAGCGCATAGCTACCTATGGTGGCCTGGAATGGATGGAGAAACAGAGAGCTTAGTGAGAAGTTGTATGCAGTGCCATCAAGTGCAAAAGTTACCTCCAACAGCTCTGTTACACCCTTGGAAGTGACCAGGAAGGCCATGGGTGCAATTACACATTGACTATGTGGGACCTTTTATGGGAACAATGTTTCTCCTTATTGTTGATGCTCACTCAAAATGGATGAACATATATGAGGTGAAGCCACCAACATCTTCTACTACAACTGACAGGCTACATCAAAATTTCAACATTGCGCTACCAGACGTGATCATATCAGATAATGGCATGGCATTTACGAGTGTTAAGTTTCAGCAGTTTATCAGGCTCAACGGTATCACTCATGTAAAAACTTCATCGTACCATCTTTCATCGAATGGACTGGCCGAGAGAGCAGTTCAAACATTCAAAACTGGCATGAAGAAATTAACAGGAGACTCCATAGTGACCAAGCTAGCACGTTTTCTTTTCCATTATAGGACCACCCCTCACTTGACAACAGGTGTCACACCTGTGGAATTGTTGATGAAACACTGTCTCAGAATGAGATTGAGCTTAATAACACCAAATTTAGGAGGGAGCGTGGAAAGGAGTCAGGAAAGTCAGAAAACTGGACATGACTGACATAGTCATGACAGAAAATTTATCATAGGAGAGACGGTATATGTGAAAAATTTTGGAGAAGGACCCAAGTGGTTATCAGGTGAAATAAGTACAGTGACTGGACCTCTTTCTTACCACGTGAAACTGGAAGACCGAGTCACACGGAGACATATAGATTATTTAAGGAGGAGAAAAACAAAGTATCAGGAAATGATTCCTCCAGTGTTCATGACTGCATCAACGTTTCCTGTTGAAAGAACTCAACTGAGTACAGATGTGTCTGAAGGATCGGCTGTACCTGCAAGAGTTGAAACATTTGCAGGTGCCACCGAAGAATCTGACATTCGGACAACACCAGAAAAGGAGGTTCCTGACAAAGCATCTGAAGCTGTAGAGCTGATATGTTCTACATGCATAAGGAAAGCCCCCAGAAAGACTGAATTTGTAAATTACTTATCTGTGTAAATAATTTGATATTTTGAGAAAAATTGTAATTGTAACTGTAAAAAGTATTTCAGTAAAGGGGGAGGGATGTGGTAATCTGATGTGTAATATACCTTTAAGAGGAATGTTATAATGGAAGATCACATGATCTTAGTATCCAATAGCAGAGTAGCAAGGGCTACTTTAGTAGTCAATAGTCAGTAGGGGTAGTCTAGAGTTAGAGCCTGTAATGCAGAGACAAGGTTTGAGTTGTAAGCACACAAGTGTAGCTGCTGAGTTCCTTTGTAAATAAATAGAATGTGTTCTACATAAGAACTGCCTGCTGATCTACTCTGTCTATGGTATCAACTCGGCCATCCCGAAACAAGTGAGCGACCAGATCCATTAGTCCAAATAAACTAGCGACCAGGATTCAGCAATGGGTTAAACACATCAGCAGAATGGTTATATTATCACCCACGGAGCCATCTGACTTTAAGCTCTCAGAGAAGTGAAGAAAGATGGTATTTCAGAATCCAAGGCCAGTGCCAAGTGATGCACAAGATTCATGAAAAGGCATGATTTAGTACTGAGTAGGAAAACAAAAATTTCACAGTGTCTGCCACCTGAACACCGTGATAAAATCTTCAAATTCCACTGTCTTATCATCCGACATCAAGAGAAGCATGCATATCGATTGGCCTGCAGTAGAAATATAGATGAAACACCAATGAACTTCAATAGGCCAGCAAACAAGATGACTACAAGACAAAATTCATGAAAAACCACCCTTGTAAAGATAACTGGGCATGTGAAGACACTGTTCACAGTGGTTTCATCATGTATGCCAGGTAGCACAAAATTGAAGTCGATGGTGATATTCAAGCACAAAACTCTCCCCAAAGGGACATTTCAGAAAGGCATGTCATCTACTTTCACTAGAAAGGTTGGATGGATGAAGGTGGGTTGCAAGAAAATAAAGGACAAAGTTCGTTCATCCGGGACATATTCAAATCCCACATCATCGGCAAGTCAGTAATGTGAGATCGACCAACAGTGACGTGACAGTTATTCCAGCAGTCTTACAGGTGTTGTTTAGCCCTTGAACAAGCATATAAATAAACCTTCAAAGGACATGGAACAATTGGATGTTGAAAGGCGAGAAAACATTCTCTAAAGGCAGAACTGTGCGAGCAAAGTCACTAACAACATTTTGCTGAATTTAATGAGGGTGGTGGTGGTGGGGGGTAGGGGGGGCGCTGATCTCCAGGAGCCCTAAAGGAAATAAGTCCCTAATTCCCAGCAGGAATGCTGCCATGGGACTCCTGGTTCCATAGGGGGCATTTAATTGCTGCACATCCCCCAGTAAGCTACAATTCCGCCCCATAAGCTGCTGGCCAAGTCGAGTCTCTCACGAGGGCCTTCACCCAGACTCATTTCAGGAGAAAGGTAAGTGACTGGCAGGGGGTAGGGGGTGCCATTTGATTGGGTGGGAGGGTGCTGGGTGGAGAGCTGCCGCCTCCCCACCTTCCCGCCTTCCCGCCTCACCCGATTAAGTTGGGAGGACTAAGGGATGTGAGGAAAGGGCAAGAGAGTGGCTCTCAGCAGGCATCGCCCTTCCCATGCCAGGTCCCTCGATCACTGAGTGCCATTAAACGAGGCCTCCTCATCACCGCCCCCCCCACCCTCTCCCCCCCCCCCCGCCCCCCAACTAGGATGGAAGCAAACCCAACAGAGCTTACTTGTCGGGCCTCCCTGCATGGCAAGTCCCCTGCCCGCAACTTATTGAAGCAGAAGCAGGATGAGGCCCTTAAGTCAACGTTAATTGCCCATTTAAGGGCCTCAATTGGCTTCTGGGAGGGAAGGTCGCCCAGAAGTCTTCCTGTCCTAGATTTAATCGGGTGAGGCAGGGAGGTGGCAACTCTCCACCCTGCAACCTCCTACCTAATTAAATGGCACCCCCTATCCACACCATCCCCCTGCCCCCCTACTTCCGAACCCACCTCAGGTGGGGAGCATTAAGTTCCACCCATTGTGACAATGGGTCACAGATGGATGGAATGAACTTGATTCCAGTATTGTCAAAAAAACTATTTCTAAAATGTGGAATATTGAATGTCCTTGACAGTACGGAGGACAATTACTTGTGAAATGACGATGCCAAAGGTGCCAGTATGGCCAATGCTGATAATGATGTTGATGAAGACAAGGAAGATCCATTTAATGATGTTATACAACCAAGCTATGGGAACAAATTGTTCAATGGTTCAGATGATGTTCAGAGTGATTTTGAAGGTTTAATGTGAAGTATTGTATTTAATTCTTTATGGTATATATTTATTTGCATTGGATGAAATGTAAATCGTTTGTAATGTCATGAAATAAATGATGTCAGATAATTAAAATGGATGAAATATATATAGTTTGTAAACTTATGAAATACATAGATGTTAGAGAGTTAATATGAATTCTTTAGTGTTGTTGGTTTTAACTTTATTCCATTACCATGGTCTTTCTTGGATTTCATTTGGGTTCAAATCAAACAGGCATATCAACCCCACAAAAACATTATCCATATAAAAGTTTAACAAATTGGTCTCAAAAATTCAACTTTTACATGAGTATATACATTATATCAGATGTTAATTAAAATTCAGAATCCTTTAATGTTAGTATCCCCTATTTAGTTAATTTTAACTTTATCCCCCTAAATCTGATTAAGTAACCCCATGACCTCTGACATCTAGAAGGACAAGGGCAGCAGCTAGATGTGAACACCACCACCTGGAAGTTTGCCTCCAAGCCACTCACCATCCTGACTTGGAAATATATCTCCGTTCCTTCACTGTCATTGGGTCAAAATCCTGGAACTCCCTCCTTAACAGCACTGTGGGCATTGAAGGGGAGTTAAAACAAACACAAAGTAGAAAAAAACTGTACTGTTGCCTAGCAACAGGGATCCAGAGAGAGGGACTAACAGACACAGAGAAATCGAAAGCAGTTTGAGTTCAGTTGAAAGGAATTGCCAGCAGAAACAGCATAGGAGAGGGACAGATAGCAAGTCCCAAACGAAATTTGGAAGCAGCTGCCAAGAGAAGCTGGATACAGGAGAGGGAACTGCAGGAAGCAGGTTTGAAAAACTAAAGAAGAGAGTCCCCAAAACCAGGGAGTGCAACAAGAAAGTTAAGTCAAAGGACAAGGACAGAAATCTGGAAAAGCTTCTGTTAAGTGAAGTTAAAAGTAAGGAGCAGAGAGGTAGGGTCCAAGCTCAAAGGGAGGGAGCTGCAGGACACAGACTTATAACAAAATCGGCTTGCGAGAAGCCAGAAGATTCAAGGAGGCATACGAAGGTCCATGACTCTTTACTGTGGGTATGTGAATCAGTGGTATTTTGTTGGCATGGCTGAGCCTGAGAAAGAGTGCATGGAAAGAAGCTTGAATGCACGTGGTGATTCAGTGACGAGGAACTTCATAAGGAGAGTTCGAAACCCTGGAGGTGGACCCTTGTGGAAGGCATCTAAGAGAAAGCATTGTTTGGGAGAAGATTCCAAAGTGAGTGCTTCAGGAGTGGAAATTGGAAACCCTTATGTGAAAGACGGAGTCAGTGAGACCAGTTGGCTCACGGTCTGACAGGCATCTGGGGGGAGTTGATGAGGGATCCATAGCATCTGTCTGAGGTGGCATCTGTCACTTGGTTTCAGAGTGTTGTGTGCCTGACCACAGGTCGCCTATTGGTTTACATGGGCTGTGTACTTACTGTGAACATTAGAGTATAAGGTAGCTTTCGTAACTTATGTTATCCTTAAAAACTTGCATATATCGGGAAAGGTATAGTTGTGGGTGAAGGAGTATTGTAATATAGTTCGCTTTTCTTGTTTAATAAATGTTTTATTCTTTTGTTAAAAGTCCATCAGCTGACTCCTGTGACTCTGTTCAGTAACCACTCTCCATGTTTCTAAACAAAAAATAAAAGTTAGGATCTATCAAGCCAGGTTCCATCCTGGGATCAGGCTTGTCCAATGGTAACAACAGCTGGAATCTTAACATTCTGGATTACCCCCCACCGTGCCATGTGCCAGTGAATATAAAAACAGTAAAATAAAGCAGGTGAATGCATGGCTAGAGAAATGCAGGAGGCCTTGTGAGGAGATTAATAATTGCTGTGGGTGAGATTTTAAACTAATTTGGCAGGGAGGACACCACAGACATGAAACATTAGAGGCGAGAAACAACGTGCACAGAGAACTGGGGGAGACAAACAACATTAGAATAAAGAGTAGTTCAGAAATAGAAGGGATTAGACAGGGAAATGTCTAGGATGGTTTTGGAGTACATAAATGCACAAGGCATGAAAAACAAAGTTAGTGAGCTGCAGGCACAATTTGCTACATGGGGTTATGAAATAATGGCAATAGTGAGATCTGGCTCAAACAAGGGAAGGTATTTGGAACTTAATGTTCCTGGTTACAAATTATTCAGAAAAATTATGAGGGTGGGGAGGCAATATTACTCAAAGAAACTACTTAGCACTGGAAATGAACTATGTTCTTGAGCATTCAAAGACAGAATCTACTTCATTCGAATTAAGGAACAATAGATGAGATATTGCGCTGCTGGGTGTATAGTACAGACTACCAAACATCAGAAAGGGGATAGAGGAGGAAAGTTTGCAGGCAAATTTCAGAAAGATGTAAAAATTATAGAGTATTGATAATGGTGGACTTCAACTTTCCTAACATAAATTGTGTTAGTAACAGTGTAAAGGGCAAAGAGGGGGGAGGAATTCTGAAGTGTATATAAGAGAACTTTCTTGATCAGTATATTTCCAGCCTAACTGGGGAGGAAGCAGGGTTGGATCTGGTTCATCATCTTAACCTTAACTCCTCATCAAGGAATCATCTGGGGTTTACCACCCAGTCTATGCCTAGGAGCTAATGATGCCTAAATGATGCCTAAATGTGGTTCGCCAACCTATTTTACATCAACCAGTTCGGATTATATTAGCAGTTACACTACCAACCACCCATCAGATTCCGCACTTGCAACTGAATAGCTAAATCAACCCTTTCTTGCCAATGATACTGGCTTAAGTTTTACTTCCCTTGATCTCAGGAAATCTTGTACATTTAAGTGACACTTACCTCTCCCTGTATCTGTCTGCTATTTTTATACAATTTTTATTCCTGAAAGCTTTCTTACCATCTTTCCCATTTTACAAAGATGCTCTTCTGCATATACTAGGCAATAAATCCTACAACATCTTCCATAAAGACTACTGCAAGAACTACTGAAATAACTAGAATTAAACTGAGGACTTTAGTATCTAAAACACCGTCTTGTATATCCTTAATTTCAAAAGAAATCTTCCAATTCTGTTCACCAATCTAAGTGACGCACGTTAGGAGAGTTCTGCCCAAGTTATTATTCCAGATGACCCCCAATGATGAGAGTCTTAGTAAATTTCATTAAAGAGAAGGAAACTACTAGTCAGTTCAACATGGAATTTAGACATCAATTAAAATGAAAGAAGTGGGCCTATGAGGACCATAAAAAGAATAATTTTTAAAAATCAAGGAGAAGAGGTTAGGAAAGAGATAAGCAAAGTATTTTGCATGTACATGAATAAAAGGAGTTTTAAAGAGAGGTGGGATCACCCCCACTTCCCCACCCAACCCTCTGCCGTGCCCCCCCACCGCCAAGATTTGCAAATTATGATAAAAAAATGGCATAAATTATTTGCATCTTTATCAAGGAGAATGCTATCTGACAAGCGGTGAATTCTGAAGTGGTTAAGAGCAAATGAGCAATATTATATGGATAATAGGAACATTTTAGATAAGTTAGCTAAAGGAAGACAAATCACCATGGCTAGGATACTGAGGGAAGTGAGAGTAGAGATTGACGAGGCCCTAGAAAATATTGCTCTGACCTGCATGGTGCGCAATGCTGGTGAGGGGAGGTGGGGTGCTATGTGAGTGCTAAATCCCCTTACATCAGCAGCATGAGGTCATTTTAGATTCTGGACCTCATCTGCAGGCTTCTGTTTTATTGCCCACACAAATACTGTTTGCATGTGTTCTGGTTCTGAGTCTGTTTCCCAGTGTCTTCATTTAGCAGAAAAAGCCAGATGGTTTATAAAGCTTGGCTGCTTAGGTCATAATTAAAATTGCAATCAGGGCCTGATAGTATAATCAAAGCCCAACCTGTATGTTTAAAGAATGAGCCCATTGGCTTCAGGTGAGTGTTTGCCACCTGCAGTATATAATAGGTTGAAACAGAAGACAGCTGGATCCAGGCAGGAGGCCAGTGGGTAAGTTGTCCAGTCAAATTTAATTTTGCCTGCTCACTTTCCACCAGGCAGGTGGGGCTAAAATTGCCCTTGAGTGTTCAGTTGAATAGAAATTAAACATCATAATGTATTGCATTTATTAATTTCATAACTCCTGAATACCGAGAAGCAAGTATAGTGTGATCGCAGAGGAATATGTGTTGTGCAAGTTTCTTTAAGTTTGGGCAAGAAGATAAATAAGCAAAGAACACAATGACCATAGACAAATGATTCATCACAGAGTTAAAGCCCAAATGCCAAACAAAAAGGAGAAATTATTGATTGCCACAGCCAAGGGATGCCAGGAAGCCAATCATATCAAATGGTGCCAGAGGTGAAGTGGTCACACCTGCTCTTATGCCACCCACTATTTCCACAGGTCAAAGTACAGCTATCTAAGAAGGACTTGTATTTATATAGTACCTTTCATGACCTCAGGGTGTCCTGAGGAAAGAAAATGTACTTTGGAAAGAGAAGTACTTTCCTCTGAAGGACTTTTGAAGTGTAGTCACTGTTATAATGTAAATGTAGCAACCAATAAACAAACAGCAAGGTGATAATAACCAGGTAATCATTTTTTTGGTGATGTTGAGTAACTATTGGCCAAGACAATAGAATCATAGAATGGTTACAGCACAGAAGGCAACCATTCGGCTAGGTGTGTCAGACCCGGCTCTCTGTAACAGCAACTGAGTTAGTCCTACTCCTATGTCTTTCCCTATAACCTTACTTTTCTCTTCAGGTCATTACCCAATTCCATCTTTGAAAATGCCTCCACCACACTCTCAGGCAGTGCATTCCAGGTCTTGCTGTGTAAAAAAGTTTTCCCTTATGTTGTCTCTGGTTCTTTTGCCAATTACCTTAAACTGGTTCTCTAGTTCTTGACTGCTTCACCAATGGTCACAATGTCTCCCTAACTACTCCGTCCAGACCCCTCATGATTTTGAACACCTCCACCAAATCTCCCTGCACTTCTTCAAAATAATGCCATGATCCTTTTTACATCTGCGTGAAGGCAGGGCTTCTCTCTTATTTGGAACCTCTCAGCATCCCTGGCTGAATATAGAGCAAGATGCCTCTGTGATTGTTCCAAACTGCCTATTCTAGAGCAAGAGAAAATAAGAGTTACCACTGGCTTTACCATCAATTTTGTAAGGATGGATTGACAAAGCTACCCATTGAAGATACAACCTTGAATGAAATACTTCCCTTTTGATGTGAAATCTATGACATTGGTATTGTCCATTCAATAAGTCCTCTTATTGGCATATTGAATGAGAACACTTTCTAGTGACAGGTGTGAAGTACCCTGGAAGATAGTAAAGAGCTTCCCATTGCCTCAAAGCTAAAATGACCTGCAAAAGGACATAACTTGATGGCAGTGCTGGCAGGAACCCTATCTTAAAATCCGAATGTCTTCTTTACCTTTTGGAATTAACCTACTGTAAATTGAGGCTGAATTTATACTAATAAATAACCAAAATCGCTTCTAGATCAAATAGGTTAAAATGTTACATTATCAAAAATCTGAAGTGGAAAAGGAACAAATGGGAGATTGGGTATTGGGGGTGCTCCTATTCACAGAACCAGGTGTCCAAAAATGTTCCAATTGAGGTCCCACCTCAATTATCTCTTTCTTTTGCTGATGCTGACAAACTGCTGAGTATTCCCTGCAATTTCCATTTTAAATCAGAAACTTAAATGTCCCTAGTTATAATGTGGAACTCACATCATTTATACCGCAAGCATGTTTAGGGACCAGCATAAACATAATCCTATTGTGTTGGGGCTGCAGCAAATACAAACTGCCTGATGCTGGCTGATGGTTGTGCTTTGGGTTGAATAAAACGTCAATGAGCTCAACAGCACCACCATCAGGTACCTGGAGTGAATGCATAAAGAAATGAGTGCATGCTGTCCCTCGATTCGAGGGTGACGTTTACTCAGGGTTGCAAGTTTCTGCCATTTCTGAAGAAATAGAAGTCAAGGAAAAATTACGTTTTTTATTGCAACAAATCCAATAACTATAATCCTCATTTTTTTCCCCTTTTTTCTACTTTATGTACTTGTGTTTATTAAAGGGGAAATTGTTTGAGAGGAAGTGAGAGATCTTGGCGTACAAGTACACAGGGGACCTGAAGGCAGCAGTTCAAGTAGACAAGGTTGTAAAGAAGGCATATGGAATGCTCTTCTTCACTGGCAGAGGTATAGAATATAAAAGTAAGGATATAATGTTGGAATTGTATAAAACACTGGTGAGGCCACTACAGGAGTATTCTGTGCAGTTCTGGTCACCACATTACAGGAAGGACGTAATAGCTCTGGAGAGAGTGCAGAGGAGGTTTACAAGAATGTTGCCAGGGTTAGAAAAGTGTAGCTACGTAGGGAGATTGGATAGGTTGGGGTTATTTCTCTTAGAACAAAGAAGGCTGAGAGGTGACTTGTTTGAGGTGTACAAAATTATGAGGGGAATAGATAGAGTGGACAGGATAAAATTGTTTCCTTTGATGGAGAATTCTAGAACCAGGGGACATAGATTCAAGATAAGTAGCAGAAGGTGTAGGGGGGACATGAGGGAGAACTTTTTTATGCAGAGGGTAGTGGGTATCTGGAATTCGCTGCCCAAGTTGATGGTAGAGGCAGAAACATTAAACTCTTTTAAAAAGTACCTGGATCTGCACCTTAAGTGCTGTAAGCTGCAGGGCTATGGGCCGGGTGCAGGAAGGTGGGATTAGAAAGGGCACCTGGGTGTCCTCGGGCTGGCATGGACAAGATGGGCTGAATGGCCTCCTTCTGTGCTGTAGCTTTTCTATGGTTCTATGGTTCTAACAATTTCAGGCCCTCTGATGTCACCACCATGCACTTCCAGACCAGTTATAGTACATACAGGTGCAGAGCATTTTGCTTCATTACAACGCTCTGCACAAATCCCAGAGGAACAAACAGTGTCAGCCTTGGCCCTATTTGAATGGCAATTCCAGTTAGTGTCCAATTCGCAGCACCTTTGTTTTATAGGTTGTTTCCTACTAAGAAGCCTTGCTCGAATGGAGCTCCAAACCAGAGAATTGTTGTAGCCGTATCTTGAATCTATGCTCCCATCCAGTGATACTTTTCTGCTGGGAGATCTTGATAGTGGAATCTCCCTTTGATTGTGACTGCCGTTTGATTGTACTCAGTTGGTGTTCAGTGGATAGTACTCTTTGCTCTCAACCAAAATGTCATACGGTCAAGTTCCACTCAAGATATTTCAGCACATAATCTGGCTCACACTTTAGTGCAGTAATGAGGAAAAGCCGCATTGTAAGAGCTGTGTCTTTCCGATGAGACATTGAACCAAGGCTTCATTTTCCGTCTCAGGTGGATGTAAGAGGTCAATTCAGCACAATTCACCAAATTCAGCACAATTCACTAAAACAGATTGGCCTAGGTCTTCCAGTCTCCAAATCGTCAGAGACTGGGCCTACGACCCAAAATGCACGTCAGGACCCTGCGCGATTCCAGATGCGCTGACTTCGTGGGAATTGCCCAGGAAGTTTCAACTTCCAATGGGCAATTCCCCTGCTCCTCAGCACCCTCTGTGAGTTAAGAGCAGGAGACTTCGGACAGTTCCACTGTACTTACATGAATAGTTACCCAGGAAATGTTAAACACAAAATCCTAGTCTAACTCCTGGGTAACTATAGAACTGACCCCCAGTGACTCAGTGACTCCTGACTCACCCCGCGACCCCCTGACTGACTCCCCACAACCAAAACCTGACCCACCTACTCACTCTCCCACCTACCCTCCTCATCCACCTGTCAACCTACCCACCTACCACCCTACCCACCTGCATCTGTACACACCTGCCACCCTACCCATCCACCACCTTACCCACCTACTGCCCTACTCACCTGCACCTCACCCACCTACCACACTACCCACCATCTATCACCCAACCAACCACCACCCTACCCACCTGCCACCTCACCCACGTACTGCTCTACCCAGCTACTGCCCTACTCACCGGCCATCTCACCCACCTGCCACTCTACCCAACTGCCACCCAACCCACCTGCCACCCTACCCATCTGCCATTCTACCACCTACCACCTTACCCACCTGCCACCCTTCCCACTGACCACCTCACTGATCTGCCACCCTACACACTTACCCACTTACCTCACCCACCTACCCACCCTGCCAATCTGCCTATTCACCCATTCACTAAGATTCACTCATTCACATTAAACTTACCTGACGGCAGCTAGTGCCATGAATAGGAGGCGTGGCTTGTCTTTCCCCTGGCGCTACAGTGCTGCGATGGAGTTCTTCATGGCACTGTATGCACTGCATTTCTGAAAAAGCCAGGCTCTGAAGACCTGTCTAGAATTGCGGAGCACCGTTGGGGCATTGAAAAGTTCGGAGATAGTGGCAATCTGACGAGGATTGCAGCTTTCTGGGTCATTATCTGGTCATTATGACTTGCTGCTTGAGGGACCTTGCTGTGTGCAAATTGGCTATTTCACTGTATTCAACAGTGTCTAACAGCAAAAGTGTTCTGAAGAAGAGGGCTCTGAAGAACAGTCCTATTCAACTCACAATGTTAATTATGTTTCTCCCTCCACAGATGCTGCTGGACCTGCTGAGTATTTCCTGCACTTTCTGTTTTTGTAACAACAGTATTTAATCGGCTGTGAAGCACTTTGGGACATCCTGCGGTCATGAAAGTCACCTTATAAATGCAAGCTATTTTGTATTCCATACTCATTTCACAGGGGGCCTTTAAACAGAAAGGGCGGAATTTTCCGCTTTGGAGACTAAGTACAGTGGCGGGCGGGATTAGCGACGAGTTTCCTGCTGATTGGCGGATCAGAAAATTGTGCCCGATCTTACGCTTGGAAGCTAATTAATTATGCATTGGCGAGTAGCTCGCCAAATCACATGGTGGGGCAGCCAATGATTCGTCCGCTCCACTGTAACCTAATGGGGGTCAAAGGTCCTGACGCCATTTATAAACGCCAGCGGAACACACACATTACTCTCTGCAGCCCAGCTACGTGTATGATCAAGGCTGAAATGGCTTTAATGAGAAAGAAGGCAGCACCAAGATTCAGCAACGACTCCCTTGAGGCTCTTGTATCTGGTCATGATTTAGGCCAGTCTAATTTCCCATAGGCGTGGCACATAATTAGGAGGGGGAAGTGATTTCAGCAAGCTGCGTTTTTAATAAGCATTCGTGACATGCAAATGCATGAAAATAGAGTTTCTGACATGGATTGGCAGGAAAGCCGATGTGCTACCATCTCAGAATCACAGGATCACACAGTGCAGAAGAGACCCTTCGGCCCATCGAGTCTGCACCAACACGTGAGAAACACCTGACCTACCTCGTCATGAAAATGGCGAGGGGAAAATTCCAAACTGATTTTCTGCCGGCAGGAACCCAACTTTTGGCCTCACGCCGATTTTTCCACTCCCGCCTGCCACAAATACTGCCGCTGGCGGGAACGGAAAATTCCGCCCGAGGAGTCTGGTCTTTTTTTGGACTAAGATTTAAAGGCCTGCATCACTCAACTTCCCAGCTCACTTATTTTCAAAAATTAAATTGTATTTATATAAAATAACTAGAGGCGATTCTGGCAGTTCAGCTGTTCAGAAATGAGATGTTAAAATATGGTTTAAAAAGTGACTAAAATCTGTAATTAAAGCTGTAAATCTAGGAAATACAAAGGATTTTCCAGTCCCACCAGCAGCGGGCATCATGGTGGGCAGGACTGGAAAATTCAGGGTGCAGCCAAAAGTCAGTTTCCCACTGGCATAAAAATCGTTTGAAATTTTCCACTCCCGACTTTCATGGTTATTTGGGTTGCCCGCCATGTCCTGTCAGGAACCCACATTTGTATGCATTTGAATCTCATGAATATTCATTAAACCCCACCTCATTGGAATCATGCCCCCACTCTGGATCGAATGGCCACGCCGCTGACTAATTAGACCGGCACGATTCACGACCGTATATAAGTGACATGCACCTGGCGAACTGCACTTCAATCGTGACCTCAAGGTTTGTGTGCGTAGTGCTCGCCTATCTTTCACTGTGCTGCAGTCCGCAGTTCACAATCCATGCCAAGGCTGCTCAGAAAAGACCAGTGGGAAGGCAAGGGGTGGGGGGATGCTGGAAGGTAAAGTCTTGACTCAGGGGAGTTGTTACACATGACAGAGGCAAGGGAAAGGGCTGTAGGAAAAGGCTTGGGGGGCTTGGGCTTGGGGGTGGAGGTGTGTGAGCCCAGGGGAAAGGGTGCAGAGAGGGACACAAGGTTCATCAATGACTCTGGGGGTGGGGATTAGGGGTGTGACGACTGGGGAAGAGAGCACAGAGACCCATGATGGGGAGGGGGTGATGAGGAAGAGAGCACAGAGACCCATGATGGGGAGGGGCTGATGGGGAAGAGAGCACAGAGACATGACTGTGGGGTGGGGGGGAAATTAGTCGGGGCCAGAAAGCTTGGACTGTCCTGGGCAATAGCGCAAGAGGGGGAGGCGTAGTGGTGTCGTCACTGGACTAGTAATCCGGAGGCCTAGGATAATTGCCTGGGTCCGAATCCTGCCACGGTAGATGGTGGAATTTGAATTCAATAAAAATCTGGAATTAAAAGTCTAATGATGACCATGAAATCATTGTCGACTGGCAACGCCCACATCTCATGTGCGAATGAAAAAAAGGTAGTCAGGGCCAGATAGCTTAAACAGTCCTTGGGATTTGCTCCACAATTTGAGGACTGTGCTTGGCATGCCCATCCTGATCCCAGCCCAGGGAGGGGAAGAGCCTGCCAATCCTGTGTCAGTCATGCCCAGTGTGGTCATTCCCTCATACATGTCGGTCCTGGGTATTGGTGGCTTGATGCAAGGAAGTGTGCAATGAACGACATGACACTAGTTCTGAGGAGCAAAGGGACCTTGGTGTCTGTGTCCATAGGTCTCTGAAGGCACTTGCAACAATCTTCAGCCAGAAGTGTGAGTGGGTGATCAATCTCGGCCTCCTCCGGAGCTCCCCAGCATCACAGATGCCAGTCTTCAGTCAATTCAATTCACTCCACATGATATCAAGAAATGGCTGAAGGCACTGGATATTACAAAGGCTATGGGCCCTGACAATATTCCAGCAATAGTACTGAAGACATGTGCTCCAGAACTTGCCACACCCCTAGCCAAGCTGTTCCAGTACAGCTACAACACTGGCATCTACCCAGCTATCTGGAAAATTGCCCAAGTATGTCCTGTACACAAAAAGCAGGACAAATCCAATCCGACCAATTACCACTCCATCAGTCTACTCTCCATCATCAGTAGAGTAATGGAAGGGGTCATCAACAATGCTATCAAGTGGCACTTGCTTAGCATAACCTGTTCACTGGTGCCCAGTTTCAGTTCCGCCAGGACCACTCAGCTCCTGACCTCATTACAGCCTTGGTTCAAACATGGACAAAAGAGTTGAACTCCCGAGGTGAGGTGAGAGTGACTGCTCTCGACATCAAGGCAGCATTTGACCGCGTGTGGCATCAAGGAGCCCTAGCAAAACTGGAGTCAATGGGAATCAGGGGGAAAACTCTCTGCTGGTTGGCGTCATACCTAACACAAAGGAAGATGGTTGTGGTTGTTGGAGGTCAGTCATCTCAGCTCCAGGACATCACTGTAGGAGTTCCTCAGGGTAGTGTCCTAGGCCCAGCCATCTTCAGCTGCTTCATCAATGACCTTCCTTCCATCATAAGGTCAGAAGTGGGATGTTCGCTGATGATTGCACATAGTTCAGCACCATTCATGACTCCTCAGATACTGAAGCAGTCCATGTCCAAATGTAGCAAGACCTGGACAATATCCAGGCTTGGGCTGACATGTGGTAAGTAACATTCACACCACACAAGTGTCAGGCAATGGCCATCTCCAACCAGCACCCCTCAATCTTCAATGGCATTACCATCACTAAATCCCCCACTATCAACATCCTGGGCATTACCATTGACTAGAAAATGAACTGGACTAGCTATATAAATACTGTGGCTACAAGAGCAGGTCAGAGGCTGGGAATCCTGCAATGAGTAACTCACGTCCTGACTCCCCAAAGCCTGACCACCATCTACAAGGCACAAGGAGTGTGATGGAATACTCCCACTTGCCTGGATCAATGCAGTTCCCACAACACTGAAGAAGTTGGACACCATCCAGGACAAAGCAGCCCGTTTGATTGGCATCACATCCACAAACATTCACTCCCTCCACCACCAACGCACAGTAGCAGCAGTATGTACCATCTACAAGATTCACTGCAGGAATTCACCCAGGCTCCTTAGACAGCGCCTTCCAAACCCACGACCACTACCACCTAGAAGGACAAGGGCAGCAGATAGCCGGGAACACCACCACCTGGAAGATCCCCTCCGAGTCACTCACCATCCTGACTTGGAAATATATCGCTGTTCCTTCACTGTCGCTGGGTCAAAATCCTGGAACTCCCTTCCTAACAGCACTGTATACACCACATGGACTGCAGCGGTTCAAAAAGGCAGCTCACCACCACCTTCTCAAGGGCAACTAGGGATGGGCAATAAATGTTGGCCCAGCCAGTGAAGCCCACATTCCATGAATGAATAAAAAATAACACCATGGGCTCTTATCTTATTAAGTAGCCTTATGTGTTATACATTATTGAACCCCTTTTGGAATCCAAACATGTTATGTCTACTGGTTCCCCCTTATCTGTCCTGCTGGTTACCTCCTCAAAGAATTCTAATAAACTTGTTAGGCATGATTTCTCCTTCATGAAGCCATGCTAACTCTGCCTGATTAGATTATGTATTTCTAAATGCTCTGCCATTACATCCTTTACAATAGACTGCAACATTTTCCCAATGACAGACCTTAAGCTAACTGGCCTATAGTTACCTGTTTTTTGTCTCCCTCCCTTTTTGAATAAGGATGTTACATTGGCTGTTCTCCAATCTTCTGGGACTTTTCCAGAATCTAAGGATTCTTGGAAGATTACTACCAGTGCATCCACTATCTCTGTAGCTACTTCCTTTAATATCCTAGGATGCAACTCATTATATCCAGGGGACTTATCGGTCTTTAGCCCCATTCGTTTCCCTAGTACTTTTTCTCTAGTGATAGTCATGGTATTCATTTCCTCCACCCCCCCACCCAACTTTTGCCCCTTGATTATTTAGTATTTTTGGAATGCTATTAGTATCTTCTACCATGAAGGCTGAAGAAAAATATTTATTCAACTCCTCTGCCATTTCCTGGTTCCCCATTACTATTTCCCCAGCTTCATTCTCTAAGGGGCCTGTGTTCACTTTGGCCTCTCTTCCTTTTTATATATTTAAAGAAGCTCTTACTGTGTGTTTTCCCAATCCTCTGGTTTGCCACTAATCTTTGCCACATTGTATGTTTTTCTTTCAATTTAATACTATCCTTAACTTCCTTTGTTAAAGATGGTTGCTTTATCCCCTTCCTTGAATCCTTCTTTCTCACTGGGATATATGGTTGTTGAGAGTCATGAATTATTTTCTTAAACATCTGCCATTGTTCAACAACCGTCTTTTCTGCTAAACTGCTTTCCCAGTCCACTCCAGCCAACTTTTCCCTCATTACATTGTAATTACCCTTATTTAATTTTGGCACCGTCGTTTCTGACCCACATTTCTCACTCTCATGCTGAATGCTAAGTTCCACCATATTATGGTCACTGTTTTCACCAAGGCAGAGACCTTCCCTCTATCTAAACTAGGACAATCTGTTCTTCCCCTATCTGTTGAAGAGCACACTTAATCTTAGTTGTTATTGCCAATGCTCTGACTGCAGTCCGGCTCCCAAGGCCTTTCTGTTGTTTGCAGGCCCTAAAGCTGTGCAAGGTTCATCTGGTAACTTTTAACTGCCAATGTGCTTGGAGATTTTAAGTAATTCATTCCCTTTCAATAAGTTCTTACTGTACCCCTATATTCCCCCTAACAGTCCCCCCTTTTGGCCCTTGGCTTAGCCCAAGGTAGCCAACTACAGTGGTGTTGTCCGCTCGCCCTCCTTTACGTACTGCCACCCATCGATACTGGCCAGGTATCCAGTTTTGGCACGTAAAGGGTACGGGTACTGGTCAGGCTATCTGTATCATCTGGTCCTTTAATCCGAACCTCTGGCTTACCAGATTCCTGCTCCACCTGTTAAAACTCCCCCAGCGCCACCTTTTTTGTGACTTCCGGGTGCGATGAATCAAGTATGTTAGATAGATAATCAATATCAGTTGAAGTATAACTAGGGCATGGGAGATAGTCTGAATCCAGAGATGTATCTGTACGTTCGAGCCCCAATTCCACAGATCCTCCCACCAGGTGGAAGCATCTATTGGTTTAATATCCGTCTTTAAGGCTCTAACCTGTTGAAGTTCTGTATATCTGCTGAGCCTGTCTCCGAATCATGGTTAGGTGCTCTGGTAATAGGGGAATTTCATAGGAGAACTGGTTCAAATACTGTGTCAGGTTATCCTTAAGGCTTTCCTTGACCTGGAGAGTAGTTGTTCCTCTCCTGTATATTTCAACCAGTTCCACCTTCCCCACCCTTGCTGGCACCTGTGGGTGTAGGCACACCGAGTGATTGTCGATGGGGCATATCTGGTTAACCCCATACTGGATTCTTTCCTGCCATGCGGTGATACAATATCACCCATTCCCTGTATATGCAACATGGGTTGGTTCTTTTGCAGCCCATATAGTTTCCATTGCATAGTTTGCTGCTACTTTAAATCCGCATTTCGCTTCTTCTGTCTCATATATTGTGGTGGTCTCTGCACTACATCCCTCTAATGTGGTGCTAACTATATTTCCTTCTATGTCTACTGCATATGGTGGAATGTCATGATACCTAATATAGTAATTCTCCTGTATAACCCCAATATTTTCTACTCTATATAATGTCTTGCCAGGTGTTGACATAGGTATGACAGGTATTACTAATACAATGCCTATTAGTATATTACTATTCACTATACATTCAACATTCATTCTATATACGCGTGTTAAACCTCTGAGCTGACAACCGGTCAAGTCATGATCCTTGTGTCGTGAAAGATTAAATAAATGCTCATTAGTTATCCATAAGGGAACTACCCCTTCATTAATCTGTCTTAAATTCTCTCAGGCTTGTTCCAGTGCCCAAGATCCATAGGTGCTGCAAACATCATTTCTGCTCGCTTCATCTGAAATATTTTCCCCTGTGTTAATCAGTTTGTTGATCATCCCCGCATGACTTTCGAGCATGGTAGCCAGGCTTTGGATTAACCGTGTCATGTCCTGGTCTGTATTTAATTGGGTGTTATGAATTCCCTGTCCCTGGTCTTAAAATCTCCTTAAGCTTAAAGCTCAGGGTATGGACCTTCTGGTCAACAGTTGCCAGGTCAATGGAATTAACTATTGATGTCCCTGTGTTGAATATCGTGGCAGCGTCATTTATCAGGCTGCGCTTAACGCGATTCCCTCCCAAGCCTGATCGCATCTCGCCGTTGAACTGAGATGCTTCAGTCATCAGCTGGCCTATTAGAGCCGTATATAATGCTTGAATATGGGTTGAGCACCACTGAGGCGGGGCAATTCCGGATATGTTCAAGACTACGGGTGCCAGCTCATGGTGCTCATTATCATACAAAACTTCTGATTAACCAGTACCAAACCATTCGTCGGTCCTGGATGCATAGTCGGACAAGATGGGTCAGTCGGTGTGGTTTGAGAGGTTTCAATTATCTCTATTCGGACTGTGGAAATAGATGTGGAAGGTGGCTAGATAGTGGCGGACCTCCCATGCCCGATCTGAAGCAAACTCTTACTACAATTCAAAAGCACTTGTTCTCCTACTGTTACATTTATAATTCCCCATTGCGTGTTGCATTCGGCACTGTCCATGCTGTACCAAAGCTCCTCCTGAGGTGCGGATGAGCAGTGATGATCCCCGACCTTGTTGCCAGTACTGATACGCCCAGGATCATAGATCTGTGGAGACATTAACATCGGCTCCCATTCTCCGGGTTACCGCTTGGTCAATTGTCATGTATTTTTAACTGTGTGTAATGCCTCCATTTACTTCCCGTTCTCATATCTACAAGTGTGCATGTATCACCTGTCATAATTACCTCGTATGGTCCATGCCTGTTTGCTCTGGGCTCACCTTGACCATCACCTGTCGGTCTCTGACTTCCTTCCTTAACTCATGCAATTGCTTACTTATTTCCCTCACATAGTCTCGCATCCTTCCTTTTAGTGGTCCTACATCTTCCACTCCAATTCTGATTCCCTCGGGTCACTGCATTGGTCTTGTCATTATTTCAACTGGGGTGAACCTGGTGGTCCTGCTTGGGGTAGCCCCTAAGGCACATTAGAATATTGGGCTGTTCCCTGTCTCTTGAATTGCTTTTGTGATTGATGTTTTTTTTAAGTTCAGTTCATCCTTTCCACCATCCCCGAGCTCTGTGGCTGGGAGGGAATGTGGAATTTCTGTTTATATTTAAATTTATACATTTCTTTAATGATTCTTCCTGTGAAATGAGTTCCCTGATCTGAATCCATCTGGATAGGCCCCCTCCACTCCTTCCAGTCTACTGTCTCCTGTTGCTGTCCCACGTCGGACCTCAATTCCTTTAAACTGCTGATACAATTCTACAGTGCACCTTCTTATCCTATCTTTCAATGGCTCAGTATCTTATGTGTGCACTTAAAATGAGCAACAAAAAACAGTCTCAAGTACTTCCATTCATAGTGGTGAAAACTGATGCAAAATCCATTCTTGGAAGCAAAGCTCGTGAAAGTCTGAAGCTAATCAAGAGAATAATGACTGTTACCACTGATGACATCCTGAGCGAGTATAAAGATGTGTTCCAGAGGATCAGTTGCCTAAAAGGAGAGCACACCATCAAGATTGACGAAACTGTGACACCCAAAATACACCCACCCAGGAAAATACCAGTAATGCTGAGAGACCAACTGAAAGCAGAGTTGGACAGAAACTTCACATCATCAAGAAAATTGAAGAACTGACTAAGAGGGTTAATCCAACTGTAATTGTAGAAAAATCAGATGGGAATCTGCAAGTCTGTCTGGATCCTAGAGACCTAAACCAAGTAGTACAAAGAGAGCATTACCAGCTGCCCACAGTAGACGAGATCACGTGTAAGCTAGCCGATGCTAAATGCTATTCAGTCTTCGATGTGAGTTCAGGCTTCTGGCAGGTCAAGCTGGATGAACGCAGATAGCTCTGTACCTTCAACACACCATATGGACAATACAGGTTTTTACACTTACCTTTTGGTATTAATTTAGCTCTGGAGGTGTTCCACAAAACAGTGAAGCAGCTGTTTGAAGGGTTAGAGGGTGGGGAAGCCTATATCAACGATGTGCTAGTCTGGGGAGCCTCACGAGGAGAACACAACTGCACTCTAAAGCAGATGCTGGCCAGAACTAGAGAAAGGAACCTCAAGTTGAAGAAGGAAAACTGCAAAATAGGTCTTCATGAAATCAAGTACTTGGGACATGTGCTAACAAGCGAAGGACTGAAGCTGGACCAGAGTAAAATTGAAGCAGTTATGAACATGCCATCCCCAGAATGTAAGAAAGACTTGGAGAGCTTTTTGGGGATGGTGACCTATCTTGGGAAATTCATTCCAAACATATCAGACCTGACAGCACCTCTCAGAGAGCTTCTACAAAATGATGAGGAATGGCACTGGGAACAAATTCACCAGGAAGCTTTGACCAGTCTGAAGAGAACACTGACCCAGGCACAAGTGTTATAGTATTACAATGTCAATCAGCCGGTCAAGATCTCAGTGGATGCTTCAAAGACTGGCCTGGGAGCTGTCCTCTTGCAAAATGAGGCACCGGTGGCATACGCTTCAAAGGCAATGTCAGAAACACAGCAGCGGTATGCCCAAATAGAGAAAGAAATGCTAGCAATTGAGTTTGGCCTAGAACGTTTCCATCAATTTGTCTACGGCAAAGATGTAGAGTCTGATCATAAACCTCTGGAAGCCATACTTAAAAATCCCCTGAACTGTGCACCACCACAAATCCAAAGATTACTAATGCATCTGCAGAAGTACCAGGTCAGAGTTAAACACAAACTGGGCAAGGAAATACATCGCAGACACTCTGTCACGTGCATACTTACCCATCATGGAGGGAAAGGATAAAGAAACGGAAGCACAGGTTCACATGCTGACAAAGAAACTGGATGAGATCAGGGAAGCGACCAAGAACAACGCCACCCTGAGAAAATTGCAGCAGGTTGTGCAAACTGCTTGGCCCACACATCAGAACGGAGCACTGGAACTTTCGTGGGGAACTTCATATAGCAAAAGGAATACTTTTCAAGGGAGAAAAGATCATAATTCCTGTAACAGTGAGGAAAGAAATGCTGCAGCTCATGCATGAAAGTCACCTCAGCATAGAAACATGCAGGAGAAGAGCCCGAGATGTAATGTATTGGCCTGGAATGGAAGCACAAATTGGGGAAATGGTGAATGCATGTGCAGTGTGCCAAAAGTACGGTAAGTCGCAACAAAGAGAACCACTTCAACCACAATGTTTCAGAGAGGCCCTGTCAGAAAATTGGAGTGGACTTGTTCACACCTGACAACAGTGAGTACCTACAGGAGTAGATTATTACTCAAAGTTTTTGAGTCTGTGCTGCTGAGAAATGATAGTAAGTGTATCATTGTAATAAATAATTTAAAATCAATTTTTGCTCGCCATGGCAGACCTTAAGTGCTCATGTCAGATAACGGTCCACAATTCTCAGGCATTGAGTTTGTACAGGACTGGGTGTTTCATCACATTACATCAAGTCCCAAATATCCACAATCCAACAGAATGGTGGAACGTACCTTGCAGACCTTACAGCACATGTTGAAGAAGGCAAAGGCGGACAGAAGAGACCCCTACCTGGCTCCGCTGGATTTCAGGAATGCCCTATTAGAGCTCATTGGATCATCTCCAGCACAGCTCCTGATGGGGCGAAGACAAAGAACTAAGCTTCCAACTGCACCCCAACTGTTATTTCCACAGCCAGTGAGCTACAGCGTGCAGGACCTGCTCAAACTGAGACAGCAGAAGCAGAAACAGTACTTTGATCGAGGTGCCTAACCTCTGCCTGACCTGAACATGGGAGAGGCGGTAAGGAGTCAGCATGAAGAGATCTGGAATCCTGCTGTTGTCACAGGAATCACAGGAGAACCAAGGTCTTACATAGTGCAGACTTCAAACAGACAACAGTACAGGAGAAACAGAAATTCTTGTGGAAAACAAATGAAACGCAACCCTGCTCTGAAGTGTAGCTGAAGATCAAAATCCAGAATGCACCATTGAAGCAACAGATAACCAGACAAAGCCTGAGAGTCCTGAAAACTATCCAAGGCGTGATAGTGACACAGAGCTGGAGAGGGCCTCTTGCCCTTCAAAATCACTTCTGTCATCATTCAGAATATCCAATGGAAGAATTGTGAAAAAACCACAGATATATAGAGATGAGAAAAAGACAAAACAGACTGATCAAAACATAGGGAGAAAGAATAGATAAGAGACTTTGTGCACTTGGAGTTGTGTAAAAAAAATTTTTTAAAAGGAAAATGTCATGATAATAGTTGATTGTGGTAGTGGAATCCAGTATTAGATACTAGAGGGTACTCTGTACTATACACGAGGTCACCTGACCTGGGAGTTGAAGGTCAGATAGCACACGTTGGAACCTGTCTTGATAGAATTCAGTTACTGCAAAGGTATGTGTTTACGTTAAGAAAATGTGTTATCGATAAAGTTAGCTCATCTACAATGTCGAGGGCCTGTGTGCATCATTGAAACAAAAAATAAGACAATGGGCTTGTAAGACTGTAAGTTGAGAGTGAGGAAAAGATGGATTTATTCTGGTGGAGCGGATGAGATTGTTCATTGTACTCCTGCACTGGATGATGGTTCTCCACTAGGGTGCGTTAGCGCTGACCACACCAGCGACCTGCTCCCAAGCCTCGGTGGTGAGGTTGATGGACTTCCAGCTCCTATCATGGGGTAAAAGTATGTCCTCCGCTGCCTGGAGAGTGTCCCCCGGTGTGGTGTGGCTAAACTTCAGAGCAGCATACTTGGTTCTCTTAGGGGCCATTGTACTGGTCAGCAGGACAACTCCTAGGCTGCAGAGAGTGTGCGCGGGTGTGGATTAAATATGGTGCTCGTAATTAAGAGCCAATGAGGTAATGGCAGGGCAGATGAATCCCTGTCCGCCCGCCTCTAGACGTGTGCTTCACGTTCATGCATTATAATAAGCTGAAAAGCGGACAATCTGGCATGGAAACCTGCCAAGATGGCCGGCGGGTTCTGCGCCGCCTTTCCTGCCCACCACCACACTTAGTTTCTGGAGTGGAAAATTCCAACGCCCATCGTTTCAGGTTATTTCTTGTGGTACATCTCTTTCCACTTTCCTTAAAACCCATTGGCACAAAATTAGCATGTGTAGCACTCATTTGCTTGCTCACCACAAGTGGCCTTAGAAGTGCAAAATGTTATTTGTGATGTAGGTAAGTGAGAGGTACACATGACGCCATATACGAGGAGTTGGTGGGACCACAGGGAGAGCCACCAGAAGTACGCAGAGTAGGCAGATTGTAACATCAATCAGACTGTAACACTGATTTGACTCCAGCATTGCCATTTTGAGCCTCAATGCTTCAGCTAATGGCATTCTCTAATCATGTACAGCTGAACACACATTCAGCAGCAGAAAGGACCAGCCACCAGCACCACTTAAACAGATTATTAACTGCTCTCAGGTCGCTGACTGATTTCTACTAACTCTTGCAATAGTTGTACAAGTCTTTTGGGCTCTCTATACTTCTTTAAAGTTGCTGAAGTCCAAAAGGAGTGGTGTGGAAGGTGTTTCTCTCTCCACAGATACTGCCAGACCTGCCAAGTTTTTGCAGCATTTTCTGTTTTTATTTATGTTGAAGGATTTTGCCCTGACTTTAATGATTCTGCACAAACACATTGGTCACAAACATGTTTACAGTAGTAGGAATACAGCATAACTGGGAAATTGAGTGGAGTAAAGCAGAGCAAGGCAAGCTGCTAGAGGAGGGAGGAAGAGGGGGAAAAGGGTTCTGAGCAGGAGGACAAGGTGCTCAGGAAGCAATTCTCCTAGTTAAACAACAGAAAGGAACAGTGTGTATGAGGAACACCTGCACTTCACTAAGGACATCTGCCACCTGTTGCAGCCATATCAGCAATCTCAGAGTAGGTGAGGACTGCTTTGCCAGTGACCTGTGAAGGTAACTGTCAACTTTCATGTGTCTGGCTTCTTCCAGGCTGGAGCTGGAGATGTTTACAACATCTGGCAGTTTGCTGTCCACTATTGCATAAGGGAGGTCACTGATGCTCTCTATTTAAAGGCAGCTGACTACATTTCATTCTCTCATACCAGAGAGCAAGAGGCAGAGTGAGCAGGCAGCATCCTGGAGATTGCAGGCTTCTCCATGGTGCAGGATGCCATTGATTCAACACGCACTGGGTGGAATCGTCCGGTCCTGTTGGCATTGGCTGTCATGGCGGACATAAGCAGACAATATGGCGGGAAGGCCAAAAATTGGTTTCATGCCATCGTGAAACAGGTTTGCAACTGTCCATTTCACCCATCAATGGCAGGCCGTGTTTCCCGCTGCTGTACATCGGGAACTTTGTTTAATAGATCTGCATATCATTATAAGCCCAGCTCACTGGAATCATCCCCCCGTGCTGGATCAGCTGAGCACATCAGTGTGATTGTACACTGATTTGTTTCACAACAACATTTATAAGGCACACCTGGAGACCTTCATTTAAGGGGAGCTCAGAGGTGAGTGCACTGTAACGCTGCGCAGTGCCCACAAGGGTCGCCTGTTGGACCTCAATGTTGAGGCACTGCGCATTCAGGTGAGGGCACAGGCAAGCTGCCTTTTCCCAGCTGGCTGACAGTGCGGTGCTGGGGCAAGGGCTGCACTGTGGGTGGGGGGTGGTGGGTAGGGGGGTGTGGGGTGCAAGGGCAGCGCTCCTGTAGGGGGATGGGGAAGGGCTGACCTGCGGTTGAGGAGGCTTATGGGGGTGGAGGGGGGGGGGCAAGGGCAGCACTCCAGTTGATGGTAGTGCACAAGTACGTGCTGGGCTCGGGGTGGGGGGGTGGCGGGACGGGGCAGAGTGGAGTGGGGTGGGGGGGTGGGAAGCGGCCACACATTAGGCACACCTTGTACAAAGTGACCATTCTTCCACAGCTGAGACAGTTCAGGCGCAGCCACATTGCCATGCTTGGAGTTGGGGCTCTAGCTTATCCGCCCACTCAAGCAATGCAGAAGCCTGAAAGTGCCACCGAATGCTTCAGAGCTTTTCACCCCTTGGGCACAGGCTTCAAACTAATGAGCGTTTTAGTGGACTGCAGAACAATTGGACGACTGGGCACGTTTCCCCCTGCTCAAGCTGGCGTTGGAGCAGTCACTGGTGGAGGTGCTCACAGCCCCTTGCAACGTCATCATTCAAGTTTGGACAGTCTCCTCCATGGTTCTAACCATGTGTGCTGCCCTCAGCCAGACTGGACTCAAACATTCACAGATGCAATGTCAGGATCTATGGTGATTCCTCACTGCACGTCGTCATCACCCTCCACGAATCTAGTAGCTATGAGGGCCTCCTAAGCGCTCCTGCCTTGTCTGGCCAGTGATGGCCTCATTGCTTGCATCCTCGCCTTCAAAGACCTCCTCACTCTCATCCCTGTCGATGTGCTCTTCATCGGAGGAGATGTCTGGCTCCTCCATCTCCTCCTCAGCCAGCTCCTCTTCCCGTTGCTGCGCCAGGTTGTAAAGGCCGCAGCAGGCGACGACAATATGTGACACCCTCTGTTGCATCCACCAAGATGATGATGATGACGACATGCACTGAGACACCACAGATCCTCACATTGCACCTGTGAATGTTTGACTCCAGCCTGGCCCAGGTGCAGCACACATACCCTCCATGATAAGGCTCCTGTCATGGAGATGCAGTGGAGGCGCTAATAGTCACTAGATTCCAGGAGGATGATGCTGACATGCAGTGAGGACACTCCATACATCTTCATATTGCCTCTGTGAATGTCTGACTCCTGTCTTGCTGAGGGCAGCTCGCTTGTGCTCTGTGATCAGGGTCATATCATGGAGATGCAGCCATGAAACTTTAAATGCACCTGATCCTTTCTCAGCCTTCAGCATCTGTCCCCTTCTGGAACACAGCTTCACCAGTCACAGATGCTAAAGAGATGAGGATCAGCCCCACCTCAAAGGTGGTGAGAGCACACAGGGAGATGATGGAACTCTGTAACGCCTGCCCATGACTTTCTGGCAGCGATGACAAGCACCATCGAGGTGCAGGTATCAGTAATGTGTCCAGTGAGTGTGAAGCTGGACCATCACTTTGGTCTGAAGGTGACACATTGCACAGGGAAAAGACCCTGGACTGAGACACCCACCTTTATCTTGTGCAGGGACCAAGATTTGACATCTGAGTGACATGAACACTGCTCATCATAACAAGGAGCCACAAGCAAGGAGACATTCTTGGGGGTTTATTTACAATAGCGAGCATTATGTACATGTGATTAACACTGGTACCCAGGTTGTGCAACTACATCTTCTGATACCTTTACGTCGAGCCTCCTCCGAGATGGTGTGCCCTGGCGACGTATTTCTTCCGCCAGGTGCACGGCCTGAATTACGACGTGCAGCTCCTGTTTGTAGATCAGAGGGGCCTCGGCTCCTTCCAGGTGTTGCCCGTCTTTTACCAGGACCTGATCAAAGTCTGGAACGTGGTCGCCACGCGACGCAGCTCTCCCCCGTCAGGAGTAGCGGCTATCGTCAGAGAGCCGCTGCTCAGGAATCCGCCCCTCCGTCCCTTTCAGTGGCTGGCGGAGAGGAGGGCTGTGGCTGCCGGGGTGACCAGGGTCGGGGACGTGCTGGGTGGCGGAGGACTGGGCTGGATGCTCCCGCAGGAGTTGGCGCGTCGCGCGTCAGTGAGTGTCCAGGTCGCAGCCGATGCCATCCAAGACCTAAAAACGGTCGTGCTCGGACCCGAAGTCATTTTAGGTCTGGAGGTGGCTCAGGTGCGCGGTGATCTTCCGGCTGAACGTTCCCCTGTTCGGACGGAATTCCACATTGGCCCCAAGCCCCGAACCCTCCCTCGGGTGCCGGTGCCCCGCAATAATATGAGCCGCCTCGGGGACATGCCCTCCGTGCCATTTGGCACGGCGCGGAGGGGTTTTCTGTACGGATTGCTGCTGCACACCTTCCATTTTCTCGCCCTGGTCCGCCGCCCGGACACGCCCTGGCGTGCCTTGTTGCCGTCCGGCGGCGGAGGCCCCCGATGGGAGGCCCTCTACGGAGGTGTTCTCCCTCTTTCTATCGGGGACCTGGGTTGGAGGGTGTTGCATGCAGCAGTCCCCTATAATCGTAAAATGTGTAGGTTCACGGACTCCCAAGACACCTGCCCTTTTTGCGGTCTTGTGGAGTCCGTGGACCACGTGTATATAGGGTGTCTTAGGCTGCACTCCCTTTTTAGTTATTTAAAAAATCTTTTGTTACTGTTTTGGTTGCACTTCAGTCCCACGCTCCTGATCTACGGACACCCGGTGCGGAAGGGGGTCGGGAAGGAGGAGGACCTCCTCGTGAACCTGCTCCTGGGTCTGGCCAAGTTGGCCATCAACAGGTCCAGGCAGCGGGCGATCGACGGGGGAGTCCCGCCCGACTGTTTGTCCCTCTTCCGCGGCTACGTTCGCGGCCGGATGTCCCTGGAAAGGGAGCACGCGGTGTCTGCCGGCACCATCGAGGCCTTCCGTGCTCGGTGGGCACCGCGGGGTCTGGGGTGTTTTGTTGACCCCTTTAATCACATCTTAGTTTGATGTTTGTAAGGTTCCTTTACAGTTTTTCCTTGATTTTACAGCTGACCTGACTTAGGGGCTGTGCTTGTTTTCTCCCTTGTTCTTTTTGCTCATTTAGTTTATTGTTTTGACTCAAAAGAGTTACATCTTCTGATACCTTTACGTCGAGCCTCCTCCGAGATGGTGTGCCCTGGCGACGTATTTCTTCCGCCAGGTGCACGGCCTGAATTACGACGTGCAGCTCCTGTTTGTAGATCAGAGGGGCCTCGGCTCCTTCCAGGTGTTGCCCGTCTTTTACCAGGACCTGATCAAAGTCTGGAACGTGGTCGCCACGCGACGCAGCTCTCCCCCGTCAGGAGTAGCGGCTATCGTCAGAGAGCCGCTGCTCAGGAATCCGCCCCTCCGTCCCTTTCAGTGGCTGGCGGAGAGGAGGGCTGTGGCTGCCGGGGTGACCAGGGTCGGGGACGTGCTGGGTGGCGGAGGACTGGGCTGGATGCTCCCGCAGGAGTTGGCGCGTCGCGCGTCAGTGAGTGTCCAGGTCGCAGCCGATGCCATCCAAGACCTAAAAACGGTCGTGCTCGGACCCGAAGTCATTTTAGGTCTGGAGGTGGCTCAGGTGCGCGGTGATCTTCCGGCTGAACGTTCCCCTGTTCGGACGGAATTCCACATTGGCCCCAAGCCCCGAACCCTCCCTCGGGTGCCGGTGCCCCGCAATAATATGAGCCGCCTCGGGGACATGCCCTCCGTGCCATTTGGCACGGCGCGGAGGGGTTTTCTGTACGGACTGCTGCTGCACACCTTCCATTTTCTCGCCCTGGTCCGCCGCCCGGACACGCCCTGGCGTGCCTTGTTGCCGTCCGGCGGCGGAGGCCCCCGATGGGAGGCCCTCTACGGAGGTGTTCTCCCTCTTTCTATCGGGGACCTGGGTTGGAGGGTGTTGCATGCAGCAGTCCCCTACAATAGGAGGATGTTTAGGTTCACGGACTCCCGGGACACATGCCCTTTCTGCGGTCTTGTGGAGTCCGTGGACCACGCGTATATAGGATGTCTTAGGCTGCACTCCCTTTTTAGTTATTTAAAAAATCTTTTGTTACTGTTTTGGTTGCACTTCAGTCCCACGCTCCTGATCTACGGACACCCGGTGCGGAAGGGGGTCGGGAAGGAGGAGGACCTCCTCGTGAACCTGCTCCTGGGCCTGGCCAAGTTGGCCATCAACAGGTCCAGGCAGCGGGCGATCGACGGGGGAGTCCCGCCCGATTGTTTGTCCCTCTTCCGCGGCTACGTTCGCGGCCGGATGTCCCTGGAAAGGGAGCACGCGGTGTCTGCCGGCACCATCGAGGCCTTCCGTGCTCGGTGGGCACCGCGGGGTCTGGGGTGTTTTGTTGACCCCTTTAATCACATCTTAGTTTGATGTTTGTAAGGTTCCTTTAAAGTTTTTCCTTGATTTTACAGCTGACCTGACTTAGGGGCTGTGCTTGTTTTCTCCCTTGTTCTTTTTGCTCATTTAGTTTATTGTTTTGACTCAAAAGAGTTACATCTTCTGATACCTTTACGTCGAGCCTCCTCCGAGATGGTGTGCCCTGGCGACGTATTTCTTCCGCCAGGTGCACGGCCTGAATTACGACGTGCAGCTCCTGTTTGTAGATCAGAGGGGCCTCGGCTCCTTCCAGGTGTTGCCCGTCTTTTACCAGGACCTGATCAAAGTCTGGAACGTGGTCGCCACGCGATGCAGCTCTCCCCCGTCAGGAGTAGCGGCTATCGTCAGAGAGCCGCTGCTCAGGAATCCGCCCCTCCGTCCCTTTCAGTGGCTGGCGGAGAGGAGGGCTGTGGCTGCCGGGGTGACCAGGGTCGGGGACGTGCTGGGTGGCGGAGGACTGGGCTGGATGCTCCCGCAGGAGTTGGCGCGTCGCGCGTCAGTGAGTGTCCAGGTCGCAGCCGATGCCATCCAAGACCTAAAAACGGTCGTGCTCGGACCCGAAGTCATTTTAGGTCTGGAGGTGGCTCAGGTGTGCGGTGATCTTCCGGCTGAACGTTCCCCTGTTCGGACGGAATTCCACATTGGCCCCAAGCCCCGAACCCTCCCTCGGGTGCCGGTGCCCCGCAATAATATGAGCCGCCTCGGGGACATGCCCTCCGTGCCATTTGGCACGGCGCGGAGGGGTTTTCTGTACGGACTGCTGCTGCACACCTTCCATTTTCTCGCCCTGGTCCGCCGCCCGGACACGCCCTGGCGTGCCTTGTTGCCGTCCGGCGGCGGAGGCCCCCGATGGGAGGCCCTCTACGGAGGTGTTCTCCCTCTTTCTATCGGGGACCTGGGTTGGAGGGTGTTGCATGCAGCAGTCCCCTATAATCGTAAAATGTGTAGGTTCACGGACTCCCAAGACACCTGCCCTTTTTGCGGTCTTGTGGAGTCCGTGGACCACGTGTATATAGGGTGTCTTAGGCTGCACTCCCTTTTTAGTTATTTAAAAAATCTTTTGTTACTGTTTTGGTTGCACTTCAGTCCCACGCTCCTGATCTACGGGCACCCGGTGCGGAAGGGGGTCGGGAAGGAGGAGGACCTCCTCGTGAACCTGCTCCTGGGTCTGGCCAAGTTGGCCATCAACAGGTCCAGGCAGCAGGCGATCGACGGGGGAGTCCCGCCCGATTGTTTGTCCCTCTTCCGCGGCTACGTTCGCGGCCGGATGTCCCTGGAAAGGGAGCACGCGGTGTCTGCCGGCACCATCGAGGCCTTCCGTGCTCGGTGGGCACCGCGGGGTCTGGGGTGTTTTGTTGACCCCTTTAATCACATCTTAGTTTGATGTTTGTAAGGTTCCTTTAAAGTTTTTCCTTGATTTTACAGCTGACCTGACTTAGGGGCTGTGCTTGTTTTCTCCCTTGTTCCTTTTTTGCTCATTTAATTTATTGTTTTGACTCAAAAGAGTTACATCTTCTGATACCTTTACGTCGAGCCTCCTCCGAGATGGTGTGCCCTGGCGACGTATTTCTTCCGCCAGGTGCACGGCCTGAATTATGACGTGAAGCTCCTGTTTATAGAGCAGAGGGGCCTCGGTGGCTCCTTCCAGGCGTTGCCCGTCTTTTACCAGGACCTGATCAAAGTCTGGAACGTGGTCACCTCACAACGCAGCTCTCCCCCGTCAGGAGTAGCGACTATCGTCAGAGCGCCGCTGCTCAGGAATCCGCCCCTCCATCCCTTTCAGTGGCTGGCGGAGAGGAGGGCTGTGGCTGCCGGGGTGACCAGGATCGGGGACGTGCTGGGTGGCGGAGGACTGGGCTGGATGCTCCCGCAGGAGTTGGCGCGCCGCGCGTCAGTGAGTGTCCAGGTCGCAGCCGATGCCATCCAAGACCTAAAAACGGTCGTGCTCGGACCCGAAGTCATTTTAGGTCTCGAGGTGGCCCAGGTGCGCGGTGATCTTCCGGCTGAACGTTCCCCTGTTCGGACGGAATTCCACATTGGCCCCAAGCCCCGAACCCTCCCTCGGGTGCCGGTGCCCCGCAATAATATGAGCCGCCTCGGGGACATGCCCTCCGTGCCATTTGGCACGGTGCAGAGGGGTTTTCTGTACGGACTGCTGCTGCACACCTTCCATTTTCTCGCCCTGGTCCGCCGCCCGGACACGCCCTGGCGTGCCTTGTTGCCGTCCGGCGGCGGAGGCCCCCGATGGGAGGCCCTCTATGGAGGTGTTCTCCCTTTTTCTATCGGGGACCTGGGTTGGAGGGTGTTGCATGCAGCAGTCCCCTACAATAGGAGGATGTTTAGGTTCACGGACTCCCAGGACACTTGCCCTTTTGCGGTCTTGTGGAGTCCGTGGACCATGCATATATAGGGTGTCTTAGGCTGCACTCCCTTTTTAGTTATTTAAAAAATCTTTTATTACTATTTTGTTTGCACTTCAGTCCCACGCTCCTGATCTACGGACACCCGGTGCGGAAGGGGGTCGGGAAGGAGGAGGACCTCCTCGTGAACCTGCTCCTGGGCCTGGCCAAATTGGCCATCAACAGGTCCAGGCAGCGGGCGATCGACGGGGGAGTCCCGCCCGATTGTTTGTCACTCTTCCGCGGCTACGTTCGCGGCCTGATGTCCCTGGAAAGGGACCACGCGGTGTCTGCTGGCACCATCGAGGCCTTCCGTGCCCGGTGGGCACCGCGGGGACTGGGGTGTTTTGTTGACCCCTTTAATCACATCTTAGTTTGATGTTTGTAAGGTTCCTTTAAAGTTTTTCCTTGATTTTACAGCTGACCTGACCTAGGGGCTGTGCTTGATTTCTCCCTTGTTATTGTTAATTTAGTTAATTGTTTTGACTCAAAAAAAGAGTTACATCTTCTGATACCTTTACGTCGAGCCTCCTCTGAGATGGTGTGCCCTGGCGACGTATTTCTTCCGCCAGGTGCACGGCCTGAATTATGACGTGCAGCTCCTGTTTATAGAGCAGAGGGGCCTCGGTGGCTCCTTCCAGGCGTTGCCCGTCTTTTACCAGGACCTGATCAAAGTCTGGAACGTGGTCACCTCACAACGCAGCTCTCCCCCGTCAGGAGTAGCGGCTATCGTCAGAGAGCCGCTGCTCAGGAATCCGCCCCTCCATCCCTTTCAGTGGCTGGCGGAGAGGAGGGCTGTGGCTGCCGGGGTGACCAGGATCGGGGACGTGCTGGGTGGCGGAGGACTCGGCTGGATGCTGCCGCAGGAGTTGGCGCGTCGCGCGTCAGTGAGTGTCCAGGTCGCAGCCGACGCCATCCAAGGCCTAAGAATGGTCGTGCTCGGACCTGATGTCATTTTAGGTCTCGAGGTGGCCCAGGTGCGCGGTGATCTTCCGGCTGAACGTTCCCCTGTTCGGACGGAATTCCACATTGGCCCCAAGCCCCGAACCCTCCCTCGGGTGCCGGTGCCCTGCAATAATATGAGCCGCCTCGGGGACATGCCCTCCGTGCCATTCGGCACGGTGCGGAGGGGTTTTCTGTATGGACTGCTGCTGCACACCTTCCATTTTCTCGCCCTGGTCCGCCGCCCGGACACGCCCTGGCGTGCCTTGTTGCCGTCCGGCGGCGGAGGCCCCCGATGGGAGGCCCTCTACGGAGGTGTTCTCCCTCTTTCTATCGGGGACCTGGGTTGGAGGGTGTTGCATGCAGCAGTCCCCTATAATCGTAAAATGTGTAGGTTCACGGACTCCCAAGACACCTGCTCTTTTTGCGGTCTTGTGGAGTCCATGGATCACATGTATATAGGGTGTCTTAGGCTGCACTCCCTTTTTAGTTATTTAAAAAATCTTTCGTTACTGTTTTGGTTGCACTTCAGTCCCACGCTCCTGATCTACGGACACCCGGTGCGGAAGGGGGTCGGGAAGGAGGAGGACTTCCTCGTGAACCTGCTCCTGGGCTTGGCCAGGTTGGCCATTAACAAGTCCAGGCAGCGGGCGATCGAGGGGGGAGTCCCGCCCGATTGTTTGTCCCTCTTCCGCGGCTACGTTCGCGGCCGGGTGTCCCTGGAGAGGGAGCACGCGGTGTCTGCTGGCACCATCGAGGCCTTCCATGCCCGGTGGGCACCGCGGGGACTGGGGTGTTTTGTTGACCCCTTTAATCACATCTTGATTTGATCTTTGTAAGGTTCCTTTAAAGTTTTTTTCCTTGATTTTACAGCTGAACTGACTTAGGGGCTGTGCTTGATTTCTCCCTTGTTATTGTTAATTTAGTTAATTATTTTGACTCGAAAAGAGTTACATCTTCTTAACCCTCCTAATCCTGCCGCTACATTTACATGCTACCCCGACATCCACAGCGGAGTGGAGACAGCCTGCTGACTGCTACTCCATGTCTGCGATTACCTTGTTGGGCGTCCTCTGGAGGGCTGAGACCCAGAGGGCCCCGTCCTGCTTTCGGGGTCCTGCTACATGGCAGTGGCACCCTCCTCAGCCTGTAGAGCTGGAGCTGCTGGGGTCAAAAGAAGAGGGGATTCAGATGGGTCGGACACTGCCAGAGTCACCTAGGTGGATGGCCCCGGGGTGTGCACCTGCTGATCCTCCTCCCTATAGGTGCCCGAGGGTCCCTGGCTGACTCCTTGGGGAGAAGGGGAATCTGGCCAGCACCCCTCTCACATACACATTCAGGAGGCCAACTATGGCATCGGCGGTGGAGTTCAGCCCGTGCAGCAGTTGCTGTCCCTCCTGTGGCCAGAGCAGAGGTAGTGGACATCATGGCGGGCCTCCACGGCACCCAAAAGATGTTCCAGGGATGTGTCACTAAATTGAGGTCCTGGACCTAGGTCTCCATGGCAGCTGCCATGCTACCAGTGTGGACCTCGGTGCATTGGCATGCAGGCGCTATCACCTCAGACTGAAGGCAGATGGACTCCTCCATAGTCCCTTGCAATCTGAGGAGTGCAACAGACATCCCTTCCTGATGTTCCCAAACTTGCCTTATAGCTCCAGCAACTGATGTATGACCGAGTCCAGAGGTTCTTCATCTGACTTGGAATCAGCAGATTTCTGGCCTCTAGCAGTCCTCCAAGTGCCAGAAACCTGGGAAGTCTCTGCTGCTGCCTGCTGTGGATCAGACGGTGCGATGTACTCACCGGATTGTGACCCTGAGGCTACTCTAGAACTAGGTCCCACCGAGGTGTGTGTCTCTGCACCAGTGGAGGGTGTGAGTGAGCGCTGTGACGAGTCTTCAATTGGGGTTTCAGCAGATTCGTCATCCGAGGTGTCTCTAGGGTTTGAGTTGAGGATCTGGGTCGTAGACTCCCTCAGCTGTTTCCCAGTGAAAGCAAGGAGAGATAATTAGTGCATGGCAGTTGCCATGCAGGACACATCATTCATAGCCTGGTTGTCTGATGGATGTTGCACTGCTGAATCCTCACTTGGTGGAACACCGCCAACCCTACCGTCAGCACAGGAATGGTCTAGATCTTTGCCTGCCAGCTGTATGACTCTATTTGTGAAGTCTATTAAAACTTTGATGTCAGGTATTCCTCCATCAGTCTGCGACTTCTCTCTCTTGTTGTGTGCCAGCTTGTCCTGCGTGAATACAGATAGAGAGAGTGTAAGCAGGACGCCTGCCAGACTAAATGATAAATATGCCTGGATGTGTGGGTGGTGAGTGGACAATGAAGGTGTGCGTGAGTGTGAATGATGATGTCCCTACAACTAGCAGTGAGTAAAATCCCTGTGGATGTGTGATGGGTTTGTGAATGTGTGAGGCGAGAGTGATGAAAAGAGTGACTTACCCTGGCAGAACGGAGGAGATCATTCATCCTTTTTTGGCACTTGGTGGCTGTCCTCTTTTGCAGGGCATTGGCACTAACCATCGCTCCCAAGTCAGATTGGTGATGTTGCTGTCCCTCCTGTGGCCAGAGCAGAGGTAGTGGACATCATGGCGGGCCTCCACGGCACCCAAAAGATGTTCCAGGGATGTGTCACTAAATTGAGGTGCTGCAGTCATCTTGCCATTTGGGATCATGTCTTCTTTGCAGCAGTCCTGGTCTGGAAGCATCGAGAGGTGTGTGAGTGGCTGCACTTTAAAAGTGGTACCCAGCATGAGGAAGTGGCGAGGTGACAGCATTGCAGGCGAATGAGAGCCCGCCAGCCGAAACGGTATGTTTTCCGAGACTGCATGATTAATGAGGCAGGGTTGGGATGATACAGCATGAAAAACCACCATTGCAGCCGGCTGGTAAAATGTTCTTTTTCCTGCCCGGTACCGCACTTAGTGCAAATTTGGAATGATTTTGCCCATTGTTTTGTGGACACTGCATGTCAACTCTTGAGATGTACCAGAACCAGAAGGGATTCCAGTTCCTCAACATCCAGCTGGTGTGCAACCATAAAAATGAATCATGAAGATCAAAACCTACTTTATTCTGCAGCAGTCTGCTGTGCTGTCTGCATTTGAGCCCCCATGTTAAACCAAAGGATGGCTACTGGGCGACAATTTCTTTGTCCACTGTATTGCTCCTATAGGAGGTCTTGTGGCACAATGGGTAGCATCCATACCTCTGGGCCAGAAATCCTGGGTTCAAGTCCCACTTCAGCACTTGATGGCCATGGAAGTTGCATTCATAACACAGCCACACAGGTTGATTTTCAGCCTGTACATCCTTCCAATATGTCTGATGGCAGGTGGTAAGAGCAGAAGAGCCATACTTGAGAAGGCAACAACAAAACATTGCAGTACTTTGCCAAGCATAATCATAGACCAATCCAATGGAAGTCCATAATTATTAATGCCCTCTTATGGTATGGTTCCAGAAGGAGGAGGAGGAATGCTCCTACACAGTGCTATCCCAGTGGCTGCCATATGGCTGTCATCTGAGAACTCATTTTTAGTGTGGAAGCATGTAATCCTCAACCTCGAGGGACAGCCTCAGAAGAAGAAGAGAAGAAGAAAAGGCAGCAAATTTTAACTGGGCAGGACTACTGGCCTTGCGGGATTCCCACGAGCAGCTCTGGGCCTGAGGGCCTATGAAACTGTACCATCTTGGCTTGGGTGACAGCAGGCTAAGCTGGTTGGCTAACAGGAATGGTAAAGGCACCGGCAAAGTGGCAGTAGTGGGAATATAAATGCTATCATTGTGAGAGAGGAAGACCAGGTTTGTGCTCCACAGAGCCACTGCCTCAAGATGGCACCTCAGCAAGCCTTGTAATCTGTTGGAGAACAGATTTCTGGACTGCTGTGACACTCCGCAAGCCTCTTATCCATAGCTGTGATGGCAGCAATTTGAGCTTGCATGGCAGGAAGCTGAATTAGCAGAAGAGCAGTTTCAGCTTGTGTGGCAGCTTGCTAATCTTGCATGACTTCACTCTTAGTTTCGACTGCAGCAGCCAGACATTGGATGGCTTCTGCTTGTGCTGCAATGATAGCGGAAATATTGGCCACCAGAAGCTGCATCATGATTGGGTCCACGTCGGCTAATGGAGTGGGTCACCACTTCCATGTTGGAAAGGATGGACTCCAAGCTCTGTTCCAAGCTCTGTGCAAAGTTGGTTCTGGACTCCTCCATGTTCCTTGACATTGCATATAGGTTTCAGGGAGGCCTATTAATGTATTAAGCATTTCATTATGCACACTATTACTAAAGCTGGACTTTACAAGGCGATTATGTTTTTAAATGTCTCTTTTAACCTAACGTGCAACAGAACATTCTGGAGAGCAGGATGGTAAGGTCATGCTAAATACCTCTGCTTGGAGACAGGCCCATTTGATCTGGTGGACATGGGAGAAAAACCTATTGAAATATCAAGTGACATTTTCTATACCTTTCCACAGTGATTCACAGTAAAAGGAGAACTGCTTTTTGAGACATAGGGAGAGAGACAAAGCAATTACTGTGGTGTGGAGCAGCAAAATAGCTACTACTGTAAAGGGCAGTGAAGGACTGTTCTGTGGTAAAAACTAAGCAGGACACTTCTGAGAATTAGTTTTATGTTGGCCAGAACCTACAGGACTTTTGGTGATTCAAGGAACAAGGAGTTGGCGAGGTGAGCCTTGCTGGTAAAAATTGGATCTGGAAGACTCAGTTAAATGGAGCTACTTTTGAAGGACTCTGTAACTCTCGACCTAGTGCGGCAGGGAGAAGTGAACCTGCTGGAGAGCTGGGAGTAACTTTGGACTTATCCGTGTATTGTTACACATCTGTCAGAAGTGCGATGCACAGCACATACATACATACAAACAAGGAGGAGTAGGCCATTTAGCCCCTCGAGCCTGCTCTGCCATTTAATAAGATCATGGCTGACTTGATAGTAACCTGGAATCTGCATCCCACCTACCTGTGATAACCTATCACCCCCTAGCTTACCAAGAATCTATCCACCGCTGTCTTAAAAATATTCAGAGTCTGCTTCCACCACCTTTTCAGGAAGAGAGTTCCAAAGACTCATGAATCTCTGAATGAAAACATTTTGCCTCATCTCTGTTTCAAATGGGCAACTCCTTATTTTTAAGACATATTGTAATGCAAAAGTACCTTTTCTTTAGTTTGGTGTATTAGTTGCCTGCATCTGAGTTCTCTGTGGTAAAACTCATGTGTGACCTCATCTTCCAGGAAGCTGGTATCTGTGCTACTCTTGCTCCCCCACCACCCTGGCTGCAGGCCACTCCTCGCCAGTGGCTCATCACATGCATATCCTGCCTCTAAGCTATCCTCTAAATTACATGCAGTGTCAGTATCTGAGGTGCTGACCGCAAGCTTGCAAGTGGGTGACCGTGTTTCTTCATTGCCACTGCTTTCTTGTTCTTCCACCACTGCCTGGCTAGGTGGCAGTTCATGGGTACCTGAAAAGAAAAAGACACAAGGGTAGGGTTGAGGTGAGATGAGGGGTGAAACTAAGAGTTGCATGCTTGCACGATCTGCAGCTTCAAAATCAAAAGAGATTGTGGAATGAAAGGCAAGTGGGATATGAGAAGGATGATTAGATATGACAATATCATCACCTTCAATTGTTTCAGCCCATCATCAACTACAGCCTCAACAATGGGGTTTCTGATGATGGCAAGCACTATCTCATCCATAGGAGTATCGATATGCAACTGCACAGACCTCTGGTTGTTTTCTCCCTTGTCCTGCAAAAGAGATGGAAGCCTGTCAGTGGGTGTAGTGAAATCAGTTTGGCTGACGTGGCTGTCCTTCTTGAATAGCTGCAATGTGCTCAAAGATGTGAGTGTAAGGGTTGCAGCAGTGCTCAATGTATGGAGGTGAGGGGAAGCTATGAATTTGTTTTATCCGTTTATGGGATGTGGGCATCGCTGGCTGGGCCAGCATTTATTGCCCGTCCCTAATTGACCTTGAGAAGGTGGTGGTGAGCTGCCTTCTTGAACTGCTGCAGTCCATGTGGTGTAGGTACACCCACAGTGCTGTTAGGGAGGGAGTTCCTCATTTTTGATCCAGCGACGGTGAAGGAACGGCGATATATTTCCAAGTCAGGATGGTGAGTGACTTGGAGGGGAATTTCCAGGTGGTGGTGTTCCCATGCATCTGCAGCCCTTGTTTTTCTAGATGGTAGCGGTCGTGGGTTTGGAAGATGCTTCCAAAGAAGGTGAGTTCCTGCAGTGCATCTTGTAGATGGTACACACTGCGGCCACTGTGTCAGTGGTGGAGGGAGTGAATGTTTGTGTATGTGGTGCCAATCAAGCAGGTTGCATTTTCCTGGATGGTGTCGAGCTTCATGAGTGTTGTTGGAGCTCCACACATCCAGGCAACTGGAGGGTATTCCATCATACTCCTGACTTATGCCTTGTAGATGGTGACAGGCTTTGGGGAGTCAGGAGATGAGTTACTCGCCACATTCCTAGCCTCTGACCTGCTTTTGTAGCCACAGTGTTTATATGGCTATTTATATGGAATGTTAGGTATGTTTCTATGTTACTTTGGGTAATAAGGGATATGGAGCAAAGTCAGGTATATGGAGCTAGGTCACAGATCAGCCATGATCTCATTGAATGGCAGGACAGGCTTGAGGTGTTAAATGGTCTACTCCTGTTCCTGTGAGTCCTAATTGACAGAGATTATTTTTACCTGAGTGCTGGGGGATGTGGTGCATTGAGCAGTGTCTGAGGATAGTAGTGCAGTTGATGGGATGTGGCATTAGAAGATGCATTCACTGATCTTGACCACTCATGTGAGGTCATTGAACTTCTTGCAGCACTGCATCCAGGTCCCCAGTACTTGACTCCTGGCGTTGATTACCACAATTGTCAGTTCCCACTGACTTCAGAGACTTTGAATGAAGGACTTCCTGGCCTTTGTCAATAGAGCCCAACACTCCTTTACTGTGCCTCCTTGACCAAGACCTCCAGTGCAGAGTTAGAAAATGTTGGACCAAAAACAATAAGTGCTGGAAAAACTCAGCAGGTCTGACAGCATCTCTGGAGAGTTCTTCTCTTTAGTTCTGAAGAAGATTCATACAGACTCAAAACGTCTTTCTCTCCACAGATGCTGTCAGACCTGCTGAGTTTTTCCAGCACTTTTTGTTTTTGTTTCAGATTTCCAGCATCCGCAGTATTTTGCCTTTATCTGTAGAAAATGTTGGAGCCTCTGCTCACCCATGTTGGGCCATTATTGAGTGGTTCCCAGGTCAGAATAAGTTATGGAATGACATCCAGCACCTGCTGCAGACACAATGCACCACCCCTTTAAGAGGTACAGGCTGGTTTGCAGGTCAGCTTTAACTGAATCACAGAATCACAGAGTGCAGAAGAGGCCCTTCGGCCCATCGAGTCTGCACCGACACGTGAGAAACACCTGACCTACCTACCTAATCCCATTTACCAGCACTTGGCCCATAGCCTTGAATGTTATGACATGCCAAGTGCTCATCCAGATACTTTTTAAAGGATGTGAGGCAACCCGCCTCCACCACCCTCCCAGGCAGTGCGTTCCAGACTGTCACCACCCTCCGGGTAAAAAAGTTTTTCCTCACATCCCCCCTAAACCTCCTGTCCCTCACCTTGAATTTGTGTCCCCTTGTGACTGAACCTTCAACTAAGGGGAACAGCTGCTCCCTATCCATCCTGTCCATGCCCCTCATAATCTTGTTCACCTTGATCAGGTCGCCCCTCAGTCTTCTCTGCTCCAATGAAAACAACCCAAGTCTATCCAACCTCTCTTCATAACTTAAATGTTTCATCCCAAGCAACATCCTGGTGAATCTCCTCTGCACCCCCTCCAGTGCAATCACATCCTTCCCATAATGTGGCGACCAGAGCTGCACACAGTACTCCAGCGGTGGCCTCACCAAGGTTCTATACAACTCCAACATGACCTCCCTACTTTTGTAATCTATGCCTTGATTGATAAAGGCAAGTGTCCCATATGCCTTTTTCACCACCCCACTAACGTGCCCCTCTGCTTTCAGAGATCTATGGACACACATGCCTTGTTCCTCAGAACTTCCTAGTGTCATGCCATTCATTGAATACTTCCTTGTCAAATTACACCTTCCAAAGTGTATCACCTCACACTTTTCAGGGTTAAATTCCATCTGCCACTTATCTGCCCATTTGACCATCCCGTCTATATCTTCCTATAGCCCAAGACACTCAGCCTCACTGTTAACCACCCGGCCAATCTTTGTATCATCCGCAAACTTACTAATCCTACCCCCCACATAGTCATCTATGTCATTTATATAAATGACAAATAATAGGGGACCCCAGCACAGATCCCTGTGGTACACCATTGGACACTGGCTTCCAATCACTAAAGCAGCCTTCTGTCATCATCCTCTGTCTCCTACAACTAAGCCAATTTTGAATCCACCTTATCAAATTACCCTGTATCCCATGTGCATTTGTCTTCTTTATAAGTGTCCCATGTGGGACATTGTCAAAGGCTTTGCTGAAATCCATATAAACTACATCAACTGCACTACCATCATCTACACACCTGGTTACTTCCTCAAAAAATTCAATCAAATTTGTTAGGCATGACTTCCCTCTGACAAAGCCATGCTGACTATCCCTGAGCAAACCTTGCCTTTCCAAGTGGAGATAGATTCTCTCCTTCAGAATTTTCCCCAGTAGTTTCCCTACCACTGAAGTGAGACTCACTGGCCTGTAGTTCCCTGGCTTATCTCTACACCCCTTCTTAAATAGCGGAACCACATTAGCTGTTCTCCAGTCCTCTGGCAACTCCCCCATGGCCAGAGAGGAATTAAAAATTTGGGTCAGAGCTCCTGCGATCTCCTCCCTTGCCTCCTTCCGCAGTCTGGGACACAAATCATCAGGACCTGATGATTTGTCCACTTTTAAGCCTGCCAACGCCTCCAATACCTTGTCTCTCACTATATCAATTTGCTTAAAAACCTTGCAGTCTCTCTCCCCGAGTTTGATACCTTCATTCTCATTCTCTTGGGTGAAGACGGACATGAAGTATTCATTCAACACTCTAGCGATGTCATCTGGCTCCAGCCATAGATTGCCCCCTTGGTCCCTTATGGGCCCTACTCTTTACCTGGTTATCCTCTTCCTATTGATATGCTTATCGAATATCTTGGGATTTTCTGTACTTTTACAGCCAGAGCTTTCTCATATCCCCTCTTTGCTCTCCTAATTGCTTTCTTAAGCTCCACCCTGCACTTTCTGTACTCCACTAATGCCTCTGCTGATTTGCTTCCCTTGTACCTGCTAAAAGCCTCCCTTTTCCTTCTCATCGTAACCTGAATATCTTTGGTCATCCATGGTTCTCTGGGCTTGTTACTCCTTCCTATCACCCTAGAGGGAATATGTTGAGCCTGTACCCTCCCCATTTCCATTTTGAATGCCCCCACTGCTCCTCTGTAGATTTCCCCACAAGTAGCTGTTCCCAGTCTACCTTGGCCAGATCCTGCCTTATTTTATTAAAATCCACTCTCCCCCAGTCCAAAACAATTTTTTGCAACTTGTCTATTTCTTTGTCCATAATAAACCTAAACTGTACCATGTTGTGGTCGCTATCACTAAAATGCTCCCCGCCACCACCTCAGCCACCTGTCCGGCTTCATTCCCCAGAATTAGGCCCAGCACTGCGCCGTCCCTTGTTGGACCCTCTACATATTGACCTAAAAAGTTCTGCTGTACACATTTCAAGAAATCCACTCCATCCAAGCCCTTAACGCTATGTCTAGCCCAATTAATGTTGGGAAAGTTGAAATCACCTGATATAATTACCCCATTGTTATTGTTTTTACACACCTCCGCAAATTGTACACATATTTGCTCCTCAATTTCCGGAGGATGTCCGAGGGTTGCATGATTTTGGGCTCCCCTCTGTGGCATGCAGCCACTCATCAACACGGTTAGCGCTGTCTGCACGCTGCAATTATTTTAATTAGCAGACTGTATGAGGTTGATGTGCTGCCTGCACAGGAAGCAAGAGATGCTGATCTTGGCCGATCTGTACCTCAACTCCATTTACCTGCCTTTGATCTGTATTGACAGCACCTCCCAAATCTGCAACCTCCACTCAGAATGAGAAGGTCAGCAAGCACACGGGGACATTATCATCTCCAATCTCTCCTCCAAGTCACACACCATCCTGAGTTGAACATATAGCGATTTTAATGGTGCATCAAAACCCTGGGCCTCCCCATCTAACAGCACTGTTAGTGCCTTCACTATGTGGACTAGGGCAGTTCAAGAAGGTGGCTAGCCCTTTATGAAGTGTAACTTTTGGGTTAAAGATGCTGGCCTTGCTAGTGACACCCATGTCCCATGAATGAATTTTAACCAAACCCTTGAAACCCTTATCTAAGAGAAATTTATCAATCTCACTGACCCGCTAATGAAAAAAAATTAAAGCAAAATACCGCAGTTGCTGGAAATCTGAATTTTTTTAAAAAGTGCTGGAAAAGTTCAACAGATCTGTCAGCATCTGCGGAGAGAGAAAGAGTTACGTTTGGAGCCTAACATGACTCTTCTGAAGCACAACAAGTCAGACTCTCTGAGTGATCTGTCACACACACACACAGGTATTCCGGTTAGTCAACAAAAGTAGCCTGACAATGAAAGAATCATTCAACTCGGAAACGAAACATTTCTGCTCCTCCCAAAGGAGCGGTTTACGAGTCAATTAAATGCGCGTCACTTCCCCGAGATGGAAGCAGAGTAAGGAAATAACAAGCATTTTGTTAAGAAAAATCATAAGTTTAATTTCCTGCAACAACCAATTGATTTCTGGTCTTCGGAGAGAAGTTTTTATTGGTACGTTTTCTTTTTCGGTGTTGACGGTGACAAAACTAAAAGCAAATTTACGTGAGAACATATTTCGATAAAGTCCAGTCCGACGCTCCTTTTATGTTTATGCGTTAGAAAAGGCTTTCCGTTTCTGGGTCAAATTTGGGGAGGTTAGGCAAGTTTAATGACAAACTTTGAAGTTGATTAACATCCCGCGGATGGATTTTCTGTTTGGTTTGTGCTCTGGGGTTTAGATAAATGTGATATAACTGGAAGGAATAAGGCAAACTGTTTTGATAGAATAGTAATTTTTCTCCATTTCTGTCAAGAATTTTGGCTCGCATGTTTTAGCCACAAAATGGCAAGCTGTGAGGAGAAAAGTGACGAGCCTCCCGATTCGCCGGGGACCATTGACTTCTTTTCCATCCCCCTGTTTGTTCTGAACTTCGCGCTGAGGAAGAAGTTGGCTCTCTTTCTCAATCCGAGTAGTGTGGTGGCGGCGGACTGGACGGGGCTGGCCGAGGAAATGGGTTTTGACTATCTGGAGATTAAGAACTACGAGAGGTCAGACAACCCCACCGGGAAACTGTTGGAAGATTGGCAAGTGAAGGAAGGTTCTTCCGTGGGCAGGTTACTGGAGCTACTCCGGAAGATAGAACGTGATGATATCCTGGAAGACCTCACACCAGCTATTGGTGAGTCTTTTGTGTTTGGATTTTTTTTACAACAATAAATGGGCTTTCTTTATCCTAAGAGCAATCATGTATTTATTGTTTTCCCTTTGGGGAGCATACTGTATTTTCTTCCCCCCACCACACCCCCTCCCAAATTCCCCTGCTTCTCCCAAGAGTCTGTTTGCCACCCGTAGTGAGCCGAACAAGTTGGAAGAGGGTTGAACCACTCTGGATGTGGCATTCTGCCGGCCACAATGTATGGAGTTATTGAAGGTCATAATGAATGGCATCTGTCAGTCCTAACTTAACTAACAGTAAGGTTACATTCATCTGGCAGTCATGGCAATAAGTAAGGTTTTGGATATATGTGAATGTTTGGAAAAAGGCAAATGTGGAGGACTGACTTTATGCCATGATTAGTAGGACAAGGGGTTCAGTTTAGAACCCGGTGCTGACTGATTTGATTAGAAAGTCTTTTGTACAGTTGATCATGTTGAATTCACTTCTGTAAAGGTTTATGGAGGTAGGAAACTTGGATTTTTAAAAATTCATTTATGGGCTGTGGGCTTTGTTGACTAGGCCAGCATTTATTGCCCAACCCTAATTGTCCTTGAGACAGTGGTGGTAAGCTGCCTTTTTAAATTGCTGCAGTCACTGTGCTGTAAGTACACCCACAATGCAGATATAGGGAGGCAGCTCAAGGATTTTGACCCAGTGACACTGAAGGAACAGTGATATATTTCCAAGTCAGGATGGTGAGTGGCTTGGAGGGGAACTTGCAGGTGGTGGTGTTCCCATGTATCTGCTGCCCTTGTACTTCTAGATGGCAGTGGTCATGGGTTTGGAAGGTGCTGCCTAAGGAGCTTTGGTGAGTTTCTGTAGTGCATCTTGTAGATGGTACATACTGCTGCCACTGTTCGTTGGTGGTGGAGGGAGTGAATATTTGTGGAAGGGATGTCAATCAAGCAGGCTGCTTTGCCCTGGATGGTGTCAAGCTTCTTGAGTGTTGTTGGAGCTGCAGTCATCCAGGCAAGTGAAGAGTATTCCTTCGCACTCCTGACATGTGCCTTGTGGACAGGCTTTGGGGAATTAGGAGGTGAGTTACTCATTGTGGGATTCCAAGCCTTTGACCTTCTCTTGAAGCCACCGTATTTATACGGCTAGTCTGGTTCAGTTTCTGGTCAATGGTAAGCCCAGGATGTTGATAGTGGGGGATTCAGTGATGGTAATGCCATTGAACATCAAGGGGTGATGGTTGGAGATGGTCATTGCCTGGCACGTGTATGGCATGAATATTACTTGCCACTTGTCAGCCCAAGCCTGGATATTGCCCAGGTCTTGCTGCGTTTGGACATGGATTGCTTCAATATCTGAGGAGTCGTGAATGATGTTGAACATTGTGCAATCGTCAGCAAACATCCCCACTTCTGACGTTGTGATGGAAGGAAGGTCATTGATGAAGTAGCTGAAGATGGTTAGGCCTAGAACAGTACCCTGAGGAACTCCTGCAGCGATGTCCTGGAACTGAGATGATTGACCTCAACAACCACAACCATGGCTCCAACCAAACACAAAGGAAGATGGTTGTGATTGTTGGAGATCACTGCAGGAGTTCTTCAGGGCAGTGTCCCAAACATCTTCAGCTGCTTCATCAATGACCTTCCTTACTGAAAATGAAGAGTGAATTACATTTTAATTGATAAGTTTTATGGGATGGAATTTCCTGTGGGTCATAATCAGGAAGTTCTACCTGCAATTAGTCCCACTTGTGCATCCATTTTGACAAGATCAATTTATTCCCAGATATCCTGCCAATCTCATCATTATGCTACATTTAAAAATGGGCGCAGATAATAAGGGCACAAGGGGCAGTTCCAAATATGCACCATATATTTCTTAAGTACAAACATTTGAATCAATTTCAAACATTGTTACACATTGGGCATACAACGTTTGCAACTATGCAATTTTTAAGACAAATGCAAAATGCTGCGGATGCTGGAAACCAGAAACAAAAACAGAAAATGCTGGAAAAACTCAGCAGGTCTAACAGCATCTGTGAAGAGAAAAAAACAGAGTTAACATTTTGACTCCATATGACTCTTCTTCAGAGCTAAAAAGAAGTAAAAATGTGATGAGATTTATACTGTTTAAGGGGGTGGAGCAGGTGAAGCTGGATAGAAGGCCAGTGATACGTGGAGGCAAAGGAGAGATTGCCAGAGATGTCATGGACAAAAGGACAAAGGGGTGTTAATGATAGTGGTACTGACTAAAGTAGGTGCTGATGGTGGCATTAAGGTCAGAAAGCAGAATGTGATAATAGCGGGACAAGGATAAGCATTCAGGAAAGAACAACATGAACAAATGACAGATGGCCCTTTTGCGGTTGGGGTGGGGGGAGTGGTAGGAAAAAAGATTGAAATTTGGATAAAAGGTGAGGTAAAACAATGAATAAAAATTAAAATAAATAAAAAGTGGATTAAAAAATAAGAATTAAAAAATGAAAATGAATATTGAAAAAGGAGATAAAAAAGGGGGTGAGGATGGAGGAGAAAGTTCATGATCTAAAATTGTTGAACTCAATGTTAAGTCCGGAAGGCTGTAAAGTGCCTACTCGAAAGATGAGGTGCTGTTCCTCCAGTTTGCGTTGGGCTTCACTGGAACAATGCAGCAGGCCAAGGAAGGACATTGTGGGCATGAGAGCAGGATGGTGTGTTGAAATGGCAAGTGACAAAAAGGTCTGGGTCATGCTTGTAGACAGACCGAAGGTGTTCTGCAAAGCAGTCACCCAGTCTGCGTTTGGTCTCTCCAATGTAGAGGAGACCGCATTGGGAGCAGCGAATGCAGTAGACCAAATTGAGGGAAGTGCAAGTGAAATGCTGCTTCACTTGAAAGGAGTGGTTGGGCTCTTGAATGGTGATGAGGGAGGAGATAAAGGGGCAGGTGTTGCACCTTCTGCGATTGGATGTGAAGGTGCCGTGGGAGGAGGATGAGGTGTTGGGGGTGATGGAGGAGTGGACCAGGGTGTCCCGGAGGGAACTGTCCCTACGGAATGCCGACAGTGGGGATGAAGGGAAGATGTGTTTGGTGGTGGCATCATACTGGAGTTGGCGGAAATGGCGGAGGATGATCAAGGAAGGGAAGGGAAGTGACAGAGATGGGCCATGTGAAGGTGATGGAGGGGTGGAAATTAGAAGCAAAATTGATACATTTTTCCAGGTCCAGATGAGAGCATGAAGCGGCACCGAAACAGTCATCGATGTACCGAAAAAATAGTTGTGGGCGTGGGCCTAAGTAGGACTGGAACAACGAATGTTGAGGAAATGACCTTCTCCCTCCTCACCTGCCTCCTCTTCACCATGGATGTCCAATCCCTCTACACTTCCATCCCCCACCATGAAGGTTTGAGGGCTCTCCACTTCTTTCTTGAACAGAGGCCCGAACAATTTCCATCTACCATCACTCTCCTCCGTCTGGCTGAACCTGTTCTCTCACTGAATAATTTCTCCTTAAACTTGTCCCACTTCCTCCAAATAAACAGTGTGGCTATGGCTACCCGCATGGGCCCCAGAATTGCCTGCCTCTTTATGGGGTATGTAGAGTATTCCTTGTTCCAGTCCTACTCAGGCCCCCTCCCACAACTCTCTTTCCGGTACATCGATGACTGCTTCGGTGCCACTTCATGGTCCCGTCTGGACCTGGAAAATTTTTATCAATTTTGCTTCCAATTTCCACCCCTCCATCACCTTCATATGGTCCATCTCTGACACTTCCCTTCTCTTCTTTGACCTCTCTGTCTCTATTTCTGGTGATAAACTTCCACCAATATTCACTACAAGCCCACCGACTCCCACAGCTACCTCGACTACAGCTCCTTAGACCCTGCTTCCTGTAAGGACTCCATCCCATTCTCTCAGTTCCTTCGCCTCCGTCGCATCTGTTCTGATGATGCCACTTTCCAAAACGGCACTTCTGACTTGTCTTCCTTCTTTCCTAACCGAGGTTTCCCACCCACTGTGGTTGACAGGGCCCTCAACTGTATCCGACCCATCTCGCGCCTCTGCCCTCACACCTTCCCCTCCTTCCCAGAACCATGATAGGATCCCCCTTGTCTTCACCTTTCTCCCCACCAGCCTCTGCATTCAAAGGATCATCCTCTGCCATTTCCGCCAACTCCAGCATGATGCCACCATCAAACACATCTTCCCCTCACCCCCCTTGTCGGCATTCCGTAGGGACTGTTCCCTCCAGGACACCCTGGTCCACTCCTCCATCACTTCCAACACCTCATACCCCCTCCCATGGCACCTTCCCATGCAATCGCAGAAGGTGCAACACCTGCCCCTTTACCTCCTCCCTCCTCACTGCCCAAGGGCCCAAACACTCCTTTCAGGTGAAGCAGAGCTTCACTTGCACCTCCTTCAATTTGGTCTACCGCATCGATGCTCCCAATGCGGTCTCCTCTACATTGGAGAGACCAAACACAGACTGGGTGACTGCTTTGTAGAACACCTTTGGTCTGTCTGCAAGCATGACCCAGACCTTGCTGCCGCTTGCCATTTCAACACTCCACCCTGCTCTCATGCCAACAATGTCCGTCCTTGGCCTGCTGCAATGTTCCAGTGAAGCCCAACGCAAACTGGAGGAACAGCACCTCATCTTCCGAGTAGGCACTTTACAGCCTTCCGGACGTAACATTGAGTTCAACAACTTCAGACCATGAACACTCTCCTCCATCCTCACCCCCTTTTTTATCCCCGTTTTAATATTCATTTTCATTTTTTAATTCGTATTTTTTATCTGCTTATTTTTATTTATTTTTAATTTTTATTCATTGTTTTACCTCACCCTTTATGCTATTTTCAATCTTTTTTCCCACCACTGTCCCCACCCCCTGCCCCACCCCACCCCCAAAAGGCCCATCTGTCACTTGTTCATGTTGTTCTTTTCAGAGTGCTTACCCTTGATCTGCTCTTATCACATTCTGCTTTCTGCCACCATCAGCACCTCCTTTAGCCAGTACCACGATCATTAACACCCCTTTGTCCTTTTGTCCATGACATCTCTGGCAATCTCTCCTTTGCCTTTACCTACCCCCTGACCCTGCCTCCACATTCCCCCCCCCCCACTATGCCACTGCCTCTGCGAATGATGATTGACTGAACAAGAACAATAACTTGTATTTATATATGTCCCAAGGTGCTTCACAGGAGTATTATAAAACAAAAGTTGACAATGAGCCACAAAAAGAGATATTGGGACAGGTGACCAAAAGCTTGGTCAGAGGTAGGTTTTAAGAGGCATCTTAAAGGAGGAAAGAGAAAAAAAGAGGTTTAAGTGGTGAATTTCAGAGCTTAAAGCCTTGGCAGCTGAAGGTATGGCCACTAATGGTGGAGCGACTAAAATTGGAATTGCTCAAGGCTAGAATTAGAGGTGCGCAGATATCTTGGAGGGCTGTGGGATTGAAGGAGATTTCAGAGAGAGCGAGGGGGCAAGCCCACAGAAGGATTTGAAATCAAGGAAGATCATTTTAAAATTGATACATTGCTTTACTGGAAGCTAATATAGGTCAGTGAGCACAGAGGCAACGGGTGAACAAAGCAAAGTGTGAGTTAGGAAGTGGACAGCAGAGTTTTGGATAACCTGGAAGCCAGCCAGGAGAGTATTGAAATAGTCAAATCCAGAAGTAACAAAGATGTAGATATGGTTTCAGCAGCAGATGGCCTGAGGCAGGGGTAGAGTTACTGAGGTAGAAATAGGTGGTTTTAATGATGGTGCAGATATGTGGTCAAAAGTTGATCTCAGATAAATGTTTGCCTTGTCAGTGACACCCACATCCTGAGAATGAATTTAAAATAAACTTTATGAATGATGGGGGCGCTTTTCCCTTTTTTTTTTGTAAATGACCCATCCTCAGTTAATGTGACAGGGCCAATTGCCGAACTGACTGCTGAACAGCAGTCTCACCCTGACTTAGTTCAGGGTGCAGGAATCTGAAAGGTTATAACTGTAAAGATAGCATCTTGTGGAACCAAAATCGCAGTAAAATTGAAGGAGACTAATAAAACACTTATCATTTTTCAAATTGTATCATTCTCATTTCTCATGGAAAAAGGGAGTTACATGACCTCTCCACTGTTCAAACCACAAGAAGGGAATGGAAACTTAAAACTTGTTCCTCTATTTGGATCAGCAGCAGAATTAAACGAAAATTGTATTGAGCTGCATTGACAAGAAAAATGATCGATAGCACTTAGAGTAGACATTTTGTGAATATAGAGTCTGAAATGCAATTCCGGGTTCTCGAATACTCCCTCCAGGACATAACCCACAGATATGGGAAATGAGGAACAACAGTTCAAAGATTACACTTCACAGACCGGAACTCCATAGGTTTTGATTAAAAATTAAATGTTTTACAAATACTCAGCAAGCACGTGGCTCATCATTAGTGTACTGACAGAATGATTAACAGCTAAAATTAGATTTCTACATCCCCCTTGAACAGTTACTTACTAAATAGATCAATCAGAAAAGAACTGAGCTATGCAAATCACATGGTCCTAGATTTGCTAACAGCATCCAGCTTAACCTTACCAAGATCTCTTTTGACCCCTCCATTGTCTCTAACTTGTCTTGCTGTTTATCCGACATCTAGAACACAATGAGCAGAAATTTCATCCAGCTAAATATTAGGAAGACTGAAGCTATTGCCTTTGGTCCCTGTCACAAATTCCCTTCCCCAGCCACTGATTCCATCGCTCTCCTGGCAACTGCTTGAGGCAAAGCTGAATGCGCGCAACCTTGGTGTGCCCGGTGACAGGGCTTGGGACATCTGCTCTGGGCTGGAGAGGAACTTGGAGGGAGAGGATCCAGTGGTCATGGTCCACGTAGGTACCAACAACTTAGGTAAAACTAAGAAAGAGCTTCTGCTTATGAGCAACTAGGGACTAAATTAAAAAGCAGAACCTCAAATATAATAATCTCTGGGTTATTACCTGAGCCACGAACAAGTTGGCATAGAGTAAATAAGATTAGAGAGTTAAATGCATGGCTCAAAGATTGGCATGGGAGAAATGGGTTTTGATTCCTTGGGCACTGGCACCAGTACTGGGGAAAGTGGGAGTTGTACCGTTGGGGTGGTCTTCACCTGAACCATGCTGGAACCAGCATTCTGGTGGGTTGTATAATGAGGGCAGTAGAGAGAGCTTTAAACTAAATAGTAAGGGTGAGGCATCAAGTTCAGGAGGATATGATAAAGAGAGAGAAGAGAGCAATGTAGCAATAAGTGAAATACTGGTCAAAATGTGGCAGGAAGTGACAGAGCATACAAACTTAAGTGTGCGCCAGCAGATAAGGCTAGAGGTTGCACAAACAATAAAAAGAAAGTTAAAGACACTCTATCTGAATGGATGCAACATTTGCAACAAGGTAGATGAAGTGAAAACACAAATAGAAGTAAATAGATATGACCTAATTGCCAGTACAGAGACATGGCTGCAAGGTGACCAGGGTTGGGAACTGAATTCAACATTTTGGAAGGATACATTAAAAGGAAGAGGGAGGTGGGGCAGTACGATTAATAAAGGATGGGATCAGTACATTAGTGAGAGAGGATCTTAGATCATAAGATCAAGATGTGGAATCAGTTTGGGTGGAGCTAAGAAACAGCGAAGGACAGCAAACATTAGTAGGAGTTGTTTGTAGGCCACTAAATAGTAGGGGTACTGGATCAGGAAATTAGAAGTGCATGTAACTAGGGTAATGGGGGCTTCAATCTACATATAGACTGGGTAAACATAATTGGCATTAATGCTGTGGAGGACAAATTCCTGGAATGTATACGAGGTGGTTTTCTAGAACACTATGTTGAGGAACCAACTAGAAAACGGTCTATTTTAGATCTATTACTGTGCAATGAGAAAGGGCTAATTAATAATCTCCTTACAAAGGAGCCTTTACAGAAGAATGACCATAGTATGATAGAATTTTACATTAAGTTTGAAAGTGATGTAGTTCAATCTGAAACTAGGGTCTGGAAACCATGAAGGTATGAGGGGCAAGTTGGCTATGGTAGATTGGGAAACTACATTAAAATTTGTGACGGTAAACAGGCAATGGCTAGCATTTAAAGAATTAATACATGGTCTACTCTACAGCAAATTTACCTTCCTTTAAGGCTCAAAAAATGCAGCAGGAAGCGTGATCCAACTATAGCTAACAAGAGAAGTTAAGGATTGTATTAGATTAAAGGAAGAGGCTTATAAAGTTACCAAAAAAAGTAGTAAGCCTAAGGATTGGGAAAATTTTATAACTCATTAAAGGAGAACCAATAAACTGACAAAGAGAAAATAGGATGTGAAAGTAAACTAACAAGAAACATAAAAACGGACTCTCAAAACTTCTATAGGTATGTAAAATGGAGAAGATTGGCAAAGGCAAATGTGGGACCATTACAGGAAGAGACAAGGGAATTTAAAATGGGGAATACGGAAGTGGCAGAGAAACTAAACAAATACTTTGTGTCTGTCATCTTCATGAAGGAGGATACAAAAAATCTCCCGCAAATACTACAGAACCTAGGGACTAGCCAGATTGAGAACTTGAAAGAAAAGTAGTACTGGAGAAATTAAGGGGACTAAAAGTTGATAAATCTCCTGGGCCTGATGATCTACACCCAGAGTGTTGATAGAGGTGGCTGTAGAGATAGTGGATGCATTGGTGGTTATCTTCCAAAATTCTATACATTCTGGAACAGTGCCTGCAGATTGGAAGGTTGCAAATGTAACCCCACTATTTAAGAAAGGAGTAAGAGAGAAAATGGGGAACTACAGACCTGTTAGCCTGACCTCAGTAGTGGAGAAAATGCTAGAATCTATTATTAAGGATGTGATAACTGAGCACTTAGAAACTAATGATATGGTTGGGCAGAGTCAACATGGATTTATGAAAGGGAAATCATGTTTGAAAAACCTGTTGGAATTTTTTGAGGATGTATTTAGCAGAATGGATGGAGGAGAACCAGTGGATATGGTTTTTTGGATTTTCAGAAGGCTTTCGAGAAGGTTCCACACAAGAATTAGTAAGCAAAATCAGAGCACATGGGACTGGAGGTAACATACTGGCATGGATTGAGGATTGGTTAACAGACAGAAAACAGAGTAAGAATAAATGGGTCATTCTCAAGATGGCAGGCTGTGACTAGTGGGGTACCACGAGGATCAGTCTTTGGGCCCCATCTGTTCACAATCTGTATCAATGATTTAGATGTGGGGACCAAATGTAATATTTCCAAGTTTACTGATTACAGTGGGAATGTGAGTTATGAGGAGAATGCAAAGAGGCTTCAAGGAGTTTTAGACAAGCTAAATGAGTGGGCAAGAACATGGCAGATGGAATATAATGTGGAAAAATGTGAATTTATCCACTTGGGTAGAAAAACATGGAGATGCAGAGTACTTCTTAAATGGTGAGTGATTGGGAAGTGTTGATATCCAAAAGAACCTGGGTGTCCATGTTTATAAATCACTGAAAATGAACATGCAGGTTCAACAACACTTGGAAAGGCAAATGATATGTTAGCCTTTATTGCAAGAGGGTTCGAGTATAGGAACAAGGAAGTTTTGCTGCAGTTGTAAAGAGCCTTGTTGAAACTACACCTGGAGTATTGTGTACAGTTTTTGGTCTCCTTACCTAAGAAGGATATACTTGCCATAGAGGGAGTGCAACAAAGGTGCACCAGACTGAATCCTGGGATGCTGCTCCATTGGGGGATGATGGGGTGCACTGCTGTGAACTTCCAGGAAATCAATGTTGTAGGCCCTAGTTAAGCTACTGTACATTAAGTATGCTGGCATAATCAAGCAAATTTGCAAGATTTCTGCTGAAGTCTTCATTGTGCAAATGCGTCACCTCTTTATAATGGCATGAGGAAACATCTGCTAAAAATTCATCCCCTCTACCGTCAGAGTTTACATTATAGCTGGTGAAGGGCTGAGATATGGCTAAAACAATCCCCCACAATTTGCTCTTCACTTAACCCACTCTGATTTTCATGCTAAGAATTTTGGCAATGCAGTGTTGTAGTGGAGAAAAGATTACAGTTATATATGTAGGGAAGACGGTGGCATAGTGGTAATATCGCTGAATGAATAATCCAGAGGCCTAGGCTAATGCCCTTGGGTACTTGGGTTTGGGGTGGTGTGTGTGGGAGTGGGGGGGTTGGGTGAGGAGTCCTGTGCGGGTGGGGAATTCCATAGGGCATTGGCGGTTGGGGAATACCGTGGGGGTTGGGTGGTTAGTCAGGGATGGGGGAGTCCCCTAGGGGGGTTGGGGCTGTGCGGGTAGTCCTGTGGAGGGTTCGGTCTGGGTCTTTACAGTAGTTACACAGAAGTTAGGAGAAGTTTTAATCTAACTTTTTTCTGGGTAACTATTGGTTTAACCGTGGCAGAACCATCCGGAGATTGTGATTTAAATCACATTTTTGCATGGTTCCCAGCGCAGCGCAATTGTCCAGAGGAAGTATGCACTTCTGGGCAATTACCTTGCAAACTCTTACCTGGGAATGTCCCAGAGGGATTCCCCAGTGCATCTTTGTGGTACCCCCCCAAATCCAATGCAGGGAAGCTCGAAGGTTACGGCCCAATGTTGGTAGGAGTGACCACTGCACAGTCCTTGTAGAGATTAAGACCCATCTTCACACTGAGAACACCCTCTATTGTATTGTGTGCCACTACCAACAATCTAACTGGGTTAGATTCAGAACAGATCCAGTAGTTCAAACTGGGCATCCCTGAGGTTGTGTGGGCCATCAGCAGCAAATTGTGTACAATCACAGTCTGTAACCTCATGGCCCAGCATACTTTCATTCTACCATTACCATCAAGCCAGCTGACTAACCCTAGTTTAATAAGGATTCTAACAAAGCATGCCAGGGTATACCTAAAAATGAGATGCCAACCTGGTAAAACTAAAACACAGGACCACAGGCATGCTAGATAGAGCTAAGCAATCCTACATCCAACAGTTCAGATCCAAGCTCTGCAGTCCTGTCACATCCAGTCATGAATGGTGGTGGACAATTAAACAACTGAGAGGATGAGGCTTCAAAAACATCCCCATTCTCAATAATGGTGGAGTCCAGCGCATCAGTGAAAAGGAAAGGCTGAGCATTTGCAAACATCTTCAGCCAGAAGTGTAAAGTGGATGTTCCATCTCTGTCCCTTCTTGAGGTCCCCAACATCTCAGATGCTAATTGTCAGTCAATTCAATTCACTCCACATATCATGAAACAGCTGATGACACTGGATACAGCAAAGACTATGGGTCCTGACAACATCCCGGCTATAGCACTGAAGGCTTGTAGTCCAGAACTTGCCATGCACCTAACTAAGCTGTTCCAGTATAGACACGACACTGACATCTACCCAACAATGTGGAAAATTGCCCAGGTGTGTCCTGTCCACGAAAAGTAGGACAAATTCAATCCAGCCAATTACTGCCCCATCAATCTACACTCAATCGTCAGCAAAGTGATGAAGGGTGTTATTGACGGTGCTAACAAAAGACACTTAGCAATAAACCACTGATGCTCACTTGGTTGAAACATGCACAAAAGAGCTGAATTCCAGAGGTGAAAGTGACTGCCCTTAACATCAAAGTAACACATGGCCAATCGTGGCATCAAGAAATCTAGCAAAATTGAAGTTAAAGGGAATTGGGGAAAATTCTTCACTGGTTGGAGTCATACCAAGCACAAAGGAAAATGGTTGTGGTTGTTGGAGGCTAATCATCCAAGGACATTGATGTTCAGGTAGTGTCATATGCCCACTCATCTTCAGCTGTTTCAGTGACCTTCCCTCCATCATAAAGTTTTAAATGGGTATGCTGTTGATGGTTGCACTGTGTTCTGTTCCATTTTCAGCTCCTCTGAAACTCCTCAGTCTGTGTCCATATGCAGGAAAACATTCAGGTTTGGCCTGATAAGCGGCAACATTCATGTCACACAAGTGTCGGGCAATGATCATCACCAAGAAGAGAAAATATAATCATCTTGACATTCAATGGCATTACCATCACTGAATTCCCCACCATCTATATCCTGGGGGTTACCATTGTCCAGAAACTTAACTGGACCAGCCATATAATTACTGTGGCTCCAAGAGCAGGACAGAGGCAGGGAATTCTGCGGCAAGTAACTCATGTCCATCTATAAGATGCAAATCAGGAGTGTGATGGAATGCTCTCCACTTGGCTGCATGAGTGCAGCTCTAACAACGCTCAGGCTGTCCAGCACCCAGTACAGAGCATCCCACTTTAATAACATTTCATCCACCATCGTAACCTCCACCACTGGCACACAGTAGCAGCAGTGTCTACTATCTGTAAGATGTACTGCAGCAACTTGCCAAGGCTCCTTAAGCAGAACCTTCCAAACCTGCGATCCCTACTACCTGGAAGGACAAAGACAGCAGACGTATGGGACTTTAAGAGGACATAGAAAGGCTTGTGAAATGGGTAGAGATGTTACAGATGAAATTTAATGCAGAGAAATCTGATGAGATACATTTTGGTAGGAAGAACGAGGAGAGCCAATATAAAATAATGGATACAATTCTGAAGCGGGTGCAGGAGGAGATGGACCCAGGATATATGTGCACAAATAATCGAAGGTAGCAAGACAGATTGAGAACTTGGGTAATGAGGCATATAGGTCCTAGGCTTTGTAAAGAGAGGTTTACAGTACAAAAGCAAGGAAGTTATGGTGAACCATTATAAAACACTGGTTAGGCCTTAAGTAGAAGATTTGTCTGGGCACCACAATTTAGGAAGGATGTAAAGGCATTAGGGAGTGTGCAGAAAAGACTTACGAGAATGGTTTCAGGGATGACAGACTTCAGTTCAGTAGATAAATTGGTGAAGCTGGAGCTGTTTTCCTTGGAGCAGAGAAGTTTGAGAGGAGACTCAGTAGAAGTGTTCAAATTCATGAGGGGCCTGGACAGAGTAGATGGGGATAAATTGTTCTCATTGTTAGAAGGGTCAAGAACTAGAGGACAACAGTTTAAGATGAATGGGAAAAGAACCAAAGACAATCTGAGAAAACGCTTTTTTCACACAGGAATCTGGAAGTGTGGTGGAAGCAGACTCAATCCTGGCTTTCGAAAGGAAATTACATGATTATCTGAAGAGAAAAAATTTGCAGGGTTATAGGGTAATGGTGTGGGTGTGACTAGCTGAGTGGCTCTTGTAGAGCTGATACAGGCATGACGAGTTGAATAGTCTGCAATGATTCTAAGGCCCAATTTTAAGGCTAAATAAAGCATGAATTTAAAAATGTGAATCTGTGTTGAAATGTTAAAATCTGCCCTTATTCTTTAACAGAAGGGTACTGTAGACAATACCTCAACAAACCACTTCAAGTGCCTTCGGTGGATAGCAGTGAGCCCAAGATCCCAGAATTGAGTGGAATTACAACAAGAGATAACCCCAAAGGTAATCAGAACAAAATTTCATTTTATTTTCCTTTTTAATATTAATGAAGCAGCCTTTATTATCTGTCATGAGGAAGACATCTGTTTACTTTACCAAGTCAAGTTACAGGCATTTGACGATCAGGACCGTACTTTTTTTACATATTAAAAATTAGAATCTTGGAAAAAGTATTGTTGATCCTGATTCCAACTGATTTCTGAGATCCGAAGACCTGAATCTTACATGTCCCCTTAGCCCCAAGCCCTCAATCAGCTGTCCTGACCAGAAACTAAATGCTATATTTTGCCAGAGATGGTACATTTCGAATAATGGCTTATCCTCCTGAATCAAAAATGTAAAATTTGTGAAGAATCAGTTCAAAACACCTATTAACTATTATCTAGTTTATATAAAAATAAATCACACTGAAAGCCATGATTGCCCTGGATGAGCAGGAATGCTGATAGTTGGAGTTCCACATTTATTTTACATGAAAAGGTGACATTTCTGGCCCGACACAGAGCACAATGCAAACACGTTGCAGAGATATATAATACTCTGATGAATTTAAGTTAGCCTTCACTGATTTAGATTGGGAGTAATATTTATGATAGATTTCCCTTCAGTTTTTTTTGTCATAACCTCTAATTTGGCAAGGTATGACTGGGAGTCAGCCAGGCACAATCAGTGTTCCCTCTAAGAGCAACTAGTTCCTGTGCAGGCCGAGCACAAGTCGGCCTTCTTGAATTACGTGTGTGGCCATGCCAAATAATTCAAATGGTCCATGTATTTAAATGAATGTGCCGCATACAACAAACCTTTACATGAGGCAAGGAGAACCACAGTGCTGGAGCAATTTGGGAATCATAGGATTAATAAATGCTCTGTTTCTTGCAGGAGGTGCACCTGAGTTATTTGATGCCTTCATTTGCTATTGTCAAGCTGATATTGAGTTTGTCCTCGAGATGATCAAGCAGCTCGAGCAGTCTGAGAGCAAACTGAAACTGTGTGTATTTGATCGTGATGTGCTGCCGGGGTCATGTGTCTGGACCATCACCAGTGAGCTTATTGAGAAAAGGTACACAGAAATAGTTTGGGAAGGATTTGTAAACAGCAAATTTCTGGGTGCATATCAGAGAGTTTTAGTGCCCGTTGGTTATGTTAACCTCCCAACAATTTGCCATATGATTAGAGAAGGGAATTCATTATTTCTCATGGCATGATTACCCCAGATGAGTACAATCCATTAGTTAACATGTAACTGGCAAATATGGAGGATTTTCCAACCCTGATCTCCCATCCACCAGTCCCGGACTGAGGGAGAAACTATGGGCAGGCACAATACCAAGGGTAAGTGGGTGTACCTACACCACATGGACTGTAGCAGTTCAAGAAGGCAGCTCACCACAACCTTCTTAAGGGTAACTGGGGATGGGCAATAAATGCTGGCCTAGCCAGCAATGCTCATATGCCATGAATGAAATGAATAAAAAAGAGTGGGGGTACTATAGGTCCACTCTGGAAAGATGAGTTTGAATAAACTGAATATGCATCCTCATTGAGATTTGGAAGCAAAACAATGTTTTTATTTCCAGTTTCAAGCCCATCTTGTTAAGATACTTCTCATTTGACAAGTATGTTTGGTTCTCAGGCACCAGCACTCTGTATCGTTCCCTGGATGATCATTTCATTTGTGTCTGCAAATGATCTTTGTGCAACTGAGCACGTATTTGTAAAAGAGCAACTTCCGTGCTGAAACCTATATCACTATACAGGATAGGTGAAAAGCAATAATTAAAACATTGAACCAAAATGAGATGAATTACCAACTGTTTGATTTTAATCTCATGAATTCTCTGTTTCCTCTTTAATGACAGGTGTAAAAGGATGGTGGCGGTAATCTCTGATGACTATTTGGTCAGCGATGCTTGTGACTTTCAAACAAAGTTTGCTCTGAGTCTTAGTCCAGGTAAAACAGCATGTATTGTATACAATCTCTTACTCTAACTTATTCAGTTTGCATGTTGTGGTGCTTCTCAGATCCTTCCTCGTACAGGCTTTAACCAGCACCTGCTTTATGACTCATCTAATTTTCACGCTTTTTTTTTTATCCTGCATGGCCTGTTGCCTTAACCCCTTACTTGGGTTTTCCAATTCCTTTTCTCTTTGAGTAATATGACCCTGATGAGTTTTATTGCTTGTATAACTCTCACTCCTGCCACTGCCGAACAAGAAAAGTAAATTGGGAAGTTGGTCCCCATTCGGTCCCACGGCACATGTGCAGCTTCTCCAACTGCTTATGTCACTATTGTGTGCCATTCGCTTATTGAAACCTTTCTCTTACTGCTCACTCCCTCCCGCAGCTCAACTTACGCTTCTCCTCCCCCATCTCTCACCATTCCCCTCATGGTTCCCTACCTGCTGCAGCCTTGTTGCTCCTTTTGCCATGAGCTTGCTTCCTCCCAATTCCCTCACCGCTCCCCCAACCATTGCTGCCTCCACTCAGGAGGGAGCAGTGGAACGGAGGGTGGGGATTGGGAAGGGAGCAGCGAGGGGCTGCTGAATAGACCAGGGAGAGAAGTGGCGAAGGGAGTGGGGATGGGGGGGGAGGGTGGTGAGAGAAGTGGGATGGAGCAAAGGCAGTGAGCCTTTGAGGCGAGCCATCAGTGAGGGAAAGTGGGTGGGAGCGGCAAGAGAAGCTGGGCGAAGTGGACGGGAGCCAGGATAGTGTTGTGTTTTCTTTTCTGTCTTTATTCAATCTTTGCCATCTTTAATGCAGGCAGCTGCCTGGCAGTGATGTCCCAGGCCAGTGATGGGCAACTAGTGAGTGGGCTGCATGAGTGGCCCTCCTTCATCTCAGTGGGCCGCAAGATTAAAATCGGGCATGAACACTAACCATGACCCCATGAATAAGAATTTGTGGGGTGTGCCGATTGAACCGTAGCAGTGCTTTGATTGGATGCAGAGGGAGCGCACAGCTCTCTCAGTCAATGTTTTGAGCAATCAGCATACCTCACTTCACATGCCCTTGCTTTGTGTGCGTATCGCTTTAGTAATACCGGTAGAAAAAAAACTATGCGGACAGAAACCAGCGGAATCTGGCAACTTTATAATGGACAGCGGTCAACAAAATGTCTCGCAGGCCACACTGAGAACCCTGATGGGCCATATGTGATCCGCAGGCCACAGGTTGCCCACCAATGTCCCAGGCGCTGACAATGCATCTGCTCATTTCTAGGAAGTTCTCTCCCTAGTGTTGCAACACAAATAATCACAGCCTTAAAAAAAAGTGATGTTTCCCAGCCTGTGATTTCACAAAGTTTTGCCGTTTTTCACCCATTATCAGTGATTCACTGGGTTCTCAACTTCACTTTGTCAGAATGCAGTGTTCAGTCCCAGTAACCCTTCTTTCCACCCATACTCCCATCATGATGACGCGAGAATACAAGGAACTCACACAAATACACAAAATTAGTAGTTAATTAATTAAAAAGGGGGTTGGAGAGCGCGATTTTTTTTCATACAAGATCCTTCGAAATTCAGGTTAATGTTATCAAAACCAAAGGAATGATATTTAGGAGGGAATTAGATGAGCACTTAAAGAAAATATTTAAAATATTCAAGTATTTGAAGAGAAATTATATTGGAGTAGATGGCTGTGCTGGAGATGGGAATAAATGGCCTTCTGTGAAGAATTGTTTGTTGGGGAGTAATGATACCACAGGACTTCTGATGCTACATCACACCCAAGTCAGTGGGGGCAGGAGGGAAGTGAGGGGCAAAATTTGAAGTAGGTTAAGGAATTTTAAATCTGATATACTGATTTCTGATCCCACAGGTGCCCGAGACAAGCGTCTGATCCCCGTCAAGTACAAGCATATAAAGAGGACATTTCCAAGCATTCTCCGGCACATCACGCTCTGTGATTACACAAACCCAAGCACCAAAGCATGGTTCTGGAAGAGGCTTGCTAAGGCACTCTCACAACCATGAGAGGAGAACCTAGTGAAGGAGCGGAAGTATTCTAGTCAATTGGCCTTGTTTACATGTAACAATGAAGAAAGTTTGGAGATTCTACTACAAGCTGACTCTATAGGCCTGTACTGAATGACCAGCTCTGGTATCTTGACTACACACTGCTTTCTTTTGTATTAGAAAGGATTGGGTTTCTTCTCACTGGGGTGAAATTTAATATAAAAGAAAAATGTTTTGAACAATTTCAAGGATGCACTCTAGATTGTACTGAAAATGTTCAGAATTTGTGATTTGATTGGCTTCCTCTGTCAATTCTCTCCTTTCCCTTAGCTCTGAACTCACATCCTTCTCTAGTTTCTCTCGTATCTCCCCTCATGCCCTTTCTGAGCTCATCTTGTGCATGAGACCTCCCCCCCACCCCCGCTCCTTCGACCCTATTCTGACTAAACTACCCAACTTTCTTTCTTGACTCGCATGTTAGTTGATATTGTTTACTGTTCTCATTCTTCAGGTTCTGACGCTCTCCTTCAAATCTGTCATCATCACCCCTCCCCACAAAACCAACTCTTGACCCCTCCATTCTAGCAAGCTACACTTCATATCCAACATCCCTTTCCTTTCCTCTAATTGAACATTATGTCACCTTCCAAATCTTTACCTATCTTTCCTGGAACTCCATATTTGAATCTCTCCAGTCAGGTTTCTGCCCTGTAACAGTACTGAAACAACCATTAGCGGAGTCACAAATGACATCCTATGTGACTGTGATAAAGGTAAACATTCCCTCCTTAACCTTCCTACAGCCATTGACACAGTTGACTCCATCGTCCTCCTGCAATGACTCTCCTCCATCTTTCAGCTTGTGTGACTACACTTGACTGGTTCAATTCTTACCTATCTAATCATAGCCAGAAAATAACCTGCCATAGTTTCTCTTCCTGCTCCCACCCCATCACCTTTAGTGCGCCCCCGAAGATTATCCTTAGCCCGCCCCTTCTGTTTCTCATCTACATGCTGTCCCTTGGCAACATCATCCACAAATGCGGTCAGTTTTCACATGTATGATCATAACACCCAGTTCCACCTCGCCACCACCTCTCCCAACGCTACTGTTTCTGAATTGTCAGACTACTTGTCTGACATCCAATACTGGATAAGCAGAAATTTCCTCCAACTAAATATTGGGAACACTGAAGCCATTGTCTTCTATCCTCACCACAAACCCTGTCTGAAACACTGCTCGCAATATTGATATCATTATTTGACCCCAAGATCAGCTCCTGATCATATATGGGTCATCAGCAGTAAAGCCGCCTATTTCCACCACCATAGCATCGCCTGACTCTCTGCATCTCCCTCAGCTTATCTGCAGCTGAAACCTCATCATGCCTACGTTACCACCAGACTTCACTATTCCAATAAATTTGTGGATGGTATCCTACGCATTTTACCCTCCATAAACTTGAAGTCATCTCTGCTGTCCTAACTATGAGTTCACCCATCACCCTTGTGATTACTGACCTACAGTGAATCTCAGAATTGTCATAGTGCAGAAGGGGGCCATTCAGCCCAATGTGCCAATGTGGCTGAGCCCCCTCTGAAGTGACTTTTTTTTTTCAGACTGCACAGCTCAAGGAAAAGGGTCCACTACCATCTCTCAGAACAAATGGTCATAAAATGCAGGCCTCTTCAGTGACTCCCACATCCTGAGTGTGAAAAACTATTATGAGAACACATTTTAGGAGAACACATTACAGCTAACAATTGGAGTTTTTCTGACAACTTAAGACAAATCAGCTTTTTCTTGGCCTCCGTGGGCATTATTTTCAATTCAACTTGTGGACTGTGTTCCTTTTTTCTCTGTTCTTACATTTTTTAGTAAAATTATGGCATGTTTTTTCATTGACATTTTATGTATTTTTTAATGTAAAAAAACAATACTAAAATAATTCAATAAAAACTTTATTGAAATAAAAACAAAAAGCTAAAAGCTACTGCGGATGCTGGAAATCCAAAACAAAAACAGAATTACCTGGAAAAACTCAGCAGGTCTGGCAGCATCGGCGGAGAAGAAATCAGTTAACGTCAATAAAACTTTATTGAAGTTTAGTTTCAGGCATTTCCAATGGTTGGTGTGATCAGTGGTTGGTTTTCCCCAGTGATAAAATGTAACACATCTGCACAAAACACTCATTTTACATGTTAGATTCAAACTGTACTTGGCCTTCTTCCTTTTTTCCCAACTGGTTTAAAAAAATATATGCACCAATGAAGCACTGCGTACAGTTCTAGATGCCATGTCATATTGGTTCCTCGTGATTACAAAGGGAGAGCTGGCTAAATGATGGAGGGATGAGCTGGAATTGGAAGGAAATGATGTTAAGGCCCTTTTCACCAACACTAGATTATTTAATGGGAATCCTATGAAAATTAATTTGCATTTGTTTAAGACATTTCACAAGCTCAGGATGCACCAAAGTACTTCAAGTAAATGAAGGACTTTTGAAATGTCATCACTACATTAAAGGGTATAATAATGTAGTGTGTTACTAGTAGTGTTCTGTTACTAGACTAGTAATCTAAAGCCTGTGAACTGAGACATGAGTTCAAATTCCACTTTGACAATTTGGGGAATTTAAATTCCGTTAGTTAAATAAATTTGGAATAAAAAGCTAGTATTCGCCATGCTGACCATTGTTGTAAAAACCTATATAGTTCAATAATGTCATTTTTAGGGAAGGAAATCTGCAATCCTTATCAGGTCTGGTCTATACTTGATTCCAAACCCAGGGCAATGTGGTTGATTCTTAAATGGTCTATGAAATGGCCTAGCTAGCAACTCTGATGTCTTAAGGGCAATAAATGCTTGCCTTGTTAGTGATGCCCACATGCCAGGAATTAATATTTTAAAAAAATAATGTCGGGAATCACAGCAGCCAATTGGCATGTAGCACGATACCACAAATAGCAATGAGATACATGGTTTTAATGATAAAAGCAAAATACTGTGGATGCTGGAAATCTGGAATAAAAAGTGCTGGAAATACTCAGTAGGTCTGGCAGCATCTGTGGAGAGAGCAACTGTGTTGAGTTGAATGTGACTTCCTTGGAAGAATGATGTTGGTTGGGGTGTAAATGTTAAGACAGAACACCAGGGGAACTCTCCCTCAAACAAGGAAGCACACACTCTGTTACAGTTGCGAGTTCACCGGCATTATGTACTCAACTCTCTGGAGAAGGGCTTGGTGCACATGTCTGGTTCACTAATGCCCTTTAAGGAGGGGGAATTTGGCCACATATGACTCCAGATCCACAGCAGTGTGATTGACTCTGAAATGGCCTAGCAAGCCTCTCAGTTGTCTCAAACTGCTAAAAAGTCAATAAGGAATGAAGCCAGATGGACTGCCTGGCATCACTGGAAATGATAATGGCAAACTCAGCCTTGTTGACCCTGTCAATTTAGGGCCTAAGTGGGAGAGCTGTCTCAGACTAGTTGAGCAACAATCAGACATAGTCACAGAATCATATCGTATGATTCCCATGCATCACCATCACCAACCCTAGGTATGTCCTGTCCCACCAGCCAGACAGACCCAGAAGTGATGGCGGCATAGTAGTATACGGCTAGGAGGGAGTTGCCCGGGGAGTCCTCAACATCGCCTCTGGACCTCATGAAGGCATCAGGTCAAACATGGACAAAGAAACATCCTGCTGATTACCACGTTCTGCGCCACACACCCCCACCCCAACCCTCCATAAGCCCCCCTCAGCTGATGAATCAGTACTCCTCCATGTTGAGCACCACTTGGAGGAAGCACTGAGGGTGGCAAGGGCGCAGAACGTACGCTGGGTGGAGGACTTCAATGTCCATCAACAAGGCTGGCTCAGTAGCACCACTACAGACCGAGCTGGCCAAGTCCTAAAGGACATAGCTGCTAGACTGGGCCTGTGGCAGGTGGTGAGGGGACTAACAAGTACATACTTCACAGAATCACATAATTGTTGCAGCGCAGGAGGAGGCCATTCAGCCCATTGTGTCTGCACCGATTCTCCGAATAAGCAATTCACTTAGTGTCTTTCTCCCACCTTCTCTCCGTAACCCTGCATCTTTTTCCTTCTCAGACAAAACTCTAAATCCCCTTTTAAAGCTTCAATTCAGCTTTATCAACCACACTCTCAGCCAGCGCAGTCCAGACCATAAAAACAAAAAACTACTGCGGATGCTGGAAATCCAAAACAAAAACAGAATTACCTGGAAAAACTCAGCAGGTCTGGCAGCATCGGCGGAGAAGAAAAGAGTTGACGTTTCAAGTCTTCATGACCCTTCAGCAGAACTGAGTGAAGTTAGGAGAGGGGTGAAATATAAGCTGGTTTAAGGTGGGGGTGTGGGGGAGAGAAGTTGGGGGGGTGGTGGTTGTAGGGACAAGCAATCAGTGATAGGAGCAGATAATCAAAAGATGTTACAGACAAAGTAACAGAGAGGTGTTAAAGGTGGTGATATTATCTAAGAGAATGTGCTAATTAAGAGTGGATGGCAGGACACTCAAAGTACAGCTTTAGTGGGGGTGGGGTGGAAAGACCATAACCACTCACTGCGTGAAAATTTTTTTTTCTCGTAACCCTTTTCCTTCTTTTACTTATTATCTTAAATCTGTGCCCCCTCGTTCTCAACTCTTTCATAAGAGGGAACATTTTCTCCCGATTACTCTGACCAGACCCCTCATGATTTTGAATATCTCTATCAAATCTGCTCTCAACCGTCTCTTCTCCAAGGAAAACAGTCCCAACTTTTCCAATCCATCTTAAAATCTGAAGCTCCTCATGTCTTAAAGAGAGCAAGAAAATCTGCAAAGTAAAAAAGTGGGTTGCACAATGCATTGAACAGCTATGGGTATATGTCCACAATTCCAAACATCCCAAATTCACAATCTTATTTGTGCCTTTGTAAGGTTATATGTTAAACTTAAAAAAATGTTACACTGATTGAAAGAACATTTTTGCAGGTTATGACATGCCAGAATGTCTACAGTCTGTCTAGCGTAGAATAAAATTAACACTAAAATACATGACCTCATCCTCATCAACCTGCCTGCCGAATATGCATCTTTTCATAACAATATTGATAAGATGTGACCACCACACAGTCCTTGTGGAGATAAAGTCCCGTATTCACATTGAACATACCTTCTATAGTGTTGTGTGGTTCCACCATCATGCTAAATGGGATAGATTTCGAACAGATCTAGCAACTCAAGATTGGGCATCCATGAGGTGCTGTGGGCCATCAGCAGCAGCAGAATGGTACTCAACCACAATCTGTAACCTCATGGCCCAGCATATCCCCACTCTACCATTACCACCAAGCAAGGGGATCAACCATGGTTCAATGAAGAGTGCAGGAGGGCATGCCAGGAGCAGCGCCAGGCATACCTAAGAATGAGGTGTCAACATGGTGAAGCGATGACACAGGACTACTTGCATGTCAATCAGCATAAGCAGCAAGCGATAGACAGAGCTAAATGATTCCACAACCAACAGATCAGATCTAAGTCTGTAGTCCTGCCATATCCAGTCATGCATGGTGGTGAAGATATTAAAAACTCACTGGAGGAAGAGGCTCCACGAATAGCACCAACCTCAATGATGGGGAAGCCCAGCACATCAGTGCAAAAAATAAAGCTGAGGCATATACAACAACCTTCAGCCAGAAGTGCCGAGTGGATGATCCATCTCGGCTTCCTCCAGAGCTCCCCAGCATCACAGATGCCAGTCTTCAGCCAATTTGATTCACTCCATGTGATATCAAGAAACGGCTGAAGGCACTGGATACTGCAAAGGCTATGGGCCCTGACAATATTCCGGCAATAGTACTGATGACCTGAGCTCCTGAACTTGCCGCGCCTCTAGCCAAGCTGCTCCAGTACAGCTACAACACCGGCATCTACCCAGCGATGTGGAAAATTGCCCAGGTATGTCCTGCACACAAAAAGCAGGACAAATCCAACCCAGCAAATTACCACCCCTTCAGTCTACTCTCCATCATCAATAATGATGATGGAAAGGGTAATCAACAGTGCTATCAAGCAGCACTTATTTAGCAATAACCTGTTCATTGATGCCCACTTTGGGTTCCGCCAGGGTCACTCAACTTCTGACCTCACTACAGCCTTGGTTGAAACATGGAAAAAGAGCTGAACTCCAGAGGTGAGGTGAGAGTGACTGCCCTTGACATCAAGGCTGCATTTGACCGAGTATGGCATCAAGGAGTCTTAGCCAAACTGGAGTCAATTGGAGTCAAGGGGAAAACTCTCCACTGGTTGGAGTCACAACTAGCACAGAGGAAGATGGTTCTGGTTGTTGGAGGTCAATCATCTCAGTTCCAGAATATCACTGCAGTAGTTTCTCAGGGTAGTGTCCTAGACCCAACCATCTTCATCTGCTTCATCAATAACCTTCCCCTTATCATAAGGTCAGAAGTGGGGATGTTTGCTAATGATTGCACCATTCACAACTCCTCAGATACTGAAGCAGTCCATGTCCAAATGCAGCAAGACCTGGACAATATCCAAGCTTGGGCTGACAAGTGTCAGGCAATGACCATCTCCAACAAGAGAGAATTTAACCATTGCCCCTTGACATTCAATGGCATTACCATGGCTGAATACTCCACTATCAACCTCCTGGAGGTTACCATTGACCAGAAACTGAACTGGACTTGCCAGATAAATACTGTGGCTATAAGAGCAGGTCAGAGGCTAGGAATCCTGCAGTGAGTAACTCACCTCCTGACTCCCTAAAGCCTGTCCACCATCTACAAGGCACAAGCCAGGAGTCTGATGGAATATTCTCCTCTTGCCTGATGAGTGCAGCTCCAACAACACTCAAGAAGCTTGACATCATCCAGGACAAAGCAGCCTGCTTGACTGGCACCCTCAGAAACATTCACACCCTCTACCACCGACACGCAGTGGCAACAGTGTGTACCATCTACAAGGTGCACTGCAGGAACTCAACAAGGCTCCTTGACAGCACCTTCCAAACTCATAACCGCTAGAAGTACAAGGGCAGCAGATACATGGGGACACCTGGAAGTTCCCCTCCAAGCCACTCACCATCCTAACTTGGAAACATATCACCGTTCCTTCACTGTCGCTGGGTCAAAAGCCTGTAACATCTCCCCCACCCTCAACAGCAATGTGGGCGTACCTACACCACATGGTCTGCAGCGGTTCAAGAAGGCTGCTCACCACCACCTTCTCAAGAGCAACTCAGAATGGGCAATAAGTCCTGGCCTAGCCCATGCCACCCACATCCAATAAATGAATTTATAAAACTGATGACAGCATGAATTATTGCCTCACAAAAATGCCGATTATAGCAAACCACATGGGACCACCTCTCAGCATAAAGAGATGTCTTTCTTATCCATCACTCTCAATAAATGAATATCCGTTAATTGATATGAGTGCTGTCTACTTTGTGTGTCTAATCACTGTTTTAAATTGATCAGCATTGAGGGATGGGGAGAATCAAAGCTGTTAATTGAATTAGAGTGCTTTGGGGGCTATAGGCTTAAAGCCCATCCAGCTTTCAATTAACAGTTTATCAAAATTCCCTTTGCTCAGAGTGGAGAGATGGGCTTTTCCCTCTACTCATAGAGAAGCTGACTCTTGAATGTATTTCTCAACCTTTCATCCTGATTTTCTGTGGAAACAAAATTGTGCCCAGTCCAGACTGATGCTCATCCCTGTGTCCTCTTCTTCTCCGCTCAATTTCATGTACGTAGTTTCTACAAGAGGAATCAAAATGTGACAAAAATGCATTAAATCTAACATCAGTAAATTTAAATTTGTGTTTATGCTGGTGGTGTTCTATCTATTGGGAACCACTGGCTGAATCCTTTAACCCTTTGACAACTGAATCTATTACAGCTTCCCCCTTTTTCTTTGTGTTCTTATGCAATTTTGAGTGTGTGCATGTATGTATGTGTGCAAATTTTATGCTTGTCAGCTTAAGGGCTATTTATGCTGTGAAAGGAAACCTTAACCATGTCAGACATCTAGTATCCTGCAAAAGGCATTTCCAGATTAACCATGGGTTAGATACAGACTGAAGATCTCTCTATACTGTCCCATGAAATGCTCTCAAGACTAGAGCCCCAGTTGGATTTGGAGCAAAATGCCTTCCAATAAGTATCTCAGAGCAACATCAGGCACAGCACATGCTTAGATGGTTAGTTCATTCCACAATGTCCCATCAATATCAATTATAGCACCAATTGGATTCATAATAAAGCCCTTCTATGTTGCTCCAATAATGTACTTCAACCCAGTGATTTGTCATGTCCCTAAGACATGAAAGAGATCATAAACTGTTTAAATTAAACCTTAGTGGACTTTGCTGAACAAAAAGATGGATGCTACAGGTCACATGGTTTACAGGTTTGGTACAGTTTCTGGAAATTTCCAACAGCAGTTATAGGACAAATGCTCAACCCTCATCCTTGTGGAATCTCAGACCTCTCATTGTGAGGGCACATTACAATCAACGAAACAAGGGACTAGCAGACAATCTGTCTCCCCAGCCTGATCCTATAACAAAGGGAAAGCCATCGAAACTTGTTATACCTGCAGAGACGCTAATAGCGACCATCTATCTCCTAAGCTGAATAATGGATTTTGACCAGAGGCATAGAAACTGCTTGTTAGCCTGCAACTGACTCATTAATATGCAACAAAGGCTTCTAGCCTTTGGAAAGGTTTAATATTACATTTCTACACTTACAGCTCAGTCTGTTGTTTAACCTCCAGACTACAAACACCACAGCAGGACTCCTGGCTTAGACTTAGACTTAATGTCTAAGTCTCCTCAAAGTCTGTTTCTTTGGAAGATTCCTGCCATCGCCTGCTGAACAGACCAAGTCTCTGTATAGCAACCTCATCTCACTGTGTCCCCATTGTAAGGAACATGTCTTTTTATTTCTGTTGGACTGTTGTAAAGAACATATCTTTTTATTTTCTGTTGGATTGTGTATTAAAATTACAATAGCTGCAGTTTGAAAGACATCTCCACTGGAACAGGATGAGAGATATACACAATGTTGCAGCCCTGGAACAGACATGTGCCATGAAAGACAGGATGGTGCAGGAAAGGAGTACTGGACCAATGGAGCTGCCTGGAAACAATGTTTTAATTGGCTCCTGGCCAGGTGACCAGGTTTTGTGTGAGGGCAGTACAGAAGAATAGCTCCTAGCCTGAAAGGAACAAGACCTAAAACCTCTCTCTCCCTCGTGTGGAAGATTCCAGTAATTCCAATAACAGCTAGTTGGCTTTTTCTCCTTATATCTCTAAAACCTGCCCTCTCTCTCTCTGAAATCCCCTGTTAAGAGGCAAAGGAGAAAATCACTGTTAGAGACATTGAAAAGCAAGAGCTCAACCAGTGAACTAAATATTGAAAGTGCTGAAAGACCACCTTATGTCATCAACAAAAACTGAAAGGAATTTGGAAGACAGCGATCAAAATCAACCCATCAAATCCTGTACTCCAGAATTGGTGCTATTGAACTGTTTCATCCCACCCTCAAAATCCATGTTTTTGTATGTCTTACGTGTCTTGTATGTGTGTGTATAGGGATTTAAGAAGGGGTAGAGTTTAGATTATAGTGTTAGAAATTAGCAGTTCATATTTCTTTCTTTTGCCGCTAGTTAACGACAGTTTGCTCAATAAACAGTTATTTATTTATTAAGTTTACAAACCTGCAACTCATATTCTGCTAACCTAAATTAAACAGTTCGGTAGAATTGGGGCAATCTGGTGGCTTGATCAAACTTATTCACATTTGTCGTGGCCTGGGAACTGTAGGGCTTGACATTACACCGCACTATCTCCAGTCAGTCGGGACACCATTAACCTTAAAGGAATTCGGCAACTCCTGTTTCAGCTAGCTGAACCTGCCTGAACTTTAAGTGCTCCATGAAGGAACCCTCACTGGATTCTGACTTTCTGGATCCTGGCTATCAAGTGAACTGATATCCCTACCTGTGGTTCTTTTTCTTTTAAGTTATTCATAGTTGTAAAAACTCCTCTTTCCTATCTTCTTATTGTGTGCTTGTGTGTGTGTATGCAGTTGTGATCATTCCCTGGATTTGAATGTGTGAATAAACTATAATTCTGATTTAACCATAAAGAGAGTTTGCTGCAAGTCACTTTAAAAATTGACCTCATAGAGGGTTTGAGAAAACAGACTTTTGCAAAAATTAAAACACCTTTGCTTACGGACAGACGGCAAGAAAATAAATAAATTCAGTTTTGCCTCTCTCCTCTGTTGTAACAGCATTTTTTTTATTTGCCATCATGTGCCCATGCAGTATAAGTTTTCCAATTACTGCCAAATAATGAGTTTACACTCACTAGATGGGCCAGGGCCACCTATAGTTATTTCGCAATTTATAGGGAAGACTTACGTATATCATCAGTGTGGACTGGACTTTACCTGGAGCCAGTCACAGATCTGAAGAATTGTACAGCACAGGAGAAAGCCATTGGGCCCATCGCACCAACATTGGTTCAGCGGAAAAGCAATTCACCTCATGCACATGTCCTTTCAATATTTCCTTTTTCAAAATTTTTCCACATTTTCAAACCTACTGTGGATTCTGTTTTTATCACTGTTTTTGGTCAGGTATTCCAAGAACTAACAATCCTCTGCGTATTTTTTTTATTCTGACCTGTCCCTTTTTTTATTTTGTTCACAAGCGTAAATTTAAGTCCTTTAGCTTTCAGCTGGCTGACCAACAGCAATAGTTTTCTCCTGTTTACCTCACTAAAGCTCTTCAGAATTTCAAAGTCTGCTATAAAATTTACTTCCTTTCAATGAAGTTCCAGTTTCTCCACATAAAATAAAAGCCTCTCATCCCCAGCTTTCATCCCTGTCAATCTTTTCAATACCCTCCTAATGACCTTGACACCCTTCCTTGAGTACAACATCGAAAACTGGATATATTAAAGATTAACCAATGATCTATCATTTGTAGTCTATATCCTAATTTAAATACCCTAGAATCCCAAATACAAAATTTACAGCATTATCAATTTGTCCTTCCATTTCATGTACGAACACCTTAAGATGAAAAGTTAATGCCCATTACTCCACCCAGTCCCCATTACACTTTGAATGTCAAAGCACAGCATACTATGCTCTGCTGTGCTATGCTATGGCAGTCTCTAGGTACAGTTCCTATAGTGTGACTTGCTGATCAATTGAAGAAGGTTAAATGTTTTCCTAGGACGAGAAAGAGAGAAAATAAGGGTGTGTCATCCCAGACTGCACAGGCATATTTTTTGGTCAGGATGTGGAGCGATCTCTACACAGCACCTGTAAGATATAAAATAAAATAAATTTTCAAAGGATAATTTCAAATAAAATACGTAATCTCATTTAGTGAACACGATAAAGTTCAAAAGTGTCCTCTTGTGCATATTATGCATGTTACATACCAAATTTTTCCCTTCCTAACAGCACTACAGGTGCATCTGCACCAGATGGACTGCAGCTGTTGAAGAAAGCAGCTCACCATGGCCTTCTCAAGAGCAAATAGGGACAAGCAACAAATGTTGGTCTTGCCAGCGATGCTCATATCCCATGAAAGAATAAAAAAATACTTTGCTAAAATAACTGAGTTTGAAGTGGAGTGTCTGTAATGTAGACAAATAAAGCAGTCTTCCTATACCAGCAATATTCCACGCAGAGCAACAACTTTAATTTATAAAGTGCCTTTAATGTAGTAAAATATCTCAAGGCACTTAACAAGTGCATTGTTGAAAACTGAGCTACACACGAGATAATAGGACACCTGGCCAAAAACTTGATCAAATTAAGTTTTAATGAGCCTGTTAAAGGTAGAGAGGCAGAGATTTAGGAAGGGAATTCCAGAGCTTAGGGTTTAGGAGGCTGAAGGCAAGGCTACCCAATGGTGGAGTGGTTAAAACTGGAGATGCACAAGAGGCCAGAATTGGAGAAGCAGAGAGATCTTGGCAAGTTGTAGGGCTGATGGAGGTAACAGAGAAAGGGACAGACAAGGCCATGGAGGGATTTGAAAACAAGGATAAGATGACCATTCATTGTAATGCATTGAAATGTCAATCTAGATATAGGCTCAAGCCCTGGAGTAGGACGTGAACCCACAAAGTTAACACCCAAAAGCAAGAATACCTCCAACTTCCGTCTTGTAAGACAATAGTTTGTGCTGTGGTGATCAACTCAACTCTGTTAACAATTGCTCAGGAGCCCCATTCTGGCATGGCAGTCTCTGCTGCATTGGCTGTGCAGGAAGACAGTGAGCTGAGAAGGTGCACGATTCGCTGGCCTCTCCTTTGTCTGAGCCCTCTCCTCAGCCAGCTGAACTTCTCATTTCTGCTTGCCTCTTCCAATGCCCTACCAAATAGTCAGTTTCCAGAGGTCACGGTCATGAGCATCTGTCTCCCAGTTATCAGTGTCAATGTCCGCCATCTTCGCATCTCACTAGCAGGTGTCCTTGTGAAGGGGATATGGAAGTACAGGGGGTCATGGCCCAGTGGTCAGTTCACCACACAGAAGGTCGTTGGGTATACAGCCATCTTCCATCCAATGAGCTTGGCTGAGCCAGCGCAGACTTTGTTGGTTTAGCAATTAGTGTATGCTGATGGAATTAGCATGCTCCAGGACCTGAGTTGATGACCTTGTCCTGCAAACAGATGCCAAGGATACACCTGAGACAGCGAAGGTGGAAACTGTTCAGACTTTTCCCCTGTCTAGTATATGTTGTCCAGGTCTCATCACTGTAGAGGAGGGAGCTGAGAATACAGGCTTGGTAGACTCACAGTTTGGTGTTCTCAGTCAGGTTGCTGTTGTTCCACACTCTCGGCTTGGACTAACAGTTGCAGCTTTTGCAATGTGGGTCTTGATTTCAGCATCAAGTGACAGATTCCTAATGATTGCAGAGTTTAGATATGTGAAACTATCAGCAACCTCCAGTGTCTCATTGTCAATGCTGAAAAATGGCAGCATGGCAACATTCTGGACCAGGACATTTGTCTTCCTGATGCTGATGGTCAAACCAAACTCTTTACAGGGACGAGAGAGTCTCTCCATTGCTGCTGAAGGTGTTCTGCAGTATGGAATGCTAGTGTGGTATCATCAACATAGAGCAACTCTCTGATGAAAGCATGCCACACCTTTGTCTTGGCTCTCAGGCGAGCAAGGCTGAACAGCTTTCCATCAGTTCTGGTATGTAAGTAGATACCCTCTGTAGATGACCTGAAGGCATATTACTGCAGCCAAGAGAAGAATATGCCAAAGAATGTTGGTGCCAGGGCACAATCCTGTTTGACCCCACTGCAGATCTCAAAGGGTTCCAATGTTGTCCCATCATAACTGACCTTACCCATCATGTTGTCATGGAAAGAGGAGATCCCATTGAACAGCTTCGAGGAGCAGCCAGTTTTCTCCAGCAGCTTAATAGATCACCTCTGCTCACATGGTTGGATGCCTTGCTGAGATGGATGAAGGCAATATATAGTGGTCTTGTTTGCTCATGGCATTTCTCTTGCAGCTGCCGAACTGAGAAGATCATGTCAGTTGTAGATCTTCCAGTTCTAAACCATACTGGGATTCAGGATAGGTGCGTCATCTAGGACTGAAACATTCTTTATATAGTATTGTATAAAGGCTTCTTCCATTCAGCTCTTAGTGCTGTGCACCCAATAAAGTTTCTGAAAAAGACATGGTGAAATTATTGTTCAAATAATGTTTCACAAAGTAGTATTTTAATCTGAACTACCGCTTTTTGTGACTCGAGTTGTCATCACTTCCCTATTTTATGCACAAGGGTCCAATAACTAATGCTAAAAATACTACTCAGTAGGAAGCTCATGCTGGGCAATGCTGAAACAAAACAGAAAATGTTTTAAACTCAGGCCAATGCACCAGTCTGTTTGTGAGAGTTAAAAATAGTTTAACTTTTTAGACAAGAAACCTACTTCAGAACTGACTTTATCTCTGAAGACTGCTTCCATTTCAAAGAACAACAGACAAGAAGAGGGTGGGGGGAGGGATTTAATTTAAACGGCCCTTATTTCTCCTCTCACTACCCGTCTGTAAAGAGAAAGGCATTTTTGATTTCCCCCTTTGTAAGTGGTGGTGTATTTTCCCCAACCCTTGAGTTTTTGGAATGATCCAATTCTCTACCCCACAGCGAATGTGTGATAGAGTAAAATCAGAGAGCTAGTTTATTTTGCATACACTCAAAACGCAGGGAGGAGGTGTCGCTCTGTAATCCCAGTACAGTCACAGATGCGGGGTGATTCACTTTTCCAGTAGCACTGACTTCCATGATGGAAGAAGCATGTAGAGATGAATCAGTCTTGTAGTAGGCACTGGTACTGAAGTTCAGATGTTCCAGCAGAAAACAGTGTGGATGAGGGCCAGGTAATTTAAACCTGGACAGAACTCTGTTTCTGCAGCTGCTTTGTTGATGGAAGGTGGCAGACTGCCTGGATTCAGCTCCACAGGGCAATATTATAGGTTCTAGCAGCTTGGTGGGAGGTCGGGAGGGGTGAGGGGGTGGGGGTGGGGGGGGGGGGGGGGGTCATGTGACGTAACTCCTACTTCTTCCCCTTGGTTTGAACAAAGGATGTACATTTCCAGTGAAGCCCAACACAAACTGGAGGAACAGCACCTCATCTTCTAACTAGGCACTTTACAGCCTTCTGGACTGAATATTGAATTCAACAACTTTAGATCTTGAACTCCCTCCTCCATCCCCACCCCCTTTCCGTTTCTTCCCCCTCCCTTTTGTGTTTTCCAATAATTTATATAGATTTTTCTTTTCCCACCTATTTCCATTATTTTTAAATCTATACCTTTAATGCCCTGTTAGTCTTTCCACCCCACCCCCACTAGAGCTGTACCTTGAGTGTCCTGCCATCCATTCTTAATTAGCACATTCGTTTAGATAATACCACCACCTTCAACACCTCTTTGTTCCTTTGTCTGTGACATCTTTTGATTATCTGCTCCTATCACTGATTGCTTGTCCCTTCAACCATCCCCCCCCCCACCTCAACTTCTCTCCCCCCACCCCCCACCTTAAACCAGCTTATATTTCACCCCTCTCCTAATATTACTCAGTTCTGTTGAAGGGTCATGAGGACTCGAAACATCAACTCTTTTCTTCTCCGCCGATGCTGCCAGACCTGCTGAGTTTTTCCAGGTAATTCTGTTTTTGTTTTGGATTTCCAGCATCCGCAGTTTTTTGTTTTTATCTCTGTGTTTAATTGACTGCCGCTCCTCTTCAAGAAATGCCTACCTTGAAGATGTATATTCCTCGTCTGGATTCTTGAGATGGTTAATGTTGCATCCATTAGCCTTTCTCTCTTCATCAAAACCTTCCTTGTTGTTATTTTATGGATGCCACTATGGTTAGTGCTCCTCAACTTTACTCTCTAGTCCCTTCCAAACTCCAATTATGCCACTCTAGACTCTTTCTCCTTTTGTATATTCACTGTTAAAATCAAGATTCACTGCAGTGTTATTTACTCTAACCCATTATTTTCTAAGACCTCAGGATTTTGGAACTCTTCACCTTCCTCACTTTTCTCTTCCACTTACAAAGAAGAAACAATTTGCATTTATAAATAACCTTATCAAGTCCTCAGGACAGCTCAAAGCATTTCTCATATCATTAATTGTTTTTGCAATATCCCCATTGTTGTTAGTTGGGAAAACACAAATTGTGTTGCCTCCTACTAACAAACTCAAGCTTAAGGTTGCTTAAATGTGACTTTCTATTTAAGCTTATCTTCTTTCGAGCTCGTTGCAATCTTAGCGACATCCTGCATTTTGGACCTTAGGTATTAGCTGGACTCATCCTTTGAAAAGTAATGAAGACATAAAAATAGAATCATAGAATGGTTACAGCACAGAAGGGGGCTATTTGGCCTGTAATGCTTAATTTTGAATTTTAATGAGTTGGTTAATAGGAGTTACAATTTATACGCAAATGATTTCTGCATATTCATTCTCCCATTCTCAACACACTTGGCACTAATTTGCCAAGTCTCACTACCAAATTTTTTATAAGCCCGGTTGTCATCATGTAATATAGAATTGCTCTACAGTACTAGTGACCAGAAGATGGCACTCTAAACATAGTTTTATATCTTATGAACCAGTACCTAATTGCAACAGCAACTTCAATTTATATAATGCTTTCAACATAGGAAAATCCCAAGGTGCTTCATAGAGGCATTGGCGAATACTGGAACCAAAGAAGGAGATGTTATGAGGGGTGGCCAAAAACCTGGCCAAAACAGAATCACAAATCATGAATGAGGTGAAAAAATGTTGAGTTTAGGAAGGAATTTTCAGAGTGTGGAGCACAGATAGCCTAAGGGACATCCATCATTATTGGATGAAAGAGTGGGATGTGCAGTAGGCAGGATTAGAGGAATGCAGAGTTAAATGGTTTGTGTAGCTGGTGGAGATTGCAGAAATAGCGGCAAGGCTATAAGGAAATTTAACCACGAGGGTCAGAGTTTAAACATCCTCTGATACCCTTATCAAACTAAAATCTATTAATCTCTGTAAAAATTCCAATTGACCAAGAATCCACAGCCTTTTGGTCAATTCCAATGCTCAGGCACCAGCCCTTGGGAAAAAGTTTTTTTGGCATTAATCCACTAATAGCAGAATACTGCGGATGCTGGAAATTAAAATGTGGAATATGAACAGAAAATTCTGGAAACACTCAGCAGATCTAGCAGCATCTGTGGAGAGAAAAACAGAGTTAAATAATCAGAACTGAGCAAAGTTCATCAACCTGTTTCTCTTATCCACAGAAGCTGCCAGACCTGCTGAGTTTTCCCAGGTATTTCTGTTTCTGTTTTTGTTTTGGATTTCCAGCATCCGCGGTTTTTTGCTTTTATGCTCGAATGTCTGTAAGTTAATGAACAGGCCATTTTGTCTTAAATTGACATGTGTAATTTTAACGAAAGTGGGCGGACAATGTTCATCAAATTATTCACGCACATCGCGACGCACTGACGTCATCACGCAACAAGACACGTGCGAGGCAAACAGCCGGCGTCCCAGAACGCAACCATCCCCACCCTCCCCGCCACCGCTGAACCAGAGGGTGGGGGCGTCCTCGGTGCACGCCTCTCAGCGCGAGTGACGTCTTCGCACCGCCCTAGAGGCATTGATGGACAGCTGCCTTAGCCAATAGCTGCCCGCAAAGGTAAAGGGGCGGGAGCCGGAGGCGTCGTATGAGAGCTAGGAAGGAGAGGCGGTTGGGAGGCATGGTAACTCCAGCTAGTGATAAAGTTTGCGGATTGGAAGTATTTGTGTCTGTGCGAAGGAGCGAGAGGGACCGAGCACAGGGGAGTTGATCCGGCAGCGCCAGGTCTGCGGCCTTCTGTTCAGCAAGGACAGGCAGGGGGCAGAGAAATAAAGGCCACGCATTATAACCCATCATAACAGAGTGAAGTAGGAAGCCCGTAGGCTGCAGTATCATCCCCAGGCACAATGTCCGAGGACCCCAGCTCCTTGCCCTGGTCTATCATAAGGGAGGATTATGAACTCAAAGAGGTGATTGGTAAGTTATTTAAAATGCAACTTTCTTTGTTCATTTTTTTGCACAAGGCATAAAGGATATTCCTGAGCAAACAGGACGTGTGTGAATTGGATCTAGTTGCAGCCACTCAGAACAGGCCTCTGGGCGCCCTGCAAAAATAAAATACACCTAATGAAAGATTTGAAGCTGCTATGTGTTTGTAGTTTGTTTTAGTCATGATTTTTAATGGAAAGTTTTTTTGCAGCACCCCAATTTGTTTATTTTGGAAAATAAATCCCAAACAACGAAACAGCTGGTTATTATTTGAGGGAAAGGCCTACTGCAGCTGGCCTTTAATGTGATTTTTTTGTGTTTAATAATTTATTTGCCTATTAAATGGAGACTAGCGCAGCATGATGGGGCTTGGGTCTGGATGGGGTAGGCCGATGTTTATTTATTACAGTTTTTATATTGAATTTTCAGTTCCGTCTGTAGAATAGGTCCGTTGCGAATCAAACAAGGGCCTTGGACATAAGGAGAAGGAAATGCAGAGTCTTAAAATCTATACATCGTCTTTAACGAGGTCCTGAATGCCACGTTATTAAATCAGCTGATTGACTCAAACAAATGTCTGCAAGTTAATGAACAGGCCATTTTGTGAAAAGAGGATTTATATTTTCTATTGTGGCTTGCAGTAATTAAGTTGACATGTGTAATTTTAATGGTTTGTCCATTTTTTTTTCATAATGCAAGCTTTCCCAGAGATCTCAAATATTCCAGTGCAGCTCTTTTTAACGTTCTGAATATTTGGAGTTAAATTAGTCACTAATTCATGTTTCAAAATCTATAATAAGGGAGTCTACCTGCATATTTTCAGTTCCAATAAGTGGTGTCTTTTTAAAAAAATTAAAAGTACTTAAAATTACTACTGGTACTGTAATAATTAACTTGATGGGATGAGGAATGCTTTTCCTTGTGTACTATGGCCACGATTCCCCAGTAATGTTTTGAAAATGTCAGGGGGAATGTGCTGCCCTGACATAACTGGTTTTGGAGGGGGGGGGGTCCATATTTGGCACCCTGTGATCTTGAATTTTACATTAGGGAAATGGGCTCAATCTGTGGAAACAGAGACTCTTGCTTGAGCTGGGTTCTTCCCTGTTTTGGGGGCTGGGGCTGGTGGCAAGGATAGGTGGGGTGGGAGGAGGAGTGTGGGTGGGGCAGTGAGGGGTGGGGCATTGCAGTGATATTCTTTGTTTCCTGCCTTCCAGTAATTGGTTTCTATGCTGCTCAGCAGTGACATAAGTGCATAGAAATTGTAGATAACTCTCTCAACTGTTTCTTTTTTAAATTGAGAACCAAGGTGGAAAAAAAACAAGGTGAAGTCTAGAAGCAGGATTTATATAATACCTGTTATATACAGTTTATCATTTCTATAAGAATGGATTAGGGACAGTGCATGAACTTGCAGTTTTTAAAATGTTCCCTTGAAGAGAGCCATCTCAAATGTTGGTTTATTAGTGGGGCTAGCAGACTAAAAGTGAATCCTAAAAATAATATTTTCTATATAATTATAATTGTGCTTGGAATTATCCTTTTATTTGTACACATTTACAATTTAGAAGTGGATAAGAGGGTTATTTCCTACTGAATTGATCTCCACAATCTGGCTTTAACCCCTCTCTGCTTCATTTTCCCCCACCCACCCCCACCCCACTTTATCTGACAATTGAACTCGGCTACCACTAGTTCCAGTAGTTATTTGGATAATGTATGTTTGCTTTTATATTGAGTAAAAAAATGAAGAGCATTGTGTGTGATTGAAGGCAGCATAGTGCATCAGTTTCATTTTTATTCTGTTGGGAAAGCATGGAGAGATTGTGCACCTCTACATGAAAATAAATTAGGAGGGAACACCTTCCTATCAAGCCTGTTGCCACCCTTGGGCAGGACAACTGCAGCTCTCAATCTCAGCCGGTTGCCTGCGCAGATAAGTTTGGGAGGAAGACTTAAAGGAGAAGTGTCTTCACCAAATTCATTGGCTGTTGTCAGGTGTAGAGGAATTTGAGCATAACTGTACAGTTCTGATTCTGTAGAGTAACATGTAATACTTTTAATGTTTAGATTTTTCCAGTTCACATCTAACCCAACAGCTTTTACCTTGACTAGACATTGGAATGGCAACATTCAAATGTATATTTTTAATAAGTAGGCTTCAGGTACTAAAATTGTGGTGTTACCAATGCTATTGTCCTATACATGTAAGGGCTATTTGTATCACTTGCTGCTTCTGTCAGCCAGATGACTACATAACGTGACATATTACATTATAAAAATGCCAATTAAGGTTTACCACTCCTTTTCATAAATAGAGAATAATGGGCACCTAAGTGAGTAATTGCAAGGCAGCAACCTCATTTTGATCATCAGTTTATGTTGACTGAAAAATTGAAGCAAAAATTGTGTGGCCAGTTAAAGCACCTCATGTCTTTCAGAAACATCAAAAGCATTTCACATGCAGCTAATTGTTTTTTAGTCGATGATTATTATAAGAGAAACCCTGTGAGGAATTCTTCTGATGAAATGTAACTTGAGGCTCCTGTCTATTTCAGTTACTCGGGTGGATTTTAAAGATTGTTGAATGCAGGGAGGTTCCTGGATGGCATGGTGAACATGCCTTCCCTCTCAAATAGACTAACTAATCATACAATTCTGATTACTTTTTGTGGGGTACTGCTGATGCAGAATTTCTGCCCCGTTTGCCTTCTGAACAGTCACAGCCTTTCAGAAGTAACTGTGTGAAAAGCTTTGAGGCATTGCAATGTAGTAGGCCTGTGATTGGCTTGTAATCACTTTGGTTTAGCTTTGTTGCAAATTGTGATGGGTTTTTTTCCAATTGGATTACTTTGTGTCAGCATTAACCACTTGTGGAGAGGTTCGGAAACAACAACTTGCACTTCTCTGATGCTCTATTTATATATAACCAAGCAAAGCTTCCTTTATCCTGTCCCAATAAAATGCTTTAACATCTAACCTTCAGGACCTATACCACTGTCAGGCTTTATTCCTCCGGTTTTTCTGAATGCGATTTTGCCATTTTATATTGTATGCTTGTGCTAACTAGCACAAGACCTGAGTTGAAACTGCTCAAAATCATTAAGACTTACAGCCAGAAAAGAGATGTAACTTTTAACTCGTGCAACAATTTTGCAATTTTCCAGAGGTGAATTCACTGTTACTTAGTCCTATTTTTTTTTAAATTAGCATTTCTTTTTCTTGCTGGTCACTGGGAATTATTACTGACACTATTTCCATTTTGTCAGTGAACCAACAGTTGATCATTTTTAAAGTTATAATAATGTTGTTCACCAGGTTAAACAGGTCATGTCATAACCAGTTTAAAAAAAGTCAGAACTTGGAATGATTTGCCACAAGAAATAGTTGAGGTAAAAGCAAAATACTGCAGATGCTGGAAATCTGGAACAAAAATAGCTGGAAAAACTCAGCAGGTCTGACAGCATCTGTGGAGAGGAATGCAGTTAACGTTTCGAGTCCGTATGATAGTTGAGGTAGATGCCCCTTAACAAAACAGTTGTAGCTGTGGAAGAGAAGGCTATGGGGAGAGAAGAGGGCAGTAGATTGAGTTTTGGACTGCTTGAGCAGTATAATAGCATGGATGGGAAAATTTCCCATCTGACGTGCTCTAAACTTCTATTTTAATATCTAGTGCAAATGGATAGTTCATAACTAACCGTACAAACACGATTGTAATGTTTATTTCCACTTATGAGTTATTGAATCAGGTCACTTGTGGAAATATTTATAATTCTCTGCAATTCAAGTACGTGTTTATTTAAATAAAAATGCATGGCCTAATGCTGTGCCTGCATTGGGTTCCAGTGAGTAATATTAGTCTCATGATTGCATTCCCTGTCAATACTGAATGTCCTTTTTGAAGCAGGCCTGCATTTCCTGAATATGATTTCCTAACAGCTTACAATGCTGGACATTTATAAAGTGGTGTTAGATGGATGTATGGAGTTATTGTTAGGATTCTAAAACTAGGAGTCTTATTGCTTGCTGGGTTTTGGCCATTAATGGATTAAGTAGGTCAAACTAGAGGGAGTTTAGACTTTGGTGCTTTACTGCTTTATGAAATATTTACTTTAGTGTGCCAGTGACACTAAGGAAACCTCAGTACTGGACCAAACTTTCATCTAATTGATGGACTGTCCACTACAGTTGTTTGAGTCCCAGGATGTCTGTTTTGATGCATCTCAATTTCGTTGCAGAATCACTTCAATGGAAACAACTTCTGCTACAGTCTTTTTCTGAATTTATCTAAGTGGTGATCAGCTGAAAGATTTAGTCAAAATATTTTTACTGCATCTGGTAGAATCATACAACACAGAAAGAGGCTATTCAGCCCAACGTGCCTGCACCAACTCTTGAAAGAGTTCCCAATTATTCCCATTATACTGCCTCTTTTGAAAGGATTGCACAAACTTACGGTACAGAAACAGGCATTTGGCCCAGCAATTTTATGACGGTAATAACGCCTCACATGAACATCGTCTCAGTTTACTTCCATCTAATCATGTTATCATAACCTATTCCTTTCTCATGTACTTATCCAGCTTCCACTTAAATGTATCTATGCTATTTGGCTCACTACTCCATGAGGTAGCATGTTCCACATTCTTATCCCATAGCGGATTTTTATTTTTCAAGACTATGTTCAATTCCTTTTACAAAATTTCTATGGAATATGCTTCCACCACCAGCATTTGCTTCCATTTGAGGCAGTCCATTTCAGAAAAGAACAAAAACAGTTGCAGTAGGCCATTCAGCCCTTGAGTCTGCTCTGTCACCCAATAAAATCATGCTTGATCATTGTCTCAGCTACACCTTGTCACACTATACCAAATCCTTTAATTCCCTGACATCCAAAAATCCATCACTCCCTGACTTGAATATAGTTAATGAGTTAGCACCCATAGCTTTGAGGTAGAGAATTCCAACTCTTCTGAGTGAAGAAATTACTCCTCAGTCCTAAACAGCCAACTCCTTATTCTGAGACAGTGACACCTAGTTCTAGACTCCCCAATCGGAGGAAACATCTTCCTACGCTATAAGCCCTTTAACAACTGGCTGAAGAAACAGAATGTATTGCAACCAAATTTGATACAAAGATAGGGAGAATGGGCAGGAAAGTGAACTTCAGGCCAAGATCAGATATTGAATGGTGCAGGATGGAGCAGGCTCAAGGGCCTATATGACTACTCCTTCTATTTCTTAGGTTCAATCCTTGGTGGAACAGGGGTTCCTAACACTCGCTGATTAGGTTCATGTGAAAAACTAACCACCAACTTATCTACAGCTGTCATCTGCAACCATTTGCTTCTGGAAACCTTTTTGAAAACTTTTTCAGAAGGCACTAGGATGTCCCAGTGTTGTCTTGTTTATGTTCATTGTTTTTAGAGGGTTAATATGTGACTAAGGTTTGTAAAGAATTTAAGCACATGGCTCCAGTGATCTCAAACTGCGAGGGGAAGCGTCGAAATTCAGTCACTTATCTGTCTCTGCCAAGTTTATTTGGTAACTTTTTTTATTTCTCTCTCCTCTCCTGAATGCATTGATTTGTGGAAGTATATAATTCTCTAGGTGCTGGCCACTTAACATCTTGCCCAAGTGTTGCCTTCAGTATGGATCATAACAGTGAGTATTGATGTGCTATTTAATTGCAGGAACATTGTAGACATACCAGATCCTATTGTTGTGTGCACTTTATACAGGCGGTGTTTATTGATAATGACCAAGAATGGGAAAATTGTGGTAGCCCTTTTCACTTCTCCCTAATTGAGGAGCCCTGAAGACGATTATGTAGTGCTCAATTGCCAACACGGCTGCGATTAGTCTACCGCATGGGCTGCAGCAGTTCATAAGGCAGCTCATCGCAGCCTTTCTCGAGGGCGATTAGAGATGGACAATAAATACTGGCTTTGCTAGTGATGTCCACATCCCGTGAACAAATTTAAAAAGTCTGTGCTAAACTAACTGTTTAAATTTACTGTATGTAGTACTATCATTTCTTAAAGAGAAAATTTCAAAATGACCTTTGAGTGCATTAGAGATTGATGTCACACTTAGCTGTGGAACAATGACGTTAAACTTGATACTACAGCATTGTGTGACAGTAGTGTCTGGTTCTTTGTGAAATGGGAGAATATAGGATAATCATGGGATTAACAGTTTAGTATAGGGGGGTTTCTGCAAGACCACTGACATTATCAGGGGGGCTCAAGTGTTCTTGAAGTCCTGTTATATCTCCAAAATTCTCTGTCACGTCAACCCTGTGACTCCATATAATCTAGCCACCTGTGCCAGCTTTATCATTTTACCCTTGAATGGATAGAGTTGAATGCTTAAAAAGGACAGACAAATACAGTTACTAGGGTTTGCTCTGATGTGATCTTTTCATTCTCGGGTTTTGCACTGTTGTGCAGTACACCTGAATGTGTGGCCTTAAAGAAATGGCTAGTGAGATAGTTGATGCATTGGTTTTAATTTTCCAAAATTCACTAGATTCTGGGAAGGTGCCATTAGATTGGAAGATAGCAAATGTATCTTAAATCTTTATTCAAAAAGAAATGGAGGGAGACAAAGCAGGAAACTATAGGCCAGTTAGTTAACATCTGTCATAAGGAAGATGTTAGAAGCTATTAAGGACACTATAACAGGGCACTTGGATAAATTTAAGGTAATCAGGCAGAGTCAACATGGTTTTGTGAAAGGGAAATCATGTTTAACCAATTTATTGGAGTTCTTTAAGAAAGTAACAGGTGCTGTGGATAAAAGAAAACAGGTGGATGTGCTGGACTTAGATTTCCAAAAAGTATTTGATAAGGTGCCTCCCCAAAGGTTATTGTAGAAAATAAAAGCTAATGGTGTGGGGTATAACACACTGGTATGGGTAGACGATTAGCTAGCTAGCAGGAAGCAGTAGGCATAAATGGCTCATTTTCTGGTTGCAAGAGTGGTGTGCTGGGGCCTCAACAATTTATATAAATGACTTGGATGAAGGGACTGATGGTATGGTTGCTAAATTTGCTGATGACACGTAGGTAGGAAAGTAAGTTGTGAAGAGGATGAAAGGAAGCTACAAAAGGATGTAGCTAAGTTAGGCAAGTGGGCAGAGATCTGGCAAATGGAGTAGAATGTAGGAAAATGTGAGGTGGTCCATTTTGGCAGGATGAAAAAAAAAGGCATATTATCTAAACAGTGAGAGATTGCAGAGCTCTGTGATGCAGAGGGACCTGAGTATCCTAGTGCATGAATCGCAAAAGGTTAGTGTGCAGATGCAGCAAGTAATTAGCAAAACGAATAGAATGTTATCGTTTATTGTGAGGGGAATTGAATGCAAGAGTAGGGAGGCTATGCTTCAGTTATACAGGGCACTAATGAGACCACATCTGGAGCACTGTGTACCATATTGGTTTCCTTATTTAAGGAAAGATCTATGCATTGGAAGCAGTTCAGAGAAGATTTACTAGATTAATACCTGGAGTAGGCAGGTTATCTTATGAGGAAAGGCTGGACAGGCTAGGCTTGTATCCACTGGAGTTTAGAAGAGTAAGTGGTGACTTAATTGAAACATATAAGATCCTAAGTGGACTTGACAAGGTGAATGTGGAAAGGATATTTCCTCTTGTGGGCGAATCTATAACTTGGGGTCACCGTTTCAAAATAAGAGGTCGTCCATTTAGGACAGAGATGAGGAAAATTATTTTCCTGAGGATTGAGAGACTTTGGAATTCTCTTCCTCCAAAAGGTGGTTGAGGCAGAGTCCTTGAATATCTTTAAGGCCAAGGTAGATAGATTCTTAATAAGCAAGTGGGTGAAAGGTTACTGGGGGTAGGCAGGAATGAGGTTAAAATCAGATCGGCCATGATCTTATTGAATGGAGGCGCAAGCTTGAGAGGCCAAGTAGCCTACTCCTAATTTGTATGTTTTCTGTAGGCTATTTGAATGTAAAGGTATTGCAGTTGAGCCTGATCTCCTCGAAGCTCACAGGTTGAAAGCACTTCCAACAGGCTTGCTGGATAGTGATCAAGAGCTAATTTCTGTTAGCTGCCATTGCCTGATAATCACAGCTAGATGTTCAGGTGATAGTGTATTACATTTTAGAGTGAGATAAAACCTAATGATATGCAGCATTATGCTGCTGTTGAAGAATCTGGATTTTTGTCACAGGACAGTTCAGGATATCCAGGGAGGTGTAGGGGATTCTGTATTTGAGTATGTGGTTTCTTTTTCTTAATGAAATGTGTGGTGAAATCTTCCATCTAGTACCCCAGTTACTGTTGTGACTCTTATCATCTACTTAACTACTAAACTGCCTTATTAGTTACAGGTTTTCTTTGAAATTTGTTTTCATCATGGCATTGGAAATGGCTGCTTCAAAGGCTCCTAGATAAAGTGTGGTATAGTTGGATGTAATCTAAATCTGCCTTTCATTTGCCCAATCATCAGAGGAGCACTCCCAGTGTCATATGCTTCTATTTCTTGCCTAGCCATTGCAGTGTCTTGTGCATAGTTGGTAGTTTAGTACTGTTGGGCTATGCTTGGAAGACTCTTCAATCATTTTTCATCTCATGAACCTGAGAAGAATTTGAGCCCAGGTGTATGGAATCAAAGGGTAGTATCTAACTCACCGCATCACTCAACTCACTGCTTTAGTGAAAGTGCACAGGCATCAGAACTATTTTTAGCCTCAGCCTGGTTGCAAGCATTCTTTAAAAAAAAAGACTCTCAGGATGTTGGTGTCACTAGCAACACTGATGTTTATTGCCCATTCCTGGTTCCCCCGTGCTTTTGGTATGTCTGAGTGACTTCCTAGGCCATCTTCGAGGGTAGTTAAGATACAAGCAAACTGATGTGATTGAATTTAAATATAGACCAGACCAAGTAAGGATGGCAGGTTTCCGTCCCTAAAGGATATGATTGAACCACATAGGTACCTACAACAATCTGGTAGTAGCTTTTTATTTCCAGGTATTTTTTAACTGAATTCAAATTCTTCCATTCCACTGACAGGTGATAAATTTACATCTGTGGTCTTTGTAAGACATGGGATAAGTATGTTGTAACAAGCCAATCAAGATTAAAACAAGATATTTCTCAAAATGACAGTATGAAAGTGGATATAAAACCAGTTTGCCAGTTATATCTAAGGGAACAGCTGTAACACAACCCATCTCTCTGCCTGGCTCCATCTACAAGGTGAAACCCATTTGCAAACAAAAATCTGTGTTTCCTTTTGAGGGGCAAAAAAATCAGCAATCGGATGTTTTTGCGATGGGTTGTTGTATATTTATAGGTCCAGAGGATGCTTCCTGTGCTTGAAGGGGTGGAGGTAAATTTAAAGCAAATCTGCTGAAACAATATTTGTGTGTGCATGGTCAGTCTAGTGGAACAAGCTCCCTAGGGAGAGGCTAGATGCATTTAGTATTGATTCATTCAAATGCAAATTACATAAGTTACATTTTGGGATACAGTTATGAGTAATTTGAGACCAGACGGAGAATTGTAACATGCTTGGAAGGAATAGGTGACTTTGAGCGTTTGGTTCCAAAGCTCTCCCACTTTGGGATTTCCTTTGAAGCATGCCTGGGTCTGTTCTACACTAATTGATAGAAATTTGATTGCTAATGGTCAACAACTCTGTTATAATGTTGTGCAACTACTAGAATAACAGAAGGCATTCTAGGTGGACCCTTTGTTTTTTTTTTCTGCCCAGCCAGTTCTATGTATCTATACATATACTCACCTTACTTTAGAAAGAGGTTTCACTTGAGAAAGAGGCTTGAAGTATTGTTCTATTTTTGATCTCTTAATCTTTAAACTGTAACCTCTTTTCCTGCTTTTAGAATTAAATCAAAATATTTCAGTTTCTAGTTTGCAATTGCATAAAGTAAGCATACTTTAGGAATGTGAATTACATCCCTTAAGTGAAATGTTCTAATCCCTGGCTCGTATAGGTTTGAGCATATAGAACAGGCTAGCCGTAAGAGAGCACTAATGCCTCTGAATCAACAGCCTTGTTTGAAAAACCTGTTGCTCGTGTTTTCATAATCTCTGTGATAGCTACTTCGGTGCACAAGGCATCGACCACTCAAAATGGGATCAGCAACGCAATCATTCATTCAAGCACACACACAGGTCTTCACTATACAGCACCTCCTTCAGACTGCCAACATACAGAAGTCACATGCTGTGTTACATCACATTCCTTACACTGCTGTACGTTAGAAACATAACCACACCTCTTTGGTATAGCACAACGCTGCTTGTGGCTGGTTTTCGAAATGAGACTCTTGACTCCCAATATTAGTCAGCAATCTTGGCTCAGTTGGTAGGAACCTCACCTCTGGGTCAGGAGGTGTTTGACATTAATCTCTGCCCCAGGGCATGATATGTTTAGCACATAATTGAGGCAGCATTGCATTGTAAGACAGTACCACCTTTTTTGATGAAATGTTTAAATGAAAATCTTTAATACCTAGTCAGATGGATCTGTGTAAAATCTGTGGGTTTGTATTAGGGTCTGGAAGGATGAGAGAAACTGGCTTTAAAAGCTGCCTTCATCTGATCAGTAAATATGGCGTAGGAATAGTTGGCTGAACAGTTGAGCTTTGTCCACAGAAAATTTGTATTTGCCTTTTACTGCAATGTCTTATTCATAGCATTGACACCCTCAGTTAAGTACATTAAAGCTCTTTAGCCAGTTTTTGTAGCATGTTGACCATAGCTTCTTGAACAGAGGTTTTCCTCAAAAAATGAGTGGCACTTTATTTCAGAATTGATCAGATATCATGCTTCTCTCCAAGGATAAGTGCTAGAAAATCCATGTGAGTAAATGTTGCATGAGAATAGAACTGGTTCAGCTTTGATTCTGGAGGACCAGAATATAAAGGGGTAGAAGTTAGATTTCAGATGTAACAAACCTGGCTGATCACAGTACAGTGAACTGAGAACAGTTCTGGAAATCACACCTTAGGAAAGGTAAAATGGCCTTGAAAGGGATGTTGTAGATTTACCAGAATGATACCTAGACTCCCAAGGATTAATTTACGAGGAGAAATTAAACTAGGGTGAATTCCCTGGAATTCTGAAGGTTAAGAGGCGATTTGATTCAAGTTTTCAAGATATTAAGATAGAGCTGATAAGAGAACCTAGTTTTGCTGGTTAGGGAGTCTGACTGAGGGCGTAGCCTAAAAATTAAAGCCAGAAGTTTCAGGGGGAAGAACTTCTACACACAAAAGGTGGTAAAAGTTTGGAATACTCTTCTGCAAATGGCAGTTGATAGGTCAGTTATTACTTTAAATCTGATATTGATAGATTCTTGTTAATTAAGGTATTGGGGTTATAGATAAAAGCAAAAAACTGCGGATGCTGGAAATCCAAAACAAAAACAAAAATACCTGGAAAAACTCAGTAGGTCTGGTAGCATCTGTGGAGAGGAGCACAGTTAACGTTTCGAGTCCAAATGACCCTTCAACAGAACTAAGTAAAAATAGAAAAGAGGTCAAATATAAGTTGGTTTAAGGGGGGGGGAGTTGCGGTGGGACAAGCAGAACTGGATAGAGGGCCAGTGATAGGTGGAGATAGCCAAAAGATGTCACAGACAAAAGGACAAAGAGGTGTTGAAGGTGGTGATATTATCTAAAGGAATGTGCTAATTAAGGGTAGAAAGCAGGACGAGCAAGGTACAGATAGCTCTAGTGGGGGTGGGGCGGGGGAAGGGATCGAAATAGGCTAAAAGGTAGAGATAAAACAATGGATGGAAATACACTTAAAAATAATGGAAGTAGGTGGGAAAAGAAAAATCTATATAATTTATTTGAAAAAACAAAAAGGAGGGGGAAAATCGGAAAGGGGGTGGGGATGGAGCAGAGAGTTCATGATCTAAAATTGTTGAACACAATATTCAGTCCAGAAGGCTGTAAAGTGCCTAGTCGGAAGATGAGGTGCTGTTCCTCCAGTTTGCGTTGAGCTTCACTGGAACAATGCAGCAAGCCAAGGACGGACATGTGGGCATGAGAGCAGGGTGGAGTGTTGAAATGGCAAGCGACAGGGAGGTCTGGGTAATGCTTGTGGACAGACCGAAGGTGTTCTGCAAAGCGGTCACCCAGTCTGCGTTTGGTCTCTCCAATGTAGAGGAAACCGCATTGGGAGCAACGAATGCAGTAGACTAAGTTGAGGGAAGTGCAAGTGAAATGCTGCTTCACTTGAAAGGAGTGGTGAGGAGAGGGGAAGTAAAGGGGCAGGTGTTGCACCTTCTGCGGTTGCATGGGAAGGTGCCGTGGGAGGGGGTTGAAGTGTAGGGGGTGATGGAGGAGTGGACCAGGGTGTCCCAGAGGGAACGATCCCTGCAGAATGCCGCCGGGGGGGTGAAATGAAGATGTGTTTGATGGTGGCATCATGCTGGAGTTGGCGGAAATGGCAGAGGATGATCCTTTGAATGCGAAGGCTGGTGGGGTGATAAGTGAGGACAAGGGGGACCCTATCATGTTTATGGGAGGGAGAAGAAGGCGTGAGGGAGGATGCGCAGGAGATGGGCCGGAGACGGTTGAGGGCCCTGTCAACGACCGTGGGTGGAAAAACTCGGTTAAGGAAGAAGGAGGACATGTCAGAGGAATTGTTTTTGAAAGTGGCATCATCAGAACAGATGCGACGGAGGCGAAGGAACTGAGAGAATGGGATGGAGTCCTTACAGGAAGCAGGGTGTGAGGAGCTGTAGTCGAGGTAGCTGTGGGAGTCGGTAGGCTTATAATGGATATTGGTGGACAGTCTATCACCAGAAATTGAGACAGAGAGGTCAAGGAAGGGAAGGGAAGTGTCAGAGATGGACCATGTGAAAATGATGGAGGGATGGAAATTGGAAGCAAAATTAATAAATTTTTCCAGGTCCAGCCGAGAGCATGAAAAAGCACCGAAGTAATCATCGATGTACCGGAGCAAGAGTTGTGGGAAGGGGCCGGAGTAGGACTGGAACAAGCAATGTTCCACATACCCCATAAAGAGACAGGCATAGCTGGGGCCCATGCGGGTATCCATAGCCACACCTTTTATTTGGAGGAAGTGAGAGGAGTTTAAGGAGAAATTGTTCAGTGTGAGAACAAGTTCAGCCAGACGGAGGAGAGTAGTGGTGGATGGGGATTGTTCGGGCCTCTGTTCGAAGAAGAAGCGGAGAGCCATCAGACCATCCCGGTGGGGGATGGAGGTGTAGCGGGATTGGACGTCCATGGTGAAGAGGAGGTGGTTGGGGCCAAGGAACTGGAAATTGTTGATATGACGTAGGGTGTCAGAGGAATCACGGATGTAGGTGGGAAGGGACTGGACAAGGGGAGAGAGAATGGAGTCAAGATAGCAAGAAATAAGTTCCGTGGAGCAGGAACAGCCTGACACGATCGGTCTGCTGGGACAGTCCTGTTTGTGGATTTTGGGTAGGAGTGTGAAGCAGGCCTTCCAAGGTTGGGAGACTATCAGGTTGGAAGCTGTGGAAGGAAGATCTCCAGAGGAGATGAGGTCAGTAACAGTCCTGGAAACAATGCCTTGATGTTCAGTGGTGGGGTCATGGTCCAGGGAGGAAGTGTCTGCGAGTTGACGCTCAGCCTCTGCAAGGTAGAGGTCAGTGCGCCAGACAACAACAGCACTGCCCTTGTCAGCGGGTTTGATGACAATGTCAGGGTTGGACCTGAGAGAACGGAGTGCAGCAAGTTCAGAGAGAGACAGGTTAGAGTGGGTGAGAGGAGCAGAGAAATTGAGACGACTAATGTCACGCCGACAGTTATCAATGAAAAGATCAAGAGAAGGTAAGAATCCAGAGGGGTCCAGGTGGAGGGAGAATATTGGAGGTGGGTAAAAGGATCCATTGAACGGGGAGAGGACTCCTGCCCGAAGAAGTGAGCATGGAAGACGAAGGCGGCGGAAGAGGAGTTCAGCATCGTGCCGAGCCCGAAATTCATTGAGATGAGGGCATAAGGGTATGAAACTAAGTCCTTTGCTGAGCACTGAACGTTCAGCGTCGGAGAGGGGAAGGTCAGGGTGTATGGTGAATACACAGCCGGGGCTGGGATTGGAAGACGGGATGGGGACAGAGGGACAGGCAGAGGTGGAGGGTCCTAGATGGGTGTCGGTGTCGATGAGTTGTTGGAGCTTGCGTTCCTTTGCACCTGAAAGAAAGCGACAAAGTTTCTTGTTGAGGCGTCGGATGAGACGAAGAATAAGATGAAACTGGGGGCACGCGCAGCTTTGAAAAAGGGTGCGGCGGTGCTGCTGGAGGGAGAGGTCGAGTGTGTTCATATGGCAGCGCATGGCACTGAGTGTGGATCTCAGAATGTGACGAGAACAGCAGTCCGAGGAGCGTTGTATGTCCCAGAGATACCTGTAATCCTGGGTGGGTTGGAAACATGAGGGATGGAACTTCAGTTGAAATTCACGTGGGGTAAGTCGGAGATGGAGACAGTCACTGAGGAAGGAAATATGGCTGTGAAAGCGGGTTTTAGAATTGGGGTTATAGAGTTGGGTCACAGATCACCTCGGATCTTGCAGTATGGTGGAACAAGCTCAAGGGTCAAAATGGTTGTCTCCTCTTCCTATGTTAAGTTTCCTCCGTATGAAACAACCTACCAACACTCGCCATCTTGACTTGAATGTAAAGAATGGCTGCCTGGGGTGGTTGGGCAGCTAGCACTTGGGGGACTGTACCCTAACAGGCCACAGGATGTTAGACCATATGACGTAGGAGCAGAAGTGGGCCATTCGGCCCATTGAGTCTGCTCTGCCATTCAATGGGATCATGGCTGATTTGATAATCCTCAATTCCACTTTCCTACCTTTCCCCATGATACTTGATTTCCTTACTGATTAAAAATCTGTCTATCTCAGCCTTGAATATACTTAACGACCCAGCCTTTACAGCCCTCAGCCCTCTGTGGTAAAGAATTCTGCAGATTAACTATGTTCTGAGAGAAGAAATTCCTCTTCATCGCTGTCTTAAATGGGTGTCTCCTTACTCTGAGATTATGCCCTCTGGCCCTAGACTCTCCCACAAGGGGAAACAATCTCTCAGCATCTACCCTGAAAAGTTCCTTTTCTGTTCCCTAGCTTCAGCAAAATAAATTCCGTCTTTAATCTCTGGTATATTGTCTCTCTGTAGAACTGTAATGTTGGTCTTTGATTAATACTGTCACCCTTTTCCTCCCTACCGCCTTTTTGGTTCTTGCCCAGTGCTCCTGAATATATTGTAGCTGGGAATGTTTAGTTCTCATTCCTGCCCTTGTTTAAGGTGGGTCCCTGGGATAGCCAGTAATTATAATCCCATGCGGCTACTTGTGTCTGCAGTTCATCAACTTTGTTTGTATTGCTCCTCACACTAATACACGTGCATTCTAACATCATACCAGTCTGCTCTGCTTTTTTTCTTTCAGCTAATTCCTGCACTTTCTACATTATTCTTAATTTTGTGTACTTGTCTCTCATCTTCTGCATTTTGGTTTCCCTCCCCCTGCCATATTAGTTTAAACTTTTCCCCACAGTACTAAGTAATTTCCTTCAAAGAAAAATTGAGGAAAGATTAACAGTAAAAATGTACAGACTGTAATAGGAAGATGTGAATTGCTTTTCATTGCAGTTGGAACTGACTTACACATTGGGTTAGTTTGGACATAAATAATGAAGTTCTCTCCAAATGGGCATTTTCACACTGTTGCCATGAAGATGTGCTTATGTCAAATGTTTTTTTCTTTTTCATTCATCAGCTGGAAACAGGAATTGGACTTTTAAAGAGACTTTTTTTTTGAAACAGACAAGTGATTTCAACCAACATCAAGATGGCTGACACTAATTTGCATTACTATATATTTTGCATTACCTATGGACAGGAGTCAGCAAGTCTACAAAACTCAGCAAAGACGATGACCAACCCTGCCCAAGAGCTGTGAAAGACCTTCCTTCCTGCCCTATGGACAAGATATTTATGGCAATCGCCTACACTATTCAACAACTGAAGGCAAACCATTCAAAGGTTATTTGCTTGGACAAGAACCTTGATTTTTAAGAGTGCTCCAGACGGGCTAATCAAGTTATAATTGGAATACGCAATTATGTTTGAATTACTAGAAGTTGGAGACAGATCACACAACTAACCCAATTCTTTTGTGTGGTTTAAGCTTTGGTTTCAGAGCAGAGCGGGGCTAGCAGTTGAGCTCAGTGGAGCTCCTGCTTCGTTCTCAAACAAGCTTGGATGCTGTCTACTAATTTGACTTTGCCTCCCTTCTGCGGCAGATACATTTTTTTTTTAAGGAAATAATTCAATTCCACAGCAGTGTCTCCAACTACAGAAAGACCAGCTACAGCTTTAAACTACCTCAGCACTGAAAGCAAGACACAACCGGATTTGGCCTGCAGCCAGCAGATGCTCCAATCTATGAACTCTGAACATCTTTTATTGTTTTTAAACTATAATTTGGCTAAATCTATCCTCCCCTACTTTGTAATCTGCATTTGTATGTGTGAGAACTTCGAGTGTGTTTGTGGAAGTCTGAGTGTATTTTTATTATTTTTAGCTAGGTTGATTTTGGCAGACTTCTTTCTTTGTTAAACTCAAAGCCTGTCTGACTAGTCCTTTTTATGACCTCAGAATTTAAACAGTTAAGTATACACTAAATTGGCCAAGATATCCATATCTTTGACTGCAACAGGATTTTTATTTTTAAATGAGAGGGAAAATATGAGGACCTATCAACTCCTCACCTGCTCTTGACACTATTACATAGCCTGTGTTGTGGAGTGATTTTAGCTTTTGTGCACACTGACTGTATGATTTGATACTGGGTCAGTGCAGAGTTCTTTTTGATAACTGTGAACTATAGTAGTTGACCTCCCAATTGACTAGCCAAATGAATTACTCTCAAGGTCTTTTCTGACATGAAATAAAGGTTTCTTTTGAAAATTATACATTATTAAAGTTCTTTACAGTTTTCAACTAATGTAGTGGATTTATCCAATGAATAGCTAAACCATATAGATCAAGAAGACCCCAAATTCAATGCCTGCTCTGCGCAAGGTTGGCTTATTTAAGAGGGGTTGATTTTAGTAGGGTGGTGCAAATAGTTAGGAAATTGTCTTTAGTATGCAAGGGACAAAAATTGTTCATATAGAGATGCCATAAAATATTTTGCACACTGGGAGAACATTTAATACAAACATATGAATTAGGAGCAGGAATAGGCTGTTTTGCCCCTTGAGCTTGCTCCACCATTTGGTAAGATCGTGGCTGACCTGATTGTGGCCTCTACTTTCCTGTGTACTCCCTATACCCTTTGACTGCCTTGTCAGTCAAGAATCTCTCCAACTCGTCTTAAAAATATTCAGTGACCCTGCTTGTGCTGCTGCCTGGGGAAGAGATTTCCACAGACTTGTGACCCCGTGAGAGGAAATATATTTCCTTGTCTCCATCTTAAATGGGTGGCCTTATTTTTAAACCATGTCTCCTGGTTCTAGTCTCTATCACAAAGGGGAATGTCCTTTCGGCATCCACCCTGTCAGGGTCTTTTATGTTTCAATAAGATCTCTTCTCATTCTTTTAAATTCCAATGGATACAGGCCGGACCTGTCCAACTTTTCCTCATAATACAACACCCACAAAATGTATTTGCTTTCTTACTCCCTGTACTCAGTATGTTTTGTATGGAAAGTGGTGTGTCTTTTCTTACCCATGGAGTTAGTATTCCAGTTAAATCATTCAGCAGCAGCTTTCATGAGTTTAAAATAAAGGTTGTTTATTGTCACACACTCACTTACTCTGAATAAATGCAGCTCCACACACTTGGTCTGATGCATGCACGCACATTGAGGTTGGTTCTCAGGTGAACTTTGAAACTGTAATAGGATAAGTACTTTGGCTGCTTGATCACTTAACAGCTAGTTTCAGAGTATGGTTCAACCTGGCTGATGGTTGTTAAAAGGCAAAGATGGCACAGCCTTTCACTGCAGCTGTTGTCTTATCGGTGTTCTTCTGCAATCTGCCCAAGCCTCTTCTGGATCCTGGGGCAATAAAGGATCTCCGAATCAGAAGCCAGTTTCAGTTGCATGGTCCGTGGCCATTGTCCACTCAATGGCCTAAAGCTAAAAGGCCATTGATATACAATATGAGACAGATAGTGGTCTTCCAAAATTCACTTGTGGATAATTGGTCTCCCCAGCTTTCTTTTGTTAAATTGCAAACCTGGAAACATGGAGTCAATGGACTCCTAGGCCCTGTGTTTTGAGTAAGCTTCGAATATTGGCAGGTATGAACTCCATAGAGGGGTGCTGTCTGCATTTTTCTATTCGAGGGGGGAATGTGGGGGGAGGTAATCACCCGCTGTTGTTCAATTCTGAACTTTCCAGAAACTCGATAGCCTGTGTTGAATAAGCAAAAGTCACCTGACCCCTTGGCACTATCCTAACAGTTCATCAGTGTCCATTTTTTTGAACAAACGAAGGACTGTTTCAGAAGCTTCCTTACGAGCTCAGTCCAAGTGCAAACTTATGAATATGACATGCCTTTACTGGGCATGACACCTGATGGATCTCCATGCAGATTCATGAAATATCCTGTTGTACTTCAAAACTACGTACATGATTGGCTTGAAAACATGTTATGAAATTGTCTTTAAATGAATGTTCAAACTATACTGTTACATGTCCTATTTTTGCTGTATGATTGTAGTTTCTTTTGCAGCAATGAGATACTGTATCAGAAAAGTTACTGATGCCAAATGTCAACTGCTGTGGTTGACTTGATTCACTGGATTCCTACTGGCAAATTCTTGAGGTTTACTTGTGCATAATTTACTGATTTTCTTTTCATAAGTCTAACAGTGAAAGTTGGCAGGTGTCTATGAGGGACCCATCAAAGCTACACATTGAGACATGCAACAGTGGCTGAGTGAACTCTGCATTCTTGTGCCTCTCGGTAGCAAATTGATTTGGAAGTCAGCATGTTGGGGGAGTGACGCAATTTTGTCATTGCGCCTACAAAAACGGAGAGCCATACTATATTGAAATGCAGCACTACTTTGATCAATATTTCTGGTGTCCCCTCCCTTGCAATTGCCCATGCCAAGCTGCAATTGCGCACTCCTGCCAGAAGCAGCTCAGTTTTGTATCTCCAAGCACCTGAACCTGTTCTAATAATGTATGCTTTAACAAGTGTTAATACATTATCCTTATTTTTGTATAATTTTCATAAAGAGACTGCACTACAACTATTCCTTAATTCAGTTATCCTCTAACTCGTTTCTCCTGAAGACGGCACTTTGCCTTGAATCATCCTATGCAATGTCACAGGGCATTAACTAGTTTCTAGAAAAAATATATGGAAGAGGTATTATTTTTAAGGTATTATGTAAGTAGAACATTCATAACGCCTTTGCCTTTAATGTGAACAATTGAGGATTGGTTTGTAGATTGTCCAGAATTTAAATTTATGATTGGTTGTTCTGGCTAGAGGCCTGATGGTATTTTTACACAACTAAAGCAGCTGGGTGTTTACTTTTGCAGTATTTGATGCATCCTGTTCTGATCCTGAGTACTTGCCTAAGTAAATATTGTACTTATTAAGTTGACGGTCTTTTGTGTGCAGCATACGCTTCGACAACTCCACCCTAGTTGTGACTGAGCAAACTGAAAGGTCATGATTATGCACCACTGACAATAGTGTTCATTAGGGTTTTTTTTACTGTAGGCCTCTAGCTCTACCAATATCCATACTCAAAAGCTGCTCTCAGCTGTTGCAAAACAACAATTCCTATTTATATAGTGTCTTTAACATTATGTCCCAAGACACTTCATAGGAAGTAAAATTATAAAGTAAAATTGGACATCCAGCATCATAAGGTGATATTAGGGCAGACCATCCGAAGCTTTGTCAATGAGGTAGGTTTTAAGGAGTGTCTTAAAGGAACAAGACGAGGTACTGAGGTGGAGAGGTTTAAGGAGGGAATTCCAGAACTTAGGGCCTAGACTGAATGCACTGCCACCAATGGTGAAGCCATTAAAATTGGACATACTCAAGAAATCAATGAGATGAATGCAAATATCTTGGAAGGTCCTGGGGCTGGAAGAGTTTTGAGATAGGGTGGACAAAGGTTAGAAAAGAATTTGAACACGAGGTGAGAATTTTAAAAGCCAGGCTTTGCTTGACCAGGTGACAGTGTAGGTCACAAGCATGGGTGATATGTGAACTGAACTTGGCGTAACTAAGGAAATAGACAGCAGAGTTTGGATGATCTCAAGTTTAGAGGGTAGAATGTGGGAGGCCAGAGAGGTTGGAATAGTCAAATCTAGAGCTAAGTAAGGCATGAATGAGGGTTTCAGAAACTGGTTTTCTGAGATGAGCAAAGTAGGATGCAAAGTTGCAAGGTGGTCTTAGTGATGGCATGGAAAAATGGTCAGAAGCTCATCTCTAGCTCAAATATTACAGCAAAGTTGCAAACAGTCAGATTCAGCCCCAGACAGTTTCCAGGGAAAGGGAGTTGGTAGCTAGGGAATGGATTTTGGAGTGGGGACTTCAAACAATGGCTTCAGTCTTCCCAATATTTAATTGGAGGAAATTTCTGCTTATCTAGTATTCCTATATTTGGTAAGCAGTCTGACAATTTAACCAGTGTAGGAGTCGAGAGAGATGGTGGGGTAGAGTTGTGTGTCATTGGCATACATGTGAAAATTAACACTTTTTGGGTGATGTAGCTGAGGGGGAGCATGTAGCTGCAAAATGGGAGGGGACCAAGGATCAATCCTTGGAACAACTGGATAGATAATGGAGTCAGGCAAGTGCAGTCTCATCCAGCTGGATGATAGTGCAGAAAGACATTTGAGGAGGATAATATGGTCAACTGTGTCAAAGGCTGCAAACAGTGTTACAACCTCCATAGACACAATGGTTTAAAGGAAAATTTGAACTTCCGGTTATTAGCTGAAAGGATGACATGTCAAGATTTCAAATTTTAAAAAAAACTTTTACTGTATCAGTGACTAAAAACAAAATATTAATTAAACATTAACTTTTTGAAGGCAACTTAAAACTAAACAACCAAACAGAATTTTAATGCCAACTGAAAAACTCCTGTTTCCTCACACTACTCGGTCTCTTAAGTAGACATCCAAATTCTCCAAGAATCAATCCAGAGTGATTCGCAGCTCCCAAGGGTATCACTCCTGTTCTTTTCCATTCCCTGCTATCTTCCACTGTGACTTTTGACTGGGGATTCTCCCCCTAGCTTTAGCTAGGCAACCCCTCCAGCCTTGTTTAACTCCTCATGAACAAGATTTTCAGAGTGTGGGCTCCCACCCACATTGTGTGGTGAATGCTGGAGTCAGCATTTTCTCTGATTAAGGTGCAGGCCTGGCTGGCCAACATCTTTTTTTTGCACTCCCCCCTCCCAGTTGGCTACAGATCACCCAAGACCAAAAACTGCAACTACCAAATTCCCTCTGTGATATGAGTTTATAGGGCAGCCTGAAATCTGATCTCAAAATGACTTCCTCTGCCCTCTCTCCATGGCAACAGGAAACACACTAGCTCTGTATCCAAGTAGCAATGGTAATCGGCTATCCCTCATTACCACTGCTTTTCACCTTAGAAACAAAGTCATCTATTTATGACTTGATACCAATAATATAATATCTTTCTGGGTTTTAGGAGACCTTGGGTTGTCTTGCTCAGAGACTTAGAAGCAGCTGTTGTCCCTAATATTAATACCTTACACTGTCCTTTTAATTACACAATGCGACTCCATTTGATTTAACAACTAAACCGCCCAGGTTTACTGTCAGATGCCAGCATAGGTCACTTGACTCCTTTCATTTAACCTACATTTAAAGATACAGTTCCAAACTGATGTTTTTCTAAACCAAAAGATATAACCCTAAAACATAATCATATAAACCTCAGACTTAAAGCAACAGGTCAAGAAGGATGAGGAGGGATAGTTTACCATTGTTACAGTCACATAGGATGTCATTTGTAACTTTGATAAGAGCTTATCAGTACTGGGCAGGGCTGGAAACCTGATTGGAAGGTTCCAAACATGCAGTTCCAGAAAGATGGGAGTGGATTTGGGAGGCATTCAAGGACTTTGGAGAGGGAGGTTGGAGATGAGGCAATAGTTTGCAAGGGCATTAGGATCAAATTAGGAGAGGGGGACAGCACCTGAAAAGAGAGAACCGTTAATGTTATCAGCTATCATGGAAATTCTGAGTATGACTGTCAGTCTGTTGCTGTGGGAGATCTTGATCAATTTTGACACATCTCCCCACATATAGGGGTATGGTAGCATAGTGGTTTTGGATGAGTGTTCTAGAGGCCTGGATGAATGATAAGAGGCATGAGTTCAAATCCCAGCATGACAGTTGGAGAATTGAACCAACACTGGTTACCATTAATCACTTCCTACCAATTAGAGCACCTCCCCAATATCACTATTTAGCCCTTTGCTGCTCTTTGCTAACCAGTTCATTGAGCTCCAACTTCAGTTCATAGCACCCTCGCCTTTGAATCAGAGGGTTGTGGGTTCATGTCCCACTCCCGGAAACCAAGAACTGTGATTGTACTCGAAAGAGTTGCAATCTGTGACTGTTGATAACTTGAAAGAGTTTCAGTTTATAGCACCCTCGCCTTTGAATCAGAGGGTTGTGGGTTCATGTCCCACTCCCGGAAACCAAGATCTGTGATTGTACTCGAAAGAGTTGCAATCTGTGACTGTTGATAACTCGAAAGAGTTTCAGCCAACAGCCTCTTAAGGATAAAAGCAAAATACTGCAGATGCAGGAGATCTGAAATAAAAACAATAAGTGCTGAAAAAACTCAGCAGGCTGGCAGCATCTGTGGAGGGGGAAACAGAGTTAATGTTTCAAGTCCGATATGACTCCTCTTCGGAACTCTTAGAAGGACTTGCTTTTTGGAAGCCCATATAAGTAACATCCATAGACAATCCCTTGTCTGCTACTTTAATCCTTTCAAAAAATTTCAATTATATTTATCAGGTATGACCTACTGGTTTTTAAAAATTCATTCACGAGATGTAGGCTTTGCTGGCTGGGCCAGCACTTATTACCCATCTCTAGTTGTCCTTGAGAAGGTGGTGATGAGCTGCTTTCTTGAACCGCTGCAGTCCATTTGGTGTAGGTACACCCAGAGTGTTAGGGAGTTCCAGGATTTTGGCCCGGCGATATATTTCCAAGTCAGGATGGCAAGTGACTTGGAGGTGAACGTCCAGGTGGTGGTGTTCCCGTGTGCCTGCTGCCTTTGTCCTCCTAGATGGTAGTGGTCGTGGGTTTGGAAGGTGCTGCCTAAGGAGCCTTGGTGAATTCCTGCTGTGCATCTTGTAGATGGTTCACACTGCTGCTACTGTGCGTCGGTGGTGGAGAGAGAGAGTGTTTGTGGATGTGCTGCCAATCAAGCGGCTGCTTTGTCCTGGACGGCGTCAAGCTTCTTGTGTCGTTGGAGCTGCACTCATCCAGACAATTATTCCATCACACTCCTGACTTCTAGATGGTGGATAGGCTTTAAGGAGTTAGGAGGTGAGTTAATCAGTGCAGAATTCCTAGCCTCTGACCTGCTCTTGTAGCCACAGTATTTATATGGATAGTCAAGTTCAGTTTCTGGTCAATGATAAGCCCCAGGATGGTGATAGTGGGGGATTCAGTGATGGTAATACCATTGAATGTCAAGGGGTGCTGGTTCAATTCTCTCCTATAGGAGGTGTTTATTGCCTGGCACTTGTATGGTGCAAATGCTACTTGCCACTTGTCAGTCCAAGCCTGGATGTTGTCCAGGTCTTGCTGCATTTGAACATGGACTGCTTCAGTATCTGAGGAGTCGCGAATGGTGCTGAACATTGTGCAAATGTCCCCACTTCTGACCTCATGATGGAAGGAAGGTAATTGATGAAGCAGCTGAAGATGGTTGGGCCGAGGAACTACCCTGAGGAACTCCTGCAGTGATATCCTGGAGCTGAGAAGACTACAACAACCACAACCATCTTCCTTTGTGTTAGGTATGATTCCAACCAGTTGAGAGTTTTCTCCCGATTCCCATTGACTTCAGTTTTGCTAGGGATCTTTGATGCCACAAATGCGGCTTTGATGTCAAGGGCAGTCTCTCTCTCCTCACCTTGGGAGTTCAGCTCTTGTCCATGTTTGAACCAAGGTTGTGATGAGGCCAGGAGCTGAGTGGCCCTGGTGGAACCCAAACTGAATGCCAGTGAGCAGGTTATTGCTGAGCAAATGCCACTTGATAGCACTGTTGATGATCCCTTCCATTACTTTGATGATTGAGAGCAGACTGATGGGGTGGAAATTGCCCAGGTTGGATTTGTCCTGCTTTTTGTGTTCGGAATATACCTGGGCAATTTTCCACATAGCCGGGTAGATGCCAGTGTTGTAGCACTATTGGACGGCTTGGCTAGGGGCCCGGCAAGTTCTGGAGCGCAAGTCTTCAGTACTATTGCCAAATTGTTAGGGCCCATAGCCTTTGCACTATCCAGTGCCTTCAGCCATTTCTAGATATCATTGAGTTGGCTGGAGACTGGCCCTGTGATGCTGGGGACCTGCAAAGAAGGTCGAGATGGGTCATCCACTTGGCACCTCTGGCTAACGATTGTAATAAATGCTTCAGCCTTTTGCACTGCTGTGCTGGGCTCTTCCATCATTGAGTATGAGGTATTTGTGGAGCCCCCTCCTCCAGTGAGTTGTTTAATTGTCCACCACCATTCACGACTGGATGTGGCAGGACTGCAGAGCTTAGATCCGATCCATTGATTGTGGGATTGCTCAACTCTGTTTATCACTTGCTGCTTGGCATGCAAGTAGTCCTGTGTTATAGCTTCTCCAGGTTGAAATCTCATTTTTAGGTATGCCTGGTGCTGCTCTGGCATGCCCTCCTGCACTCTTCATTAAAAATTCATGCTGGTTCTCTGATTAGGTGAAAATTTTGACCATGTTCAGTGACTCTATCCTTAACAATTAACTCATAATTTGCCTGACAACAGATATTTAGCTAACAAATCACTATAATTTTGTGGTTTCCCTCCTCTTGCCCTGCTTTGGTAAAGGAATTGTGTGTAATTTTCCAATGTAAAGGTATGGTTCCTGAAATGAGAGTTTTATAAGATTTTGGTTAGGATTTCTGCAGTATTCTCACTTCCTTTGTTGTAAAGCCCTGGGAAGGAAACCACCTGGTCTTGGGGATTTGTCTCTCTTTTCAATGCTGTTATTTTCTTCAATGCTGTTAATTTGCTTATGGTAAATTTTCTAAGTCCCTGTTTCTGATTCAGTCCTAGCTTCCTTAGGATCTCCTGCATGCTGACCTCTACTTTGCATCAGTATTTACAGTAATCATTCAACATGTCTGCTCTTTCCTTATTTTCATTGACATTATCACCACTATTGGTTTTCAAGGGACCCATATTGATTCTAATGTTTTTCTTATAAAGTTGTAAAATTATTCGCCAGCTTTTTTTCTTGTATGCTTTAGTTTTTATGTTGTCTCTTACTTTATTCATTCATTTTATTGCCTTTTGTTTAGTCAAGAAGATCCCTTTCCCTTTTTGGAGGATGTAAACTTGTTTTATATCATATTAACTTATTTTAGGAATACCTCCCATTGATCTTGTTATTTTACCCAGTAATCGATTAGCCCAGTTGAAGCCAGCCTTTCCTAGATCTAGAATCTTAGCGGCTTTTTCCTGTTTCTCCCTTTTCAAACACCAAACAAACTTGATCATATATTATGATTGTTGTTAGATAAATGTTTACGCAGCATACATCCATTAACTAAACCTGGCTCATTACTAAATCTAGTATGGCATGCCCTTCTGTTGGTTTGTGAGTATATTGTTGCAAAAAGCCATCCTGAACACACTGAAGAAATTTACTACCTTTTGGACATGCGCAAGTCTACTTATCCCAATCTACACAAGATAAAGCCCACATTAAAACCACTCTGCCTTTGCTACATGCTTGTCTAATCTCTACATTATACATTCTACCACATTACTGCTGTCACCTGGAAACCTATGCACAACTCCACTATAGCCTCTTCTATGTCTTAATTCTATCCTTTGCCTGCTTATCTTGCATCCTTTCATCATTAATATGATTTCACCCTTAATCACTAAGGCTGCTCATACTTTTACCATTTTCCTGCATGTCTTGTAGATCTTATAACCTGGTGTATTTAGTTTCCAGTCCTAACCACCCTACAACCATGTCTCAGTAATAGCTTCCATGTCACACCCTCCAAGTTGAATTTGTGTTTGCAATTCAAGGGTGGCTTTCATTCTGCGTATATGCTGAGTAAACTGAGTTAGCACTAATGCTGTGGAGGACGATTCCCTGGACTGTATATGAGATGGTTCCTTAACATACTGTTCTAGAAAACAAACTAGAAAATGGGCTCCAGGATCTAGTACTGTGCAAATAAAAAAAAAGGCTAATTCATAATCTCATTTTAAAGGCACCTTTAGGGAATAGTGACCATAATATGATAGAATTTTACATTAAGCTTGAAAGTCATATAGATCAATCCAAAACTAGGATCTTAAATCTAAACAATGGAAACTACAAAGGCGTGATGGGCAAGTTGGCTATGGTAGATTGGGAAACTACATTAAAAGGTAGTACGGTTGCAGGCAATGTCCAGCATTTAAAGAATAAAGAACTAATTTGCATTCCTTTTTGAGGCACAAAAATCCAACAGGAGGTAGGTTCTTAACCTTTGAGCCCCTTGTTAGACATCAGGGTAGGCGGAATCGAGATCACAATCAGAACAGCCATGATCTTATTGAATGGTGGTGCAGGGTCGAGGGGCCGAATGGCCTACTTCTAATTCGTATGTTCAAATGTAACATCTAAGGTAGATAGAAGCTTTTCTCGCTAGTTGGGAGTCTAGGACTAGGGGCATAGTATAAAATTAGAGCCAGACCTTTCCTGAATGAAATTAGGGAACACTTGTGTACGCAGATATAAAGACCAGCCTTTGATTAGCCTTTTACAGTTATATTCTGTACCTTTTCATGACAGTCTAATGATCTATGTACCTGGACTTGCATCATTTCTAGCTTTTCATTATCTAGGAAATACCCTGTTCTATCCTTTTTGGGTCCAGAGTGGATGATCTTATACAGTATTTGCTTAGATTGAAATCTATTTGCCACAGTTTTGCCTATCCACTTAATCAATATCTATAATTTTACGCTTCCATCTATAGTGTTTACAATAGCATTCATCTTTGTATCATCAGCAAATTTGGGTATGTGACTTTCCGTCCCATCATCAGATTTGTTAATAAATACAGTGAACACTTGAGGCCCCAATAGCGATCCTTGTGTGAGACCACTAGTCATATCCTGCCTATTGGAGTACCTGCATGTTATCCTTGCTCTGTCTCCTTCCATTCAACCAATTTCCTAACCAGGTTAATAAGTCACCTTCAGATCATGGGCTTCAACTTTAGCTAACTGTCCCCCTTTATGAGGAATTTTACCAAATGCAATGCAGGGTCTCTAGAGTTAAGTCAGAGATTGAATGATGGAACTGGCTCAAAGGGCTAAGTTGCATACTCCTGATCCTATGTTCTTCAGTCAGCTGCAAGAATTGCAGGCACTTTTGCAATATAGTAGTGGAGTTGATGATAGATATATACTTCCCTGTTTTTTGGCTGCATTTCATACTTTGCAATCAGTGCCCCGAATTTCAGATTATTCAATGTAGAATGTGGCTGTGGTAGATTGGAAAACTACATTAAAAAGTAGAACGGTTGCAGGCAATGGTTAGCATTTAACAAAGGGGTCTGCCAGTTTGGTAGCTAGTCCAGTGTGTTTGCATCCTGGGTTCCCATATTGCACAGACTGGCTCTTTCTACTGAATGTAAAAAGGAGAGCACAGCTTTCACTATTCATTCTACTGAAACAAGGTCAGGAAACCCCATTTTGCGTAACATAAAAAACCTCCCATAGATATCTGCCGCCTTGTTTTTATACTCGAGGAAGTACTTTGTTTCACCCCATTGCTAGCAACAGGGTGCATCAATGAAAGTGTACGTTAGCATAGTGGTTATGTTACTGAGCGAGTGAAAGGAGCTCTGGACTAGTGATCCAGATACACGAGTTCAAATCCTCCCATAGTAGCTGGGTAATTCAAATTCCGTTAATTAAATTGACCTGGAATAAAAAGATAGCATCACCAATTTAGACCTTGAAACTGTCGGATTGGTGTTTAAAAACTTATCTGGTACACTAATGTCATTTTTAAGAAATCTGCAGTCCTTACCTGGTCTGGCCTAAACATAGCAGCAATGTGATTGCCTCTTCACTGCTCCCTGAAATGACCAAGCCAGCCACAGTTGGATTCACTACCACCTTCTTAAGGGAAATTAGTGATGGGGATACTGCCCTATCTAGTGGCGCCCACATCTTGTGAATGGTGATTTTTTAAAAAGGTCAGTAATCTGCAGCTCAGTAATTCATGTCATCAGTTTGCTGCAGTGTTCCATGGTTCAGCAACAAATAGAGGAGAAACCTAGTTTTCTTTCCTCCCTTGGATTCGATTCCATGTTTTTAGCATTAGATAGCTACAATATAATGCAATTTGCCAGTTTGAGAGCTGCTTTTTAAACGGTTATTTTTCCCCCACCGCACACTACTTAAAGCTATTGACTTATGGCAGGGTAATTCTCAAAGGACCAGCAGGCATCTAGTTGCTTCCCCCTTTCTCACATTAACCTAGATGATGAATGTTGACCACCTGTTTGGCTGTGGGAACATTACAGTTGAATATGTCTAGATCCCACCTGACATATGTACTGTGAGCTTTGCAGCAATTATCACCAGATAGAAATCCTCTCCACTAGCCCAGGGGTCGTAAGGTGAAAGTAGCAATCTGATTACTGACCCCACTTGACATCAGCTAACTCAGTGACAAATAGAAATGCTCAGCAAGCCTGGCAGCATCTGGAGAGAGAGATAAAGAGTTAACCTTACAGTTAATTCTTTGGATGATAATCAAACTGGATCATTTTGGTGTGCATGACTTAGTTTCACAATGTGCAATGAAGTTTCCAACTGAGCCACTGGTTTGGCAGGGGATACCAGTTTTATGGCATTGCTCAGTACATTAGCAGTGCCCATGAAATAACTTTCTTACAAAATTATTTCAGATCATGTGTGGCCACTGAAGTACCAGATGAATGTTCAAATACCAGCATTTGTTTCTACTAACTGTATAAAATCAAACACCAAAGATTCTTCTAAAACCATCTAAAATAGCCAATCATGATTTCTGCAGTCACGTGTAATGCTCAATTACTGCTCATGTTGCTTTGAGAAAAGCTGCCCACTAGTAATGCTATAATGCAACTGTACCCACATCCACTTTATCTGCAACATGTCCCTCTTGTTTCTTTCACTGTCCTTTGTCCTCTTCAGGGAGTAGACTTTCTCATTGGATTATGCTTTCCTTGGTGCCTGTTGTCCTCCAGTACCTCACTGAAGTGCCCAACATTCATGGGTGAGTGACTGAATACTGGCAGGCTCTGATATTTTTTTTTCTCTGTTCTCATGTGCATTTCCACAAGGACTGTTTACAATCATGATCCAACTGAGCAGCTATGTTTTTGTGATTACTCCCGGGAGGCTAATTGTCATGAGCCTTGTACTGCTCTAAGATCAGCTAACTCAACAAAAACAGTGAAACTAAATCAGTATTTATGCAGTTGGACTCGTGACTGGGTTACCTATAACTAATCATGTATAAATCTGTGTGGCATGATATTTATCCAATGTGTATGCTTGTTTGTTTTTATGTATCCTTTCTGCCCAATCCTGCCCCCATCCTTTGGTCCCCTCTGTACTTCACTTCAGCTGGAGAAATGTTGGGATCTGTTGCAGCTGTGCTTAGCCCAATTTTTTTAAAGAATGAGTTCATTCCTTTTTTTTTTAAATAGGAAAATTAAAAGTCCTAATGGTGAGAAATTTTGCTTGCAGGGCTAGACATTTACCAAACCAACTGAAAAACTGCAAGTACTAGGTCACCTGATATCAGGGTGCCCATTTTTGCCTGGCGAATGACTTTTTTATCTGACTGCTTACATTTCAATTTTTAATGCATTTTGGATCTCCTCCCTTTTTAAATGTTCAGAATTATGCATTATGTTTAGATTAGTTAAAATACCTCTGTTATTGTGCTACATAGCTCAAGAATAGATATGTTTGCATTGGAAAGGTGTACCATACTGAGTCACCAGAATTCGAGCGGAGCTAAACTAAAATGGTTAAATTAGGAGCACAGGTTGCATAAACCTGGCTTATTCCCTTTTGAGTTCCTAAGATTGATAATCTAATTGGATTCTTCAAAATTATAGATATTCAATAGGGTAGATACAGAAGAACCATTTTCTCTGGAGGTGGAATTTAGAACACGTAGATATAATCTTAAAATTAAATCTTGGACACTTAGGAGTGAAATCATAAGCACTTTTTCCACACATTTCAGCAAACCTGGAACTGTCTTTACCAAAAGATTGGAAGCAGAATCAATTTAAACTTTCAGTGCTGAGTTCAATACGTTTTGTTAGGTAAGTGTTCCAAGCAGTATGGAGTTGACCTATAGTCTAATAGAATGGTGGCATATAAGGGTTCAATTCTAACTGATATACTAATGATAAACAATACACATCATCACGGGAAGTGATGCAATAACTCACTCTCTTGTAGAACCTCGTGGTAGACACCGTATAAGATGTTCTAATAAAGTTAATGTTTTCCTTACAGAATACTTAGTCAGTTGACGTATTAGTACAAGACCAAGAGTATTATAGAATAGTCTCAAAGGATTGAATGGCTTTGTCCGGATACTATGATCCACCTTGCCTGCATTTCTTAAAAGGCAGAAACCTCCATTGTGGGTCAAACGCTCCCTCCGCAATGTTTCTAAAACTACTCTGTAGGTGTTCCCCATTTCCCTCAGAAACCCTCCCCACACAAGTTTGTGATACCAGATTCACATGTTTATACCCTGAACAGAATGACTAGCAAGATAAGTTTCTTTTAATTCACAATTGCTTTATTGAATCACCCACAACTCCACAGTACAAAACCCAAAATTTAAAACAACCTATTCCCCGTACCTGACAGACTCACCATGACTCGGTTAAAATTTACAAAATGGGGAGGTGGCGGCGTAGTGGTATTTTCACTAGACTGGTAATCCAGAGACCCAGGGTAATGCTCTGGGGACCTAGGTTTGAATCCCACTGCAGCAGATGGTGGAATTTGAATTCAATAAATATCTGGAATTAAAAGTCTAATGATGACCATGAAATCATTGTCGATTGTCATAAAAATCCATCTTGTTCACTAATGTCCTTTTAGGGAAGGAAATCTGCAGTCCTCGCCTGGTCTGGCCTACATGTGACTCCAGACGCACAGCAATATAGTTGACTCTTAAAAATGCCTTCTGAACAAGGGCAGTTAGGGATGGGAAATAAATGCTGGCTTAGCCAGCGATGCCCAAATTCCACAAATGAATAAAAAAAACACAGGCAAAACACCACGCCCTGTCCTGAAACCTTAAGAAAAAAGTTCTCAAACCAGTATGACCAAGGTATGACTGAAACTTACAATCCCCAGCATGGCTGGTCTGTCCGGTGTTGACAGTAGGCCTGAGTCAAAGTGACCAAACTCGACTATTCTGACCCCTAAGCTTGCTTTGCTGTTCAATTAAATTATTGCTAATTTGTTTGTTCTGCTCCACACTGGTTAGAAACATTGAACCTAAAGCTCTCAAAGACCTCTGGATCAGAGTCAATTTCATTCTTAGCTGGTTGACCATCATTTGTGTTACTTTTATTTTTCCTTCCCTCTTGCAGTAGTTTACAGTTACCATTACCAAGTTCATCAGCTATTCTTAGTTGCATATTTTGTACAATTCACTTGCTTTGTACTTAACAGTTTTTGGGTTTGGAATTGTGGTTGTACACTGGAAAGAGATCTATGTGCAACCAATACATGAAAAGGGCATTGCCTGAACTGAGGATTTTACAGGCCCATTAGCTTGAGTTCAATCTTGACAAGTTGAGAGAATGGTTTATAAGAGAAATGTGTTTGAACAAATTGACAGAGTTCTTGCAAGGTTTCTGGAAAAGAAAATCATGACTTCACTTTTGGCTGGTTCACTTTTGAAGTTTCTAGGTTGTTGGAATTAAGTTGGTTAAGAGCAGAGGAATTAGATAGCATAACGTACTTTCCCTGTTTCTGTGGCCAATATTTAGTTCTCAACCAAAATCATTTTTAAAGACAGATTATTTGGTCATTATCTCATTGCTATTTGGTAGAGTTTGGAAATTTGCTGTTTCATTTCCTGCAATACACTTCAGAATATTTCATTGGTTGTAAAGTGCTTTGGGATGTTCTGAAGTCATGAAAGGTGGTGTTTAAATGCTAGTCTGCCTTTTAATACTGTAAAACATTCTAAACAAAGCTTGAGCAGTTATTCAATGTTTAGAACAAAACTATGCATAGGAATTAAATAGTAATGAAGGAATCACCTGGGAAATGGTTTGATCACCTTCCAGAATTGGAGAATTTTCCATTTTTCCCCCCTCTACATTGGGAATGGGAGGATTGAAGTGGGTCATAATGTTTGTAAGTTTTTCATAGCAATAATTTGTTATGGAAGTGGCTAGTTTGCTATCAAATGTGCATATGATGGTATGAACCACTCTACTTTAACACTTGTTGGTTTAATGCTACCTGATGGAAAGATGAATTTATACTCTTATGGGGACTTTGATCATTTTACACATCCATGTGTCAAAAGCTTTGAATAACTCTTCATTCCTTAAAGAAATTAATTTTATCTCCAGAGATGGTAAGGTGGGGAGGGGCTAGGGCTGGCAGGGGCAAGAAAAGAACTTGAAGGGAGAGGAAAAATTGATAATGTTACAAACCAGATTCTAGGTATCCAATCCACATTAATTGATTTAAGTGCTAAACTCCTGTTATAACCTCAATAATTTGGAAGGCAGCAGAAAAAAAAAATAGATGTTGTATCCTCCAAGATGTTATAACCCACTCTTAACAGTATTTTCCCTCGTCTATCCTGAAGGGACAAATAGGCTTGGATGTAATTCCATAAGTCATCAATCTCCAGGTGTGTGTCCACTCAGTGAACAAGCTATTTGACAGTGGACAACAGCAGCTGACTGACCATGCCCTCACCCAAGAATCTTTCCAGCAACAATCATTAATTGCATATTAATTTGGACCCCTAGTGGAGGGTTTAGCCTACAAAGTCATAAGGTACCATAAAATAATTGACAATTTTCTCATGGTAGTGAGACTGCTGAATTTACCAGCAGATTACCGGTGAGCTTTTAGCAAACTGTCCATAGGACCAATGGATATTTTTCAACACCTGCATATGCTTGTGTTTTGTGGCTCTGGGACGTGGGGAGCTCGTTCTGGGAATTTACAAACCGCTTGCATTAAAAGCAGGTAACTTTGTCAGGCACAGCATAATCCCTTCTTAAATAGTGGTGCTCAATGATTTTGCTAGCTTCTATTATGATTGTCTAGTGGTTACATTGCTTTCAGTTCAAGTTAAAGTGCTGGATCCTATATAGAGAACAACTAGGAGGTTTATCGTTAGTGTTGGAGGTTGATTTGGAAGGAAAGACTGGCCAACCTTGGCATGATTGGTAGCACTCTTGTTTCTAGGTCAGAAGGTCAAATCCCACTCCAGAGACTTGAGCTCATAATCTAGTCTGATACTCCATTGCAGAAGTAGGGGAATGCTGTACTGTTGGAGGTACTGTCTTCTGGCGGAGATAAGACCATAAGACGTAGGAGTAGAAGTAGGCCATTCAGCCTATTAAGTCTGCTTCGCCATTTATTGAGATCATGGCTGATCTGATCCTCAACTCCACTTTCCTGTCTTTTCCTCATAACCCTGATTCCCTTACTGATTAAAAATCTGTCTATCTCTGCCTTGAATGCGAAACTGAGGCCCTGTTTGCCCTGATTTGGATGTGAAGCATCCTAAAGCATGAGTTTGAAGAAGAGCCAGGGCATTTTCCTTTGTGTCCCTGCACATTTCTTATATTACAACAGTGACTAAATTTCAGAAGTACTTCCATGGACTGTGTGGGATGTCCTAAGACTGTGAACAACACTATATAACTGCAGTATTTCTTTAAATTCAAGTCTCTTTTCAGACTTGAAAGCAGGCTGAAGTGGGTGCTTTTCATGAAAAAAGATTTGAAAGAAATTAAATAGCGTAGCGGAAGAAAACCCAGACCACTGCTTTTTGGCCTGTCACAAAGGTGGATTCTTAACTGGCAGGGGAGACAGCAGGATCAAGAAAATGGTTCTCCTAGGGTAGGTCTAGCCTATTGGACTTGGTATGCTGCAATCTCTCCAAATATTGAAACTTCATTTCATAATTTGTAGTAGTGGAGGACTGAGTTTGTGCTATCCCCTTGATTATTATGTAATCATTACAGACTGGGGTGCTTCCTCTGGTGCAGTAAGTTAAATTAGCGTGCGGTACTTGCAGAACAATACAGGCTCGAGGAAGTGCTGCAGTTGAGTTCAGGGCTCTCTTAGGGCAGACAGTCATTTTCGCTGATCACGCTTGAGGCTTTGGTGACCGATGGGTATTGTAAGAAATGGATTGTCTTTTCAATACTCCTTGCCTTATAGGGTTTGTGGTGGGAGGGGTGGGGGGAAAATGTAAGTGAGCTGAGGGGAGAGGAGAAGAATAAAAAAGCAATTGGTGATGCAGTGGTTGGAACTTTTCATTTTTTATTTGGTATCCAGTTTAAGCTAGGATTAAAATGGTCCGCTGCAGATGAATAGAAGTATAGCCTGGAACCTTCAAGGGATGATAATCCAGTTATTAGTAGATGCAAAATCACAACTAGGAACTGTCTGACAATTTGACACATTAGGAGTTTTGACCACAGCTGCATGCAAGAATGGCTGGAATGATAAATATCACAATGCGACATAGGATGGGGTGCTGATTTCAGGCTTGGGTTAAAAGTATTTTATCAAGACATCGTGGCTGAACTTGACATGCTGGTGGTGACATTAGGTACAAAGAGGCTGGAAAGTAGAATACATTTTTAACCAGCAGTTTTTAAATAATTTTTAGGTAAATTAACTAGCGTATTGACAGAGTGACTCCCTTCTCAATGTGTAATGACTGATACCCATCATTAGCCAATTCAGAATAAGGGTATGTGGTACCTTCTGCATTAACACCTGAGGTGGGTAGGTGTATTGGTTTTTGTTGCAGTACTCTTGTTACTTGTCCTTTCAGAATGATGAAACACACCTGAGCAATCTTGCAACAATTTTAAAAGTGGTAAATTTGAGTCTCGTGTGCAGATATTCGCAGTATTATGAAGTTCAGTCACCCATTGGAATGGGAGCAGAGCTGAGAACTGTCGGTTACCATGACATTGCCTGAAAGCCTCTTTTAAACTGACAAATTGTTCTAGCTTTTAATGGTCTTGACATGCCTGTGTAATGCTTCCTTCCCTCCTGCAGCATTGAGTCATTTTTGTTCAACCTCTCTAAATCATCTGTATAATCCTTTTATTTCAGTTATCAATTCGATGTTAAATATTGCTCTTTTACATACTGTCTTGTAGCACTTTTCACCTCGTCAATCCCAGTTGTGTTGTATTCTCAAATGCTTCTGAAGCTTTTTGCTGGGTTAGTGGGTACCTCCATTTGAACAGAACAGAGCCATAAAATGTGGAAAATTCTGTTTTCCATATGAACGCTCATTTCAATCCAGGAAATGAATGAGAGAGCTGCCTCTTAAATTGGCAGGGCAATTACTTTGTATATTGTTATCTCTGTCATTCATTTATTGGTGTTCATTGTAAGAACTGTTAAGCAGCAATAAAGCCTCTAAATAATTACTTTGCAAACCCTAAGTGGAAGACTGCGTTATGGGGAAGTGAAATTAATCGTTTAGCTCTTTCAAAGAGCCAGCATAGGTCCAATGGGTTGAATGGCCTCCTGCACTGTGGAGCTCATTGTGGAGCAATGTATTGCCATTGGGTTTTAAGGAGGCTGTTTTCAATATTGGAGCAAAGTGCCTGAGTTGCAAAATTTCAAGTTGCCCTTGCACCAGTTTTCGGTCACTGCCTTGCCTTCATCATCATTTTCGCAAGACAGCTTAATAGTAGGATGTTTGTGCAACCAGGACAGTGGCCGGGATACTACAGTTGACTGCAGAGGAGGACCCTGGGACAGGCAGTCAGCAGCACTTGGATCTAGCCTATCTAGAGGATCTAGCATCTAGTCTATACTCAAATAGGAGTAAGGGTAAAATAAAAGCAAGGGTCCGAATTCTATTTAGTTAAGAAATATCTGGGGAGCTCAGTCCCGTGATTTGCACATCCTGTGCTATGTGGGAAATCCTAGATGCTCCTGGCGGCCTGGATGACCATGTGTGCTGGAGGTGTCTCTGACTGGAGGAACTCGAGCTCTGGGTTTTGGAGCTTGAGTGGTATCTAGGGGTTCACAAGGCTGAGGGATTTGTGGATAGCACGTTTCAGGATGTGGTCACCCCGCAGCTTAAGGAAGTGCAAGCAGACAGGGAATGGATGACACCAGACAGAAGGGGACCAGGCAGATAGTGAGGGAATCCCCTGAGTGCATCTCCCTCGCAAACCGTTTTTTGGCCTTGGAAAGCAGTGAGAGTGACGGTTCCTCTGTGGAGGCCAACCAGAGGCAAGGCCGTGGAACTGTCGGTCAGCTGCTCAGCAGAGGAGGAAGAAGTGTGGAAGGGCGATAGAGGTAGAGGATTCGTTAGTGAAGAGAGTGGACAGGTGCTTCTGTGGCCATAAACGTGACTCCAAGATAGTATGTTGTCCCCTGGGTGCCACAGTCAAGGATGTCGTGGAACAGCTGTAGGGTATTCTGAAGGGGGAGGGTGAACAGCCAGATGTTGTGGTCCATGTTGGGACCAGTGACCTGGGAAGGAAGAGAAATGAGGTTCTGCAAGCAGACTTTAGGGAGTTGGGTAGGAAATTGAAAAGCAGGACTTCAAAGGTAGCAATCTCTGGACTACTGCCGTGCCACGCAGTAGCGAGTATAGGAACAGAAGGATAGATCAGCTGAATGTGTAGCTGGAGATATGGTGCAGGAGGGAGGGCTTTAGATTCCTGGAGGAGGTAGGATCTGTACAAGTTGGATGGGTTACATCTGAACAGAAACTGGAACAGCATCCTTGCAGGGAGGTTTGGTAATGTGGTTGGGGTGGATTTAAACTAAATTGGCAGGGGGATGGAATCCTGCAAAGTATTTCAGAGGGGATAGAAGCTGAGATGGAATTAGAAGTTAAACTGCTAGTGAGTCTGGAAGGCAGAGGAAACATAGGATAGGAAGGGAGTATAGCAAGGCTAAATGGAATATATTTTAATGCAAGGAGCTTGAGGAATAAGACATGAACTGAGGGCACAGATAGGCACGTGGGAGTATGATATTATAAACTATGACTGAGACTTGGCTAAAAGAAGGGCAGGACTGGCAGCTCAACATTCCTGGGTATAGGGTATTCAGACACGATAGAGAGGGGGATAGAAGAGGTGGCGTCGCAATATTGATCAAGGAACCAATTATAGCAGTGAGGAGGGATAATGTTCTGGAAGGATCATCAAAGGAGTCCATATGGGTAGAAGTAAAAACACAAAAGGGGAAAACACCTGTTGGATGTGTACTATAGGTCCCCAAAGAGTCAAGGAGAGATAGAAGATCAAATATGTAATCAAATTTCAGAGAAGCGTAAGAATAATAATGCTGTAATAGCAGGAGATTTTAACTACCCAAATATTAACTGGGCTAGTTTTAGTGTGCAAGGTAGGGAGGGAGCAAAATTTTTAATCTGCATCCCATAGAACGTTTTTAGCCAGTACATAGCCAAACAAGGGAGGGGGCTGTTCTGGACCTAATATTTGGAAATGAGCCTTGGCAGGTGGAAGGCTTATCAGAAGAGGAGCATTTTAGGGATAGTGACCATAACTGAGTTAGATTTAGGATAGTTATGGGAAAGGATAAGGTTGGGCTGGGAATATAAATTCTAAACTGAGGAAAGGATAATTCCAGGATGGTCTGAGGGCCCTTAGCTTCTTCCTCGAACAGAGGCCCGAACAATCCCCATCCACCACTACTCTCCTCCGTCTGGCTGAACTTGTTCTCACACTGAACAATTTCTCCTTTAACTCCTCTCACTTCCCCCAAATAAAAGGTGTGGCTATGGGTACCCGCATGGGCCCCAGCTATGCCTGTCTCTTTATGGGGTATGTGGAACATTCCTTGTTCCAGTCCTACTCCGGCCCCCTCCCACAACTCTTTCTCCGGTACATCGATGATTACTTCAGTGCTGCTTCATGCTCTCGTCTGGACCTGGAAAAATTTATTAATTTTGCTTCCAATCTCCACCCCTCCATCATTTTCACATGGTCCATCTCTGACACTTCTCTTCCCTTCCTTGACCTCTCTGTCTCTATTTCTGGTGATAAACTTCCACCAATATTCACTACAAGCCCACCGACTCCCACAGCTACCTCGACTACAGCTCCTTAGACCCTGCTTCCTGTAAGGACTCCATCCCATTCTCTCAATTCCTTCGCCTCCGTCGCATTTGTTCTGATGACGCTACCTTCAAAAACAGTTCCTCTGACATGTCCTCCTTCTTCCTTAACCGAGGTTTTCCACCCACGGTCGTTGACAGGGCCCCCAACCGTGTCCGGCCCATCTCCCGCGCATCCGCCCTCACGCCTTCTCCTCCCTCCCAGAAACATGATAGGGTTCCCCTTGTCCTCACTTATCACCTCACCAGCCTCCGCATTCAAAGGATCATCCTCTGCCATTTCCGCCAACTCCAGCATGATGCCACCACCAAACACATCTTCCCTTCACCCCCCCCGGTTGCATTCCGTAGGGATCGTTCCCTCCGGGACACCCTGGTCCACTCCTCCATCACCCCCTACTCCTCAACCCCCACCTATGGCACCTCCCCATGCCCACGCAGAAGATGCAACACCTGCCCCTTCACATCCTCTCTCCTCACCGTCCAAGGGCCCAAACACTCCTTTCAAGTGAACAGCATTTCACTTGCATTTCCCCTAACTTAGTCTACTGCATTCGTTGCTCCCAATGCGGTCTCCTCTACATTGGAGAGACCAAACGCAAACTGGGCGACCACTTTGCAGAACACCTGCGGTCTGTCCGCAAGAAAGACCCAAACCTCCCTGTCGCTTGCCATTTTAACACCCACCCTGCTCTCTTGCCCACATGTCTGTCCTTGGCTTGCTGCATTGTTCCAGTGAAGCCCACCGCAAACTGGAGGAACAGCACCTCATCTTCCGACTAGGCACTTTACAGCCTTCCGGGCTGAATGTTGAATTCAACAACTTTAGATCTTAAACTCCCTCCCCCCATCCCCACCCCGTTTCTTCCCCCTCCCTTTTGTTTTTTTCAATAATTTATATAGATTTTTCTTTTCCCACCTATTTCCATTATTTTTAAATCTACAACTAATACCTTGTCAGTCTTTCCACCCCACCCCCACTAGAGCTGTACCTTGAGTGTCCTGCCATCCATTCTTAATTAGCACTTTTCTTAGATAATATCACCACCTTCAACACCTCTTTGATCCTTTTGTCTGTGACATCTTTTGATTATCTGCTCCTATCACTGCTTGCTTGTCCCTACAACCACCCCACTCTCAACTTCTCTCCCCCTGCCCCCCACCTTAAACCAGCTTATATTTCACCCCTCTCCTAACTATACTCAGTTCTGTCGAAAGGTCATGTGGACTCGAAACGTCGACTCTTTTCTTCTCCACCGATGCTGCCAGACCTGCTGAGTTTTTCCAGGTAATTCTGTTTTTGTTTTGAAAGGATAATTTTACTAGATACGATTCAATTTGGCCCAAGTGGACTGGGAGCAGCTACTTGCAGATAAAACTGTCAGAGCAGTGGAAGGCATTCAAGGAGGAAATAGTGAGACTACAAGGCAAATATGTTCCCGTAAAGACAAAGTGGGGGACCAAGTCTGGAGAACCCTGGATGTCAAGGGGCATAAAGGTTAGGATTAAGAAAAAAGCTTATGGCAGATACTGAGGGCTCAGTATGGCAGAGCCCCTAGAGGAGTATAAAAAGTGCAGGGGGAACTTCAAGGAAATTAGGAAGGCTAAGAGTGCACGAGAGAGCATTGGTGAGTAGAATAAAGGAAAACCCAAGGGGTTTTTAAAAAAATATATAAAGAGCAAGAGAATAACTAGGGAAAGAGTAGGGCCAATTAGGGACCATAGAGGTAATGTGTGTGGGGACTGGGAAGATGTGGGTACAGTCCTCAATGGATACTTTGCGTTGGTCTTCACAATGAAAAAGGACATCATAGGTATAGACATCAGGGTGGTGAACTGTGAAATATTAGAAATTAACGGAGGAGGTACGAGCAGGTTTAGCAGCCTTAAAAGTGAAAATATCTACAGGCTTGGATGAGATGTATCCCAGGCTGTTGAGGGAGGTAAGGGGAAAGATATCGGAGGCCCTGGCAGTAATTTTCAAATCCTCTCTGGCCTCAAGTGAGGTGCCAGAGGACTGGAGGACTGCTAATGTTGTCCCATTATTAAAAAAGGGAGAGGGATAGACCAGGAAATTATAGGCCAGTCAGCCTAACCTTGGTGGTGGGGAACTTACCAGAAAGAATTCTCAGGGACAGAATATATCTGCATTTGTAGAGGCACAGATTAATCGGGGCTAGTGAGCATGGATTTGTTAAGGGAAGGTTGTGTTTGACAAATTTGATCAAATTTTTTGAGGAGGTAACCAGGAGTGTTGATGAGGGTAATGCATTTGATGTGGTCTGCATGGACTTTAGCAAGGCTTTTGATTTAAAGTCCCTCGTGGCAGACTGTTCAAGAAAGTAAGAGCCCATGGGAACCAAGGCAAAGTGGTATGTTGGATCCAAAATTGGCTGAGAGGCAGGAAGCAGAGGGTGATGGTAGAGAGATGTTTCTGTGACTGGAAGTCTGTTTCCAGTGGAGTTCCGCAGGGCTTGGTGCTGGGGCCCTTGCTGTTTGTGGTGTTCGTAAAATGACTTGGTCATACCCACTACATTTAAGTCCAAGAAGTTCGCAGATGACATGAAAATTGATCAGGTGGTAAATAGTGAGGAGGATAGCCATAAACTGCAGGAGGAGATCAATGGACTGGTCAGGTGGGCAGAGCAGTGGCAAATGGAATTCAACCTGGAAAAGTAAGGTAATGCACTTGGGGAAGGCTAACAAGGCAAGGGATTACACAATGAATGGTAGGACCCTGGAAAGTACTGAAGATCAGAGGGACCTTGGTGTGCATATCCACAGAATCCCTGAAGGTAGCAGGGCAAGTAGACAAGGCGGTTAAGGAGGCATATGGGATTCTTGCCTTTATTAGCCAAGTCTTAGAATAAAAGAACAGGGAGGTTATGCTGGAGCTGTATAAAACGCAGGTTAGGCCACAGCTGGCATACTGCATGCAGCTCTGGTCACAACATTGTATGAAGGATATGATCGCACTGGAGAAGGTGCAGACAAGATTTACCAGGATGCTGCCTAGGCTGGAGGGTCTGAGCTCTGAGGAAAGATTGGATAGGCTGGGGTGGTTTTCCTTGGAGCAGCGAAGGTTGAGAGGGGACCTGATAGAGATGTATAAGATTGAGGGACATAGGGTGGATAGGAAGGCACTTCTTCTATTAGTAGAGGTGTGACTCACCAGGGGGCCATAGATTTAAGGTAAGAGGTAGAAGGAGTTATGGAGAAATTTTTTCACCCAGAGGGTGGTGGTGGAAGTCTGGAACTCGCTGCCTGAAAGGGTGATTGAGTCAGAAACTCTCGTAACACTTAAGTATTTAGATATTCACTTGTGTTGCCATAGCCTCCAGGGCTATCGGCCAAGCGCTGGAAAATGGGATTAATGTAGTTGGACCTTTAACCGGCATGGACACAATGGGCTGAATGGCCTCCTTCTGTGCTGTAAATGTCTATCAGTCTGAGCCTGAGTACCATTGGACTAAGGAGGAGAAAATGAGCCAGTGTTCAATGATTATATCCAGTGACTCCTGCATGAAAGTAAAAAAATAACATATGCTTTTAAGACTTGTTTTGATTAATTTCACACTGTTGAGGCAAAAAGATGAAGAACTAACAAATTTGGATGATTCCAAACTTGTGTTTTTAATTCTGTGGAGGATAGGAAGACTGAGGGAAATGAAGAGGTTTGATTTTAAGGTGGAAAGAAAATGCAATAGTGATGCAGGAAATAATAGATGATCACAGCCATGAGATACTACATCCTGCAAAGTTTCCACATGATTGCATGTGGTCCATTGCATTTCAAAGCAAATATTATCCCAAATAAAGCCTGCAAATGTACATTTATTTACCAGGTTCTTTAGAGTACTTGCAGCATTGAAGTTGAGCCCTCCTGTCTGAATCATTGCCAATGGAAAATCTTCAATGTATTTCCTTGTTTTCTGATTGGGGATAGTCCTTTTGAGATTGCTACTGAGGTGACTGGGATTTTACTGTAGTACCCAAAGCTCAGTCTTGTAGCATGCTTGAGACCTTGCCTGTATTGTGAGATGATCATCTTCTCTTTGGAAGGGAACAAATTGGTGCTGGTGTTTACTAATACCTTTTAAAGATAAGTAGATTTAAAATGCTCTTGTTCATCTTCCTGTTGTCATTTGCAGTTAAAATAACTTATTAAATACCAGCTTTCATGAGCCTAAGGATGTCTTAAAGCGCTTCACAAATAATTGAGTATTGGATAAAACATAGATTACAAAGTTTTCAATATGTAACGGTCCCCAGCAAATGTGGGCAGGATCCAAAAGACGAGTGTACTGCCCAAACACTGCAGTCATTGTAAAAATATATATTTTAGTACTATTTTGTGACAAGTGCTAATAAATCAGCAGTTATGAACAAGTGCAATACCTCATTTAGGTATGCCTGGTGCTGCTTCTGGCATGCCCTCCTACACTCTTCTTTGAACCAAGGTTGATCCCCTGATAGTAGTAGTGGTGGATATGCTGGGCCATGAGGTTACAGTTTGTTTGAAAACAATTATGCTGCTGCTGATGTCCACAGTACCTCATGGATGCCCAGTTTAGAGTTGCTAGATCTGTTTGAAATCCATCCCATTTAGCACAGTGGTAGTACTGCACAACGCAATGGAGGGTATATCCTCAATGTGAAGGCAGGACTCCAGAAGGACTGAGTGGTGGTCACTTATACCGATACTATCATGGACTGATGCAGGTTGGTGAGGATGAGGTTTTTCCCTCTTCCAGCAGCTATGTCCTTTAGGACTCGGCCAGCTCAGTCTGCATTGGTGTTTCCGAGCCACTTTTGGTGATGGACATTGAAGTCTCCCACCCAGAGTACTTTGTGGCCATGCCACCTTCTGTGCTTCCTCCAAGTGGTGTTGAACATGGAGTACTGATTCATCAGCTGAGTGGGGGGATAGCAAGTGTTGAAGTGCTGACGGGACCGTCACCCGTTCAGAAATCATCTTTGAACAGACCTGCTGTTCTTGCAGCCCTGTAAGAGTGGCAATCAGGCAGGGCAATTATAGTATTAGTGGCACAGACTTTGGCCGCTTCACGCCTCTTGATCTTGTCCATTTGAACGTTCGGACATTGGCAAGAGAGATCACAGAATAATAATATGGTGGCGTTAATCATGCTGAGTGGAAACTCTACTTGTGTTGAACATGAAAGAGTACTGGTTCATCAACTGAGTGGGGGATTGGTTAACAGCAGGAGGTTTCTATTCCCATGTTTGACCTGATGCCATGAGACTTCATGTGGTCCGGAGTCAAATGTTGAGGACTCCCAGAGCAACTCCCTCCCAACTGTGTACCGCTGTGCCACCACCATAGTAGGACTGAAACGAGAAGTTTCTCAATTTTGATGTGAAGGCTCATGTATTTCGTAGAATGTGTACGTTGTTTAGATTTGGACTCTATACTAAACCTCAAATTTTGATGAGGAATAACTTTGTTTGAGAATTTCTGAATAAAGAGACATACTATCGAAGCTTTCCGTCTTGCACTCATCAGGACAGCTATGCAAGATAAACCAATAGTAAAATGAACAACTATTTATACTGCATATTAAGTGCTAATTGGTTGGTAAGTGGACTATGGAAGAGGCATTGCCTGGAGAATGCAGTAGAGAACAGTTAACTGTTACTTGCCGAGCTTTTGTTTTAAAATTCAAACCAGACAGGTTGACTCTGGTCAAGGTATTGCCTTGGGAAATGAACCAGTGAATGGCGGCCCCTCAGCTTTCCTTTAGTTGGAAAAGGTGTAATGCACGGACATGCCCCTACTGTCTGCAAGGACAGGGCCCTGTGTGTGAACATATGTGGCTTCCGGCATGGGTAAGTGAGCCAAACTGTGAACCCGACCATCTTAAATTGGCTTTCAGTGTAATTCTTAGCACAATCTGGATTGTTTAGCAAGTGTTGTCTGATCGGGGAATCCCATCTGATGTTGGACACTGTATTTTGAGTTTTGCAAGCATGGGCTGGTTGGGTACGGTCAGTATTTGCAAGCAGCTGAAACTATGTGCTGTATGATACGATCTGCTAGTCGTTGGGACGTATGGCCTACATATCTAGCATCACACCAGCACTGAAGTACAAATGCAACGTTACTCATTTGTGTGATAGGCAGGTTGTCTTTTTTCTTGACGGCAGTATCCTGTTGGTGGAGAATGCCACTCATGTTGCTACTGCATAACAAAACGTGCAATGGCTAGGTTCACCTCTTGCTCAAATTTTTAAGATCCCTTACCCTTCCAGGGTAACCTCAGGTACTCTGGGCACTTTTCAGGACTGAAAGTGACAGCTTTAGGCCCATTCATGAGTTTGCAAGATATATAGAGAGCAATGAATTATCTGGTCAGGGTAGCCATTATCCTGCAAGATGACTTTATTGTGCTCTATTTCAGCATCAAGAATTTAATCAACAGATGAAGCTTCACCCTTGCCCTGTTCTAAAAGGGAAGTAGTAAGGAGCATCTAAGAGAATGTGGAAATGGACAGGCAGAGTTTAGGGCCTAAACAACTGAAGACATGGCTGTCAGTGGCAAGACCAAAGATTTTGGGAATGCACAAGAGGTCGGCTTTGAACTATTGCAGAATTCTTGAAGAATTGTAGGGTTTCAAGGAGTTTAGCGAAGGAAAAAATTCACAAGGATGTGAATTTTTAAATTCAAGGGTTGCTGGCCTGAGAGCCAATGTCGGTCTGCAACTCAGGGTCATAGGTGAATACAATTTGGCACAAGTTAATATAGAGGCTGCAGAGTTTGGGATGAGCTTCAGTTGATGAAAGGTGGAAGATGCGAGGCCAGCCAGGACAGAATCAGAATAGCCAAATATAGATGTAGCAAAGGATGGTTTCAGCAGCGGATAGGCTGAGACATAGATGTAGCAAAGGATGGTTTCAGCAGCGGATAGGCTGAGACAGGAGTTTGGAGACTGGGGAGTGTACAGAAGTGAAAAAAGGTGGTTTCTGATAGGTCTGTGAGCAAGCTTGTAGTTGTTTTTTGCTAAGCTGGCATCGCTTTCACTCTCGCTCAGAAGGATCCAGGTTCAAGCCCCACATCACTTGTTGCTCATCAGCCATGTTGTGCTGAGGAAGCCTGCATTGGAGATGCCCTCATTTAGAGACATTCTATTGAGCTGCCCCTTCTAGTTGTTCAGATGAAATTAACAACCTCATGGAAATGTCTGTTGGAAATAGAACAAGAGATTCTGACTAAAGCCTCTCCCTCAACCAATACCACCAAAATCATTAAACTCATCACCGGTTTATCACTGAAGGTGTTAGCTAGTGCATTGTTTCTTCTTTAGTTAGCTTTGCAACGTTGCTCATCCAATTTACCAAGCACAGAAACTTTGTAGCATGTAATGTACAATTTATCGTGCTATCGAGTGATTGCGTATTCTCAAGACTACAAACTCTACTTGTTAAGGTCAGAGTTTAAATGTTTCTCAGAACTCTAGCATTTTCCCTTAAGTTTGATTGGCCAGGTAAATCAGTAATTGTAGACATGCTGGCACCTTTACCAGTTGAGATTTTAAATTACTTGGTGACTTTGCATATGCCTAATTATTGCCTATGTTTCTTAATGCATTTAATTTCCTAATTTCTATAATTGTTCTTAACATCTATTACCCATCCCTAATTGCCTTGATAAAGTGATGAACAATGGCTGTTGTTTGTGCAACCTACATGCTTGCCTGGCCACTTTGGAGCATTAAGGGTTATCTATGTGATGTGGACTAGCATTCCATATAGGTCAGATGAGGTAAGTGAAGGGCTCTTTCTCTGTAGGACAGTAATGGACTATTTGTGTTTTTATATGACTGTCAGTTTGACTCAACACACCCAATTAGGAATACAGGCTATTAATTCAGTGCAGTAGTACTTTAAAAACAAGAACAAAAAGTGCTGAAAAATTCAGCAAGTCAGGCAGCATCTGTGGAGAGAAAGAGTTAACATTTCAGGTCGATGACCTTTCATCAGAACTCATTAGCAGATCTTCTGATGAAAGGTCATCGACCTGAAATGTTAACTTTCTCTCCACAGATGCTGCCTGACTTGCTGAGTTTTCCAGCACTTTTTGTTGTTTCAGATTTCCAGCATCAGTGTTTTGCTTCTGTCCTTTTTTAAATTCATTGATCAGGCCAACAATTATTGTCCATCCCTAATTGTCCACGAAAGTGGTGGTGAGCCACTGCCATGAACTGCTGCAGTCAATGTGGTGTATGTATCCCAACAATGCTGTTAGGGAGTTCCAAGATTTTGACCCAGATGCAGTGAAGGAACAGCAATTTAGTTCCAAGTCAGGGTCATGTGGCTTGGAGGGGAATTTGCAGGTGCTGGTGTTCTTGTGCATTTGCCCTGTTCTTTTTAGGTGATAAGTAAAGAGTTTGGAAGGTTCTGTTGAATGGGCCTCAAGCTGCTAAGGGAGTGTTGCCTTGTCATATGTGCTATGTTTCAGATGAGTTATGAAACTTGAGTTCCATCTGCCTGTTTGGGTAGTTATGGTGAATATAAAGGATCCCATAGCACTACAATTGAGAAAAAACAGGGAGCTCTCCTGTTATCCTAGTAGCTTTTTTCCCCTGAGCATCACTTAAAACAAAATAACATGGCCATTGATCTTGTGCTGTTTGTTGAACCTTATGCACAGATTGTTTGCCGTACAAAATTGACTGCATTTCCAAAGTAATTGTGAAACACGTGGGATGTCCTGAGGTTTTCTTTCAGTAATCCATTTGGGACCTCTGATTTATGATTTATAAATTTAGCTGCAATTACTTAGCATTATGTCTGGTAAAAAAAATTGTCTTATTACAATTGTCAGTTTATCAAACTTCCCCTGGTATTTTGTGTTTTGTGATAAGCTCTGGAGTTGAGAATGTGAGTTTAAATAGATTTCATTACCTATTGCATTTCATTGTCTTCAGTAAAAACAAACAGTGCTACTAGGATGATAATAAGAACATTCCTGTAATGCCAAAGCTATTCTTCGCAACCATTTTTAGTTTTGATTGTATTCCAACTTGTATATTAATGTGTTATAATTTCCAAGGGATAACCTTAAATGGCACCAACGAGGTGGAATTTTCCCATTGCACATAAACTGCTTTGAGCAAACGATGATGCATGTTTGGAGCCATGTGAGCAATGAGGAGAATGTCTTAACATTAGGGTTTGGAGCTGTGTAACTAAACACACATGCTAGTAAGACACTGTAAGTCAGCATCTGAAGGAGGTTATTTTGGATGACACCCTTCATCTGATGACCTGTCTGTCTTCCAGCCGTTGACTTGGCCACTGTTCAATTTTCATTTTCATTTCACATATTCCGTATTCAGTTTTTAATAAATTGGTAGATGGCTATACCAAAAATAGCCTGTAGTCCAAAATATATGAAAGGAAAGCATCACATTTGCATAACATTACAAAACCTCTGCCTGTCCCTCATCTTCACTGGCATCATCAAAGATGATTAATATTGATCATTTTATAAAACTGTTTGTGATTTTAATTTTAAATTCAACATATGTTAATGAGGACAAGATCAGATTCAATACTAACAGTATACAGTTAAATGTCTAGCTGGAAACTCTCAATGCAGCTTCATGTATTAAAGGCCCTTTTGGGTAATATACCAGAGGACTTCCATTGACCTTAGATCCAGCAACCTTGGTGTCATTTCTAAAAACAAGAATTTGAAGCACAGCTTAATTTAAAGTAAATAAATTGACTCTGGCATTGAAACTGATCGATAACATTTTATTTGTTTTTGGAATGAGTGTCACTGTCAAAGCCAGCATTTATTGCCCATCCCTAATTCTCCCTGAGAAGGTGGTGTGATGAGCTGCTGTAAATCGTGTGGTGTAGGTGCACCCACAGTGATGTTAGGGAGTTCCAGGATTTTGACCCAGTGATAGTGAAGGAATGACAATACAGGTTCAAGTGAGGATGTTGTGTCACTTAGTGTCGCTTGGAGGGGAGCTTTCAGGTGATGGTGTTCCCATATGCCTGCCAGCTATACCCATCTAGGTGGTAGATGTCGCAGGTTTGGATGGTACTATTGAAGGAGCCTTGGCGAGTTGATGCCATGCATCTTGTAGATGGTACACACTGCTGGTACTGTGTGCTAGTGATGGTGGGAATGAATGTGTTAGGTGGTGAATGGGTGCCCATCAAGGAGGCTAGTGTTATGTTGAGCTTCTTGGGTTATTGGAGCTGCATTCATCCAGGCTTGTGGAGAGTATCCCATCACATTCCTGACTTGAATAAATACTTTGCATCAGCCTTCACAGTAGAAGACACTAGCATTCCAAAAGTACTAAATAATCAAGGGGCAAAAGGCAGGGAGGAAATAAATACAATAACTATTACTAGAGAAAAAGAACTAGGGAAACTTACGGGGCTAAAGGTCAATAAGCCCCCCCTGGACCTGATGGGTTGCACCCTAGGATATTAAAGCAAGTATCTGCAAAGATAGTGGATGCACTGGTAGTAATCTTCCAAGAATCCTTAGATCCTGGAAAGGTCCCAGAGGATTGGAAAACTGCCAAAGTAACATCCTTATTCAAAAAGGGAGGGAGACAAAAAGTAGGTAACTATAGGCCAGTTAGCTTAACATCTGTTTTTGGGAAAATGTTGGAGCCTATTATAAAGGATGTAATAGCAGAGTATTTAGAAATGCACAATATAATCAAGCAGAGTCAGCATGGCTTCATGAAGGGGAAATCATGCCTGACAACTCTATTAGAATTCTGTGAGGAGGTAACGAGCAGGATAGATAAAGGGGAACCGGTAGATGTAATATATTTGGATTTCCAAAAGGTGTTTGTAAATAAGGCTACTTAAGATAAGAGCTCATGGTGTTGTGGGTAGTATATTAGCATGGATAGAGGATTGGCTAACTAATGGAAAACAGAGTTGGGGTAAGTGGGGCATTTTCAGGATGGCAACCTGTAACTAATGGAGTGCCACAGGGATCAGCACTGGGGCCACAATTATTTACAATATATATTAATGACTTGGATGAGGGAAACGAATGTACTATCGCTAAGTTTGCAGATGACAAAAATAGGTGGGAAGGCAAGTGTTGAGGATGACAGTCGACAGCGGGATATAAACAGGTTGAGTGGTCAGAAACTTGGTAGATGGAATATAATGTAGAAAAATGTGAGGTTATGCACGTTGGCAGGAAGAATGGAAGAGCTGAATATTATTTAAATGGAGAAGGACTGCAGAAAGCTGCAGCACAGAGATTTGGGAGTCCTCGTGCATGAATCCCAAAAAGCTAACATACAAGTTCAGGTAATAGGAAAGGCAAATGGAATGTTGGCCTTTATTTCAAAAGGAATGGAGCATAAAAGTAGGAAATGCTTGCTAAAACTATACAAGGCACTAGTTATACAATACCTAGAATACTGTGAACAGTTTTGGTCCCCTTTATCTAAGGAAAGATGTATTGGCATTGGAGGCAGCCCAGAGAAGGTTCACTAGGTTGATCCTGGGTATGGAGGGATTTTCTTATGAGGAGAGGTTGAATAGGCTGGGCCTGTACTCATTGGAGTATAGAAGAATGAGAGGTGACCTTATTGAAACATAAGATTCTTAGGGAGCTTGACAGGGTAGGTTGTTTCCTCTTGTGGGAGAGTCTCAGACCAGAGGGCATAAACTCAGAGTAACGGGTTGCCCATTTAACACAGATGAGGAGGAATTTCTTCTGAAGGTAGTGAATCCGTGGAATTCTTTACTGCAGAGGGCTGTAGAGGCTGGATTGTTCAGTGTATTCAAGGCTGAGATAGACAGATTTTTAATCAGTAAGGGAATCGAGGGTTATGGGAAAAGGCAGGAATGTGGAGTTGAGGATTATCAGCCATGTTCTCATTGAATGGTGAGTGGACTCGATGGGCTGAATGGGCTGCTTCTGCTCTTATGCCTTATGGTCTTGTGTGCCATGTCGATGGTGGACAGACTTTGGGGAGTCTGGAGGTGAGTTAATTGTCGCAGAATTCGCATACTCTGACCTTCTCTTGTAGCCACAGTATTTATGTGACTAATCCAGTTGAGTTTCTGGTCTGTTGTAACTCCCAGGATGTTGGTAAAGAATTCGGTGATGGTGCTGTTAAATATCAAGGGAAGATGGTTGGATTCCCCTTTGTTGGAGATGGTCATTGTTTGGCACATACTTGGTGCAATTATTGACACTTGGCCCAAGCCTAAAAGTTGCTCAGGTTGTCTTGTATGTGGGCTTGAACTACTTCAATATCTGAGGAGTTGCAAGTGGAACTGAACACTGCAATCATCAGCTAACACCCCCACTCCTGACTTTTTTGTTAAAGGGACAATCATTGGTGCTTTGGTTGAATTAGGATAGTACATTGAATTCCTGTAGCAATGTCCTGGGGCTGGAATGATTGACCTCCAACAACTTCAAGCATTTTCCTTTGTGCTAGATATGACTGCAACTAGTGGAGAGTTTCTCCTGATTCTCATTGTCTTCAATTTTTCTCAAGCTCTTTCATGCAACACACATACTGCACTGATGTCAAGGGCTGTCTCTCACCTCAACTTTGGAGTTCAGCTTTATTGTCCATGTTTGGACCAAGGCTGTAATGAGATCTGGAGCAGGGTGGGCCCGGAGGAACCTAAATGGCATCGCTGAGTGGGCTGCTACCACTGCTTACTGAGCTACTGAGTCCTGAAGGACACACCTGCCAGACTGTGTCTGAGGCAGGTGCCAAGAGAACCGAGAGGGAAAAGCCCATTTGTCCTCATCCTTGCCTGTCGCAGGTGCATCTGCCCACAACTGTATTGGCAGGAGTGACCACCATATTGTACTTGTGGAGCCAAAGTCCAGTCTTCATGCTGAGCGCACCCTGCATTGTGTTGTGTGACACCACCATTGTTAAATGGTTTAGATGCAGAACAGATTTAGCATATCAAAACTGGGAATCCACGGCAATTTTGTTCTGATAACACTGTTATACCTTCCAGCACTTTGATGATTGAGAGTAGACTGATGGGGTGGTAATTGGCTTGTTTAGATTTGTCCTGCTTTTTGGACAGGACATATCTAGGCAATTTTCCACATTGTAGAATAGATGCCAGTGTTGTAGCTGTACCGGGACAGCTTGACTAAGGGTGCAACTAGTTCTGGAGCACAAGTTTTCAGCAGTACTGCTGAAATGCTATCAGGCCCATATCCTTTGCTGTATCCAGTGCCTCCTTCCATTTCTTGATCTCCCATTTAGTGATTCAAATTGGCTGGAAACTGGAATCTACAATGGTTCGCACCATTGGGAGAAGGTTCAGTTGGATCATCCACTCGGCACTTCTGGCTGAAGATGGTTGAAAATGCTTCAGCCTTGTCTTTTGCACTGATGTGCTGGGCATTGAGGATGGGGATTATTGTGGAGCCTGCTCCTCTAGTGAGTTGTTTACTTGTTCTCCATTTACAACTGGATATGGCAGCACTGCAGAGCTTTGATCTGATCCATTGGTTGTTGTATCACTTAGCTTTGTCTATAACATGCTGCTTCTGCTGTATGGCATGCAAGTAGTTCTGATTTGTAGCTTCACCAGATTGACCCCTCATTTTTAGGTATGCATGGTGCCGTTCTTGGCATGCTGTCCCAGACTTCTTACAGGGTTGACACTCTTGATGTTAACCATAGAGTGAGGGATATGTCAGGCCACGAGATTGCAGATTGTGGCCAGATGCAGTTGTGCTGCTGCTGGCCCACAAGTGCCCCCAGTTCTGAATTGCTAAGTTTGTCCTGAATCTATCCTGTTTAGCACAGTGGTAGTACCACACTGCACAATAGAGGATGTCTTCAGCATGAAGAGTGGACTTCGGTTCCACAAGGACAAGTACGGTGGTCGCTCCTACCAATACTGTCGTGGACAGATGCATCTGTGACAGGTAGAATAGTGAGGGTGAGGACAAATAGTTTTCCTGTTTGGTGTTCTCAGCACTTGCCTCAGGTCCAGCCCGGCATATATATCCTTCAGGACTCAGTAGCTCGATCGATACTGGTTCTACCAGCCACATCTTGATGGACAGTTGAAGGGTCAGTCACAAGGGGGCATAAGTTCAAAGTGAGGGGCAGGAGGTTTAGGGGGCATGTGAGGAAAAGCTTTTTTACCCAGAGGGTGGTGACGGTCTGGAATGCATTGCCTGGGAGGGTGGTGGAGGTGGCTTGCCTCACATTTTAAAAGTACCTGGATGAGCACTTGGCACATCATAACATTCAAGGCTATGGGCCAAGAGCTGGTAAATGGGATTAGGTAGGTAGGTCAGGTGTTTCTCACATGTTGGTGCAGACTCGATGGGCTGAAGGGCCTCTTCTGCACTATGATTCTGTGTGTGATTCTGTGACACAAGTCCCCCACCCGGAGTACTTCCTATGCCTATGGCGCCTCTTGCAAGCGATGTTCAACATGGGGCACTGATTCATCAGCTGAGGGAGGGTGGTAAGTAGCAGGTGTCCTTGCCAGCGTTTACCCTGATGGGCAGAGACTTCATAGGGTCTGGAGTCTGAGGACTCCCAGGGTCACTTTTCTCAATTGTATTCAGCAGTTCCACCTCTGGTGGGTGTCCTGCAGTTGGGACTGAAGATACCCAGGGATGGTGATGGAGGAGTGTGGGACATTGGCTGCAAGGTATGATTTGGTGAGTATGACCAAGACAGGCTGTTGCTTGACTAATCTATGAGGCAACTCTCCCAATTTTGGCACAACTCCTCAGATGTTGGTGAGGAGGACTTATGCAGGATTGACTGGACACTGTTTGTCATTTCTGGTGCCTAGGTTGATACTGGGTGCCTGGTTTTATTCTTCAGCTTTCCTGAGGCGGTTTGATATGACTGAGTATGCAATTGCTAGCCCATATCAAAGGGAGGAGCTAGGAGCTGAAAATCTGGTAGAAAGTCAAGAAATGGAAAATGGTGCGTTATATCAAGTTCACCTTTATACCATGCTTTTCAGTCCTGTTTGGATTATTTTTGCTGAGTTTCAGAAGATCTGAGACTTTGGGCTAGATAAAGAATGATCAATCTGCTCTACTCTTTAAATAGCGAACCCCCAGATGGCCAGACCAGCTGCCCCTGTTCATTTCTTGCCTGTGTACAGATTACTGCACCAATCCTTTATGATGTAAAAGTTGAATTCATTTCTCTTTTTAATGTGAATTAGAAAAAAATGAGTGGGCAAGTCAAATTGCTGTTAGATCAAAAAAAGTGATCATGTAGTTAAGTTTGAGTTTCTAGGACAGAGATAGGAGTTCTAAGTCTGAGGTTGAGAAATAATGACCAGAAAAATTAATAGTTCTTGAACCTCAAAAAGATAGTTTGGACTATATAGAAACATGCAAGATACTTAAGATGGAGCAACTCGAGATCGAGCAATGCTTGATAAGCCAGGACAACAGGCCAGAATTTCAAGAACTCAGATCTGGAAAATTTGTTGAGCTTGGGGAGGCTACTATGTTGGGTGTCAAGTCCATGGGGGTGGGGTGGATTTGAAAACCAGGATGTGGGGTAGAGGGGGTGGATTTGAAAACCAGGATGAGAATTTTAAAGTTGGTGTTATCGGATTGGAGCCATTGTTTGCCAGAGCATATGAACCAGACTTTGTGAATTAGGTTAAGGCAGCAGAGTTTTGGATGAATCAAGATAATGTAGGGTGGAAGATGGGTAGAGCATTGGAATAGACAAGCCTAGAGGTAAAAAAATATGGTTGAGGCTTTTAACAGATGAGCTAAGGCAGGGGTGGATTTGGGTAATTTTAATAAAGTTCAAGAAGACTGTCTTGGTGATGGCAGCCTTATGTGGTTGGAACTTGTCTCAGGGTTAGATATGACACCAAGGTTGCGAATGGTCTGGGTTCAGCCTTAGTTACCAGTGGAGTTGGAGGCTAGGGAACTTGAGTTTATGTTGGGGATGGAATACATTGGCTTCAGTCTTCCCAGTATTTAGTCAGAGGAAATTTCTGCTCACCTAATAATAGATGTCTGACAAGCAGTGTGACAAATCAAATATAATAGAGTTGCTGTAATGGGGAAATGGTAGGATTATTGTTTTGGAAGGATGAGATCAACTAGGTCTAAAATTCAGATGAAGGTTCCATTTTATGAATGAGTGACTGACTGTGGGAGGCACTGAGATGATTTAACATTGAGAATTCAGTATGTAAGTGGTGTATTTGGAGCTTGGGAAAGGCAAGAGTGGACAGGTCTTAGAAGGCAACGTTGAGGTAAATTTCAGATCACATCAAGGGGGGGTGGTGCTATTTTGCTTCACAATTTTGTTTTTGAGCCACAGGAGTTTCTATTTCAATCATTAGAAAAACCTCTTCCAGCATTGTTGACCAATGGGGAGAAAAAAGACGCCCATTGTAGATTGTTTTTAAACATAAGTCCAAGATAAATTTTAAGAGTTGATAGGCTGCGAGTAGCTGGAAATGCTTAACCCAGACCAGGTGACCTCATGATCTTGACATTGGCTTCATTTGTGTCCATGTATAAGCCATGTCTGGTCCTCCCATTTTGATCCCAAAATAACCCCACTGTAGATAAGGCAATGAGCCTAGTAGAGCTCAGATTCTGCAGGTCGCAGGACTGGAACCTCACTGAATAGGATTAAAAATGGAACTAAGGTTGAACTTTTTAGTTTATTAAATAAAAAGTAACTGATTCCCATGATCATTTTAACCAGTCTATCCAGTACAAACCAGTAGGGTCCCAAGATCAAACCCTACTTTATGCTGAAATATTAAACATTAAAAATGTGCATATGCTGATCTTGGGTGATAGCTGAATTGGACTTGGCTTTGATGCTCACTGCAATCAAATGGCTTGCTAAAACACTCTAGTCTCACATGTGGATGCTAGCACTTAGATGAAATATCAATGCATGACCAATGCCTGTAACTGTAATTCAAGTGAGAAATCAGTATGGAAGAGAAAATTGGCAAGGATCATATTTCTATATTTGCTCTGGGAATTATCAAATTGGACAGACTTAGTTGATGGGAAGGGAGGTGGGAATCCAATGCCTGGGAACAATTGGGATGGAGTTCAGCAATACCATAGAGGCTAGAATGGCAGAACTCCTGAAAATCAAGATCTGAAATGTCACATCAATAGGTTGTAAAGGGCAAGTATTGCTGTAAGCTGTGTATGTGGCATAATGGATAAATACACAGACCAGGAATGAGCCCAGATACTATTCCCATTTTCTGCTGAGTCAGTTGATCTTTGTTGTGGCAGTAGCACAGCACGAGAACAAGCTGTTGAACTGGTCATGGGGAAAGGTGATGAAATCTGCTCAGTTTTGTGGTGCAGATTTCTGGAATGCATTTTTTTGGGTGGGGTATGTAGAAATTGAGTAAGGACAGGATTAAGCTCTAAAATGAAAGCAAAATACTGCAGATGCTGGAAGTCTGAAATAAAAACAAGTATTGGAAAAATTCAGGTCTGATGGCATCTGTGGAGAGAGGAACAGATTTGACGTTTCAAGTTGAGTATGGCTCCTCTTTGGAACTCGAGCTCTGCTGTTGTGCCCAACTAGTTACCAGATTTAAAAGCAAAATACTGCGGATGCTGGAAATCTGAAACAAAAACAAAAATAGCTGGAAAAACCCAGCAGGTTTGGCAGCATCCGTGGAGAAGAAGACAGAGTCAACGTTTCGAGTCCGCATGACTCTTCTTCAGAACTGATGAAGTGGGGGCGGGGTGGTCACCATTGACTAGAAACTGAACTGGACTAGCCATATAAATACTGTGGTTACAATAGCAGGTCAGAGGCTAGGTATCCTGCAGCAAGTAGCTCACCACCTGATTCCCCAAAGCCTGTCCACCACCTACAAGGCACAAGTCAGGAGTGTGATGGAATACTTTCCACTTGCCTGGATGAGTGCAGCTCCAACAACACTCAAGAAGCTCAACACCATCCAGCCTGCTTGATTAACACTCCATTCACTCACTCCACCACTGACGCATGGTGGCAGCAGTGTGTACCATCTACATGATGCACTGCAGGAGCTCACCAAGCCCCCTTAGAACCTTCCAAACCCTCGACTGCTACCATCTAGAAGGGCAAGGGCAGCAGACACATGGGAACACCACCAGCTGCAAGTTCCCCTCCAAGCCACTCACCATCCTGACTTGGAAATATATCTCTGTTCCTTCACTACTGGGTCTGGAACTCTGTCCTAACAGCACTAGGGGTGTACCTGCACCACATGGACTCCAGCGGTTCAAGAAGGTAGCTCTCCTCCACCTTCTCAAGGGCAATTAGTGGTGGGTAATAAATGCTGGCCTAGCCAGCAGCGCCCACATCCCATGAATGAATTAAACAAAAGTTGTATTCAAAATTATTCTTATAATTAAGCAGCACATGCCAGCCTATATTTGGTCTCTGACTACATTCCAGCTAACAAGTGGCAGGTGACCCTTGCCTGGCACTTTTTTTGTTCAGCAGTGACCATATCTGACAAAATTCCAAACCATTTCCACTGACTTTCAAAGATACTGCTATCTTGTAACTGCTCACCAATATCTTGGTCATCATTGACTAGAAACTTTACTGATTTATGTGAGAGGAGGGAGCAGGTAAAACTGTGCAAGAGGAGGGAGCAGGTAAAACTGCACAGTCTTTTGTTCTTGTCCTTGATTCCCCCTCCTCTGACTTCTTGTATAGGTTCCCATCCCCCTGCCATTTTAGTTCCAACCCTCCCCAACCACTCTAGCAAATATTCCCCCAGGGCATCAGTTGCAGTCCTGCCCAGGTGTAACCCGTCCAGTTTGTACTGGTCCCACCTCCCCAGAACCGGTCCCACTGTCCCAGGAGTCTGAAACCCTCCCCCTCACACCATCTCTTCAGCCATGTATTCATCCAATATATCCTGCTATTTCTACTCTGACTAGCACATGGCACTGGTAGTAATCCTGAGATCACTACCTTTTGAGGTCCTACTTTTCAACTTCCTAACTCCCTATATTCTGCTTTTAGGACCTCATCCCTTTTTTTGCGTATGTCGTTTGCACCAATGCATGCCTCGACCACTGGCTGTTCAGCCTCCCTCTTCAGAATGTCCTGTAGCTGCTCTGAGACATCCTTGACCCTAGCATCAGAGAGGCCACATACCATCCTAGAGTCTCGTTTGTGGCCACAGAAATGCCTAACTATTCCGCTTACAATTGAATCCCCTATAACTATTGCATTCCCACATTTTTTACTCCTCCCCTGTGCAGCAGAGCCAACCGTGGTGCAATGAATTTGGCTGCTGCTTTCCCTTGAACAGTATTCAAAGTGGTATATCTGTTTTGCAGGGGAATAGCCACAAGAGATTCCTGCACTGCCTTCCTAGTTGTCTTGCTCTAGTTGGTGGTCTTCTATTCCCTTCCTGCCTGTGGACTCTTAGCCTGCGGTGTGACCACCTCTCTTTACGTGCTATCCACGATACTCTCCGCCTCACAGCTGCTCCACAGTGTCCCCAGCCGTCGCTCCAGCTCTGAAGCCTGGGCTTCCAGGAGCTGCACTGGAGACACTTCCCGCACACGTGCTGGCGCTGGCTTCCCACATGGAGCAGGATGAGCACAGCACAGCTTTGAGCTCTCCTGCCATGACTTACCCCCTTAAATTAAATTAAACCTTTTGGAAGATACTTAAATAATATCAGTTACTCTAGGGCCCTTCTTCCCTGCTTCTCGTTGTTACAGAATATAGCCCTTACAAACTATGAACCACAAAATAAGACCTTAAAAACTATAAGCGATAAAAGTAGTAAATAATTACCCAACCATACTCAAAGGATCACCTCGTTCCCTCCTCATCGAACTCCCAAAGTAGTACTCCAGTGCAGACTGTGATGCTGACTGCAGGACACTCTTCCCAGACTGCTTCACAGCGATGCTGACTGCAGGAAACTCTTCGCAGACTGCTTCACTGGGATGTTGACTGCAGAACACTCTCCCTCATTGCAAGAGGATTTGAGAAGTAGGGATGTCTTACTGCAGTTATGCAGGACCTAGGTGAGACCACACCTGGATTATTGCATGCAGTTTTGGTCTCTCTACCTAAGAAAGAATATACTTGTCATAGTGGGAGTGCAGCGAAGGTTCACTAGGCTGATACCGTGGATGGCAGAATTGTTGTATGAGGAGAGATTGGTTCGACTGGGCCTGTATTCACTAGAGTTTAGAAGAATGGGAGGAGATCTGATTAAAGCATATAAAATTTTAACAGGGCCAAACAGACTGGATGCAGGGAAGATGTTTCCCCTAGTTAGGGAGTCTAGAACCAGGGGGACCACAGTCTCGGGATACGGGGCAGGCCATTTAGGACTGAGATGAGGAAACATTTCTTCACTCAGGGTGGTCAACCTGTGGAATTCTTTACCACAGAAGGCTGTGGAGGCCAGGTCACTGAGTATATTCAAGAAAGAAATTCCTAAATTTTTGGATATTCGGGGCATCAAGGGGTATGGAGAGAAAGCGGGAATATCGGCATTGAGATAGAGGGTCAACCATGATTATATTGAATGGTGGAGCAGGCTTGAAGGGCCTAATGGCCTCCTAGTTTCTATGATCCAACTATATCAATACTGCGACTGAAAACAAGGCTGATGCTAGATATACTGCTGCAAAAATTGGCTCATCTCGTGAACTTTCGACGCCTTCACAATTGAGCCAGATGTATCTTAATACTTGCATGGATGGGTGCAACTGCAAAAATATGACACAAGCTTGACACTATCCAGAACAGAGCAGTTTCTTGATTAGCACTAATCAAAAATAGAATACAGGGGATACTGGAAATCCGAAATACAAACAAAATGCTGGACATACGCAGCTGGTCAGGCAGCATCAGGTTTGATTATTGATGTTGCTATATCTGCTGGATATTTCCAGCATTTTCTATTTTTTTTTCTTGATTAGTATCTCCCACTGAACTCTATCCATCCTGTCATTAATGGCATACTGTAACTGGAGCATTTGCTACCCATATGATGTGCCCAACAACTCATCATTTGGACAGCAGCTCTGCAATATCTGGGGAACACAGCCACCTGCAAGTCATACTATTGGACTTTTATATCAACATTCCTTCACTGTCACTGGGCCAATATTTTGGTGTTGGATAACTCTCATTTTCTTAGGCAAACCAGAGTTGCCCAATGACTGTTACCGTGCCAGAATTGTCCACATCCCAAGGAAAAGTATATTTTTTATTTTAATATGGTTTGATGTGGCTCTGAGTAGTCGGATGAAATATGCAGAAATGCATCATCACATTTAAGTGCCTTCAAACTGAACTAGCTATTGAGTTCCATCTGTCTGATTGGTAAGAAGGAAGGCAGCCCTTTCCTGTGCCCCCAAATGAATTGCAGGGCTGTAGAGTTTATCAGATAAAATTTCAGAACTGACACACTCCCCATTGTTTATCCAGCAGTGATCACACTACTCATTGGGACTTTGGCTTGCATGGTTATCTGGAACTGTGGGGGAGGAAGCCTAGCCCCAAGTGACTGTGATTCACCTTGTCCAAACAATGAACTAGATTCTAATAATAAACAAAAACAGAAATACCTGGAAAAGCTCAGCAGGTCTGGCAGCATCGGCGGAGAAGAACAAAGTTGACGTTTCGATTCCTCATGACCCTTCAACAGAACTAAGTAAAGATAGGAGAGGGGTGAAATATAAGCTGGTTTAAGGTGGGGTGTTGGGGGGAGAAGTTGGGGGGGTGGTGGGGGGGTGGTTGTAGGGACAAGCAAGCAGTGATAGGAGCAGATAACCAAAAGATGTCTCAGACAAAAGAACAAAGAGGTGTTGAAGGTGGTGATATTATCTAAAAGAATGTGCTAATTAAGAATGGATAGCAGGACAGGCAAGGTACAGATAGTTCTAGTGGGGGTGGGGTGAAATAAGACTAAAAGGGCATAAAAGGTATAGATTTAAAAATAATGGAAATAGGTGGGAAAAGGAAAAAAAGGGAGAGGGAAGAAACGGAAAGCGGGTGGGGATGGAGGAGGGAGTTCAAGATCTAAAATTGTTGAACTCAATATTCAGTCCGGAAGGCTGTAGAGTGCCTAGTCGGAAGATGAGGTGCTGTTCCTCCAGTTTGCGTTGGGCTTCACTGGAACAATGCAGCAAGCCAAGGACAGACATGTGGGCAAGAGAGCAGGGTGGGTGTTAAAATGGCAAGCGACAGGGAGGTCTGGGTCATTCTTGCAGACAGACCGAAGGTGTTCTGCAAAGCGGTCGCCCAGTCTGCGTTTGGTCTCTCCAATGTCCTTAAGGAGCAAAAGTAGCCTTTTCTGTTCCATGCTTACATTTATTTAGTTATCTTAAGTAGATTCTGTTAGTTTTTATTTAAACATCTCATTTAGAAAAAAACCTGTTCACTCATTAAAGAAAAGATCATCCATACAATGATGCTGAAATAGCTGGCCTTAAACAAATGGAGGAAAGAGATTGAAAGCAGATATAACAAGTAATGTGCTGAGCTGCATATTTGTGGGATGGCTAGATTACATGCATTTATACTAATGCATTATAGGAAAAAAACACTTCAAATTACCTCCTCCAGTGATATAGATCTGCATAACCATGAGTGCTCTCCCTGGCCTGGTTTGTATATCTATATGCTTCTATAATGTATTGTGGGTGTCTTTCATTGATGATGCCATTGGATATAGAATGAAAGTTTCTCTTGGAATGATTACTCTTAAGTGTCTGTTAGGTTCAGTTGGTGGTACTCTGCCAGATTATAGGTTTGAGTTCCACACCATGTCTTGCGACTGTAATCCAGGTTGAGCTCTAATGAAGTGCTGTATTGTCTTTCAGGTGTTTTGTTAAACTGCGGTCAAGTCTGCCTATTCTAGTGATTCAGATATAGATTTGTGACACAGTTTGAAGAAGAACGTCCCCAAGAATTGGCTAACTGCCCACTTCATGTTTGTGTGAAATATTGCTACACAGAATGGCAGCTGTTTTCCCATAAAACTGTGCACGTAATTCATTCTACATTAAGTACTTCAGATATTTGAGACACTTGAGCGCTATATAAATGCAAGCCTGTTGTTTCATTAGTCATTAATGAAATCCTGGTGGCAGTATGTTTATAGTATTGCGTTTTTCCACCTACTTCAATTTTCCCATCCCCAGTTGCTCTGAGGAGGTGTGGACCAATTTGAGCTACTGGGAACAATTTGATACAATTGAGTGACTTGTGGGCCACTTCGTAGGACAGTTAAAAGTCAACACTTGAATTACACAGGTCAGACTTTTGGGTTTCCTTACCTAAAGGACATTAGCATATCATTTGGGGTTTTACACCTTTTTTTATACTGATGCAGTTTTTTTCTTTTTTGAATTTGAAATTGCCACGGTGGGATTTGAACTCATTATCTGAATCACTAACCGCTTGGAGACTTGGACAACCTGTAGCAGGCACCTCAAAGCACTGGAGAAGTACCATCAGCAGTGCTTTCACAAGGTTTTCCAAATCCAGTGGCAAGAAAGGCAGTCCAACAGTGGAATACTCTACAATGCCAACACGCTCAGTATCGAGGCGCTAATCACTCAAAACCAGCTCTGCTGGGCAGGACGTGTCATGTGCCTGTCACCAGTCTCCCAAAACAACTGCTCTACAGAGCTTTGCTGCAGGAGACTCCCATGAGGACAGTAGAAATGCGTTAGGGATGCACTCAAAGCATCCCTGAAGAGGTCAATCATCCCTGTTGGCTTGTGGGAGGCCCTGGCTTGTGACTGACAAAAGTGGAGAAAATTCATTTTGGAAGGCATTGAATACATCGCAAATTCATCGTGAATGTGCAGAGGTGAAGTCGAGGTGTCGAAGAGAGCACACAAACCTCCAAGCACCACTTGCCTTGCCTGTGGCAGCCTCTGCAGATTCTGCAGATTACACATTGGACTTATCAGCCATCTCAGAATCCATTGAACTGGAGTGGAAGGAAGCAAGTCGCCCTTAATCTCAAGGGCCTGCCTAAGAAGGGGAAGAGACACTACTGTATTAAACTGCGGCTCTCTTCTCCACTCTGGGGTTTCAGGTTAAAATTTGGGAATGGATTCAAAATTGGCTTAAGAGTAGAAACTTACTGCAAGAGTAATGATTGAAACCATCAAGAACCTACAATGCAGAAGGAGGCCATTCAGCCCATCCTGTCCATGTCATGTCAAGGTGGGAAAAGTACTCTGAAAGTTCCCAATGCTTCATGTTGGAACCATGGCTGCTTAAAATTTACATCATTGACTTGAATTCAGAAACTCCATGCAGATTGGTCACATTTGCAAGCACCATCACTCTAACAGGGACAGTAGAATCAAAGCCTCAGCCTAGAAATCAGAATGAAATAAGATACAAGTGGCCTAAGCAATGGAAGATATTTAATGCAGGCAAATGTAGAGTATGCTTTGTAGGATTGCAAAATTTCTGACTAATGTACTCTGTGGCTTTTGTTTAAAATCCAAGGGTGACATTGGGAGGGACTTGGGAGTTTTCAGAGATGCCTTCTTTAAGATGTTCAACCAGTGCAGAGCAGCATTTCAAAGAAACAGGTTTGAATGTGATTCCTTCCCTAGTAACAAACCAGCACTGGCGATTGCTCACATGAGCAAGATGCAGGAGGGCTGGCTGAATTTGTGGATCAGAGCTCCAGGGTGAACTTCAGAAAAGAGAAATAAAGAAGAAAATTGAAATTTTAACCCCCATAAGTTGTCTGTTTGAATCCCTTGGACATACAGATTAAAATTCGCACGACAGATGAAAAGAATCAACTCCACTGATTATTTTCCTACCACAAAATACAAAGTTCCCATTGAACAAATTTCATTTTTATAAAGCACCTTTTAATGTAATAAAACATCCCAAAGTGCTTCACAGATGTCAAACAAAATTTTACTGAGCCACGTAGAGATATTAGGACAGATCACCAAAAGCTTGGTCAAAGAGATAAATTTCCTCTTGGAGGAGGGAAGGTTTACGGAGCAAATTCTAGAGCCTAGGGCCTGGACATTGAAGGCATGGCTGCCATTGGAACAATTAAAATTGGGGATGTGTAAGAGGCTAGAACTAGAGCACAGAAATTGCTGAGGAATGGAGGGCTGAAGGAGGCTACAGAGATGAGAAGGGAACAACTTAGATCCACAATCTTTATCCCTCCTTGTTGCTAAGTCAAAATTCTGGAACTCCCTTAACAGATTGTGGGAGCACTTTCACACATGAACTGCAGCTGTTTAAGTGGGGGCCTACTGCCCCCTTTATAAGGGCATCTAAGGAATGGCAGTGAATGCTACATTTGCCAGTGACATCCATATTCCAAGATTAACCTTCATTATTTTCAATTTAATGTGTTGGCTGCTAATATCTGTAGTGCTTCTTTAGGAGCAGTCAATGTGTCCGGGGGGTTTGAGGTGGCGGCGGGGGTTGTTCTCTGACCCCCTACCAATATTTTCAGGGAGTATTACTGTTTTGTTGGAGTATGCCCCTATTCAGAACTTTTGTGAAACCACTGGCTACAATATAAATTTGCAGTGCTTTTTGTTAAGGGTGCTCTTTTTTTTTTGTTTCAGGCAGTGGAGCTACAGCTGTGGTTCAGGCTGCTTACTGTATTCCGAAGAAGGAGCGAGTTGCAATCAAACGCATTAACCTAGAAAAATGTCAGACCAGCATGGACGAACTCCTGGTAATGCACTGACAAACACTTTCACACCAGTAGTACAGGGGAGGCCCAAATACGATTACACTGGAACATTTGTAAATGTAACTGATTAAAGGCTATATTAATGAAAAGCAAAGGACTTCTGAATGTGTAAAATAAAGACACAAAATTCTGGAAATATAACGCTGCACTGTCAGTATCTGGAAAGAAAGTTGGAAACAAGGTTTTCCTTTAGAACCATTAGGGCAATAGGTAACTGATTTCCTAATATGCATTTCCAGAATTTTCTGCTTTTATTTCATGAATTTGTAAAAGAAACAACAAACTGAAAAACAGATATGGAGTTATGAAAATAATGAAGAAATTGGGTTTATTGAAATGTTGCTTTACTATTTGAGAGAGGACCAGGTTGGGAAAATAAGAATTCCAGAGAAACATCACTGCAGACTTGAACAAGCCCAGGCAGTTTGTACTGAAATGCTTTGACTATTCATGCCTGCATGTGTAGCACAGAAAAACTGTTTCAGTTTTTAAATTTGTAAAGATTCCAAAATATTGCATGTAACTCTTGAAAATTCTTAGGTTCCAGGTGACTTAAATTTAGGCAGAACTGTTTTTTTTAATGTGTTCTTAACATATAAGAGGTATCAGAATTGACATTTGGAGGTAGAACTAATGCCATCTTGGCCTATTCCTTGTTGCGTGACGGAGTATGTGTAAGAGTGCACATGTTATTCAGCAGATTCTGGGTGTGTCTGTTCATTTTGTCCATGGCTAATCTATTGTAGGCGCGAGCATATTTTTGAAGGATGTTCACAATTTGATATATTGCTGAGAAGTTGATCTTAGTGAAGGAAACCAGTCCCATCAGCATCTGTTAAAAAGACCAGCTAAAGATTGGCACTAAAACTAAATACTGTGGATGCTGGAAATTTCTAATAAAACCAGAAAATGCTGGAAATATTCAGGTCAGGCACAGTTATAGAGAGAGACAAAGAGTTAAGATTTCCAGTTGATGACAATTTCATTAGAACTTAACCACAAGCATGACCCCAAGCTTCCAGTCTGCTGTCATTTATCCATTAATGATCTGAAATTGTAAGAGTGCATGTTGACAGAGGCAGAGAATTAAAGTGATTCTTGTGATCGCGCCTCCAGCTAAAGATTATTCTACTGAAGGCATTGGCATCTCTCTTTAATTTCCAACGCTGATGGTCCTACTGTAGATTTCCAACATTTTATTCAGATTTCCACTATTTGCAGCTATCTATTTTTGCTTGTTTTGCACTCTGGCTTGTTGCAAAATGAACTTGAATTGATTGGGCAGATCATCAGAATTCATTCTGAAGGCTTTTTATCCGTGCTCCAATTTTTCAATTTAACTTTGCTCTGTTGGTAGCACAATCATCGCCCTTCCTTCCTCTGGTTCCCATCTCAAAATCAGTTGAGAATTTTCAAAATTGAGGGATATGGACAAAGTATATAGGGAGAGACTGTTCTGTTGGCGCAAGAGTTGAGAACCAGAAGACACAAATTTAGTGGTTGGCAAAAGAGCCAGAAGTGTCATGAATTTTGTTTTACAGATAGGAATACACTGCCTGAGAGGGTGACTGAGTCAGATTCAATCATGGCCTTCAAAAGAGTTATTTGAAGGGAAAGCATTTGGAGGATTACAGGGAAAAGGTGGGGGTTTGGGACCAGCTGAGCAGCTTTTGCAGAGAGGTGGCATGGACACAACAGGGCGAGTGGCCTCCATCTATGCTGCAACCATTGTGTGATTGAGAGTCAAGTTCTACTCCTGGACTTGTGTACACAATCTCTAGGTTAAACTTTTAATACAACCGTGAGGTAGTGTTGCATTGATGAAGCATTAAACTCTGGTCTCGTCTTCCTGTTCGGATGGACATAAATGATCTCCTTTGATTTTTTTTCCCCAAGGATAGCAGGCATCTAACCTAGTGCCATGACCAAAATCTATTCTTCACTAATGCTATTAAAAGCAGGTTACTCTTTCAGTGCTATTTGTGGGGCTTTTCTTTCTACAAATTGGTTACAATTCTTGTCTACATAATAAGTGACTGCACTTCAAAACTGACTCATAGATGTGAGACATTTTAAGATGAGAGCTGCTAAATAATTACTTGTACGTATTCTCTCTTTCTTCCAAAGGTGCTGACTGGAATCTGGTTCTGCAGGTGGCAGTTGCACTCCAGAACTGCATTCAAGTAGCCATTATTTTTATATAAAATAAAAACATAAAATGCTTGAAATACTTAAGTCAGGCAGCATCTGTTGAGAGAGAAACAGTTAATGTTTTGATTCGATGACCTTTCATCAGAACTCATGAGAGGTCACCATCTGAAACGTTAGCTGTTTCTCTCTCCACGGATGCTACCGGACCTGCTGAGTGTTTCTGACATTTTGTTTTTATTTCAGATTTCCAGCATCTGCAGCATTTTACTTTTTCGTGTTTAGAATCCTTTTCTTTTACCACTTTATACTATTTTCTTTTCATTCCTTGTTATATGAGAGACGCTCAAAGATGGGTCAAGAAAAATCAAATGAATTGAAAGTGACAAGATAGTTGTGGTGTAAAGATGTATTAGTTAGGTAATGCAGGTCAAAATATTTCAGCTGCACAATCACCACCCTTCAAGTGTATTGTTTATTGAAGTGCTTTCTGCAAGCAGACCCTACCTCCTCCCCCTCATAGGTTTTATCTCTTTTTTTACTTTGGCTCACACTTTCTGTGTCTCATTTTCTCTCATTTGTATATCGTGTTTTCATCAGTCATATAATTTAATATCTATCTTCCGTCTGACTAAACTGAGCAATCCCTTCCTGGAAGAAAAGGAATCTGGCACTGAAAATCATTGCAGTACTTGCAAAACTGCTTGCTGTAAGGTAGCCTTATCCAGTAGTTTACTGGCTCAAATGTCTTTAAACTATGAGCAAATTTGAGTGGATTATAATCCACAATTATCTGAACCCTGAAGATGAGACTTAACCTTCTATCTGGAAGTTACCATCATTAGAAGGACAAAATCTGTACATGTGGATTAAATGTGCTGTGTCTGCACTTGAATTCACACTCTAATGTTGGATTTCAGCATAGTTCATGGTCTGATAATCAATCCAGTCCCTAGTGGAAATATGTCCACACCATAGAATTCTCCATTAGTTTATTGTATCACCTTCCGCATCTGCTATTGCAAATGGAAACACAACATGGGTGCTTACCTGATGTTTGGGCATCATAAGAAATGTTCTCTACTGGGTGAGCGCAGTTACTGTGAAATTAACAAATAAGCTTCTTGAAATTTACCATTTTGACCAAGCTTTGATTATCTCTCCTAACATTCCCTCATGTGGCTCAATGTGGCTAATTTCGTTGGATAACACAGCTGAGAAGCACCTTAGGACATTTTACTGCATTAGAAATATATAAATACATGTGCCCCCTAGTCTACTGTGAAACAAGTTTGAACTATTAAAAATAAATTTGGGACTAATGTCGAGCAGTTCTTTCAGAATAGGGCAGTTGAGCCAAAAAAACTCTGCAGCATTTGGGAAAAAAAGTTATCCTAATGGTTGCTTTCATTTATTGCATATATATTGAGAATAAAAGAGCGACTTGTATTAATATTCCACCTTTCATGACTACAGCACATGCCAAAGTGCTTTACAGCCAATGGAGTACATTTTTGTAGTGTAGTTGCTGTAGTAATTTAGGAAACATGGCAGCCAATTTGTACACAAGACCTCATAAACAGCAATGTGATAATAAGATGATCTGTTTTTTGTGATGTTGATTGAGGGATAAATATTGATTAGGACAGCAGGGATGACTCTCCTCCTCTTCTAAATGGTGCTGTGGGATATTTTGCATGCACCTGAGAAGACAAGAATTTTAACATCTCATCTGAAAGGTGGCACCTCTGAAGATGTAGTGCTCCCTATGTAAAGCACTGGAGTATCGCCTTTTTTGATCTTTGTGCTCAAGCCCTGGAGTTGAACTTGAATCTGCAAACTTTTGACTCAAGTAAGAGTTTTGAGTCACAGCTGATACAGTGCTGCATTTTACAGTCTAAAGTCTTTAAAAATCTATTAGTTGGAGGAATGCAATGCTACATTGCAAAATTGCACAACCCAAAAAAATTAGTCAAGTTTTCTGGATGCCTCTGTATGAGATTTGATCTTTGCTTTTTTACGTTTGGCAATAATCAACTAGTTAGACATTAATCAATATTACCCTCTGTTATAGAGTCATAATTATGCAGCACAGAAACAGGCCCATCGTGTCCATGCTGGCCAGCAAGCAGCTATCTGTTCTAATCCCATTTCTAGTGCTTGTCCCCTAGCTCTGTATACTACGGCATTTCAGGTACTCATCCAAATACTAAAATGTTGTGATGGTTCTTACCTCTACCACACACACCCCACCCCGTTCCAAACTCCAGCCACCCTCTGAGTGAAAAGTTTTCCTCAAATCCCCTCTAAACCTCCAGCCCCTTACCTTAAATCTATGCCCCCTGGTTATTGACACCTCCGCTAAGGGAAAACGTTTCTTCCTATCTATCCTATCTATGCCCCTCATAATTTTTGTATACCTTCATCTGGTCCCCTCCTCAACCTTCTCTGCTCTAAGGAAAACAATCCTAGCCTATCCAGTCTCTCTTCATAGCTGAAACGCTCCAGCCCAGGCAACATCCTGGTGAATCTCCTCTGCCCCCTCTCCAGTGCAACCACATCCTTCCTATAGTGTGGCGGCCAGAACTACACACAATACTCCAGTTGTCGCCTAACTAGCGTTTTATACAGCTCCACCATAAACTCCCTGCTGTTATATTCTATGCCTCGGCTAATAAAGGCAATACCCCATATGCCTCCTTAACCACCTTATCTACCTGTGCTGCTCCCTTCAGGGATCCATGGACATGTACACCAATGTCCCTCTGACCCTCTGTACTTCCTAGGGTCCTACCATTTATTGTGTATTCCCTTGCTGTGTTAGTCTTCCCAAAATGCATCACTTCACACTTCTCAGGATTAAATTCCATTTGCTACTGCTTCCATCTTACCAGGCCATCTATATCGCCCTGTAATTGAAGGCTTTTCTCCTCACTATTTACAACACCACCAATTTTCGTGTCACCTGCGAACTTACTGATCATACTTCCTATGTTCACGCCTAAATCATTAATGTAGACTACAAGCAGCAAGGGTCCCAGCACCGATCCCTGCAGTGCACCACTCGTCACAGGCTTCCAATCGCAATCCAGGCTGTCACATGGATGTTCAGTGCACATGATGGTTCACCATGCCCACATCCACATGACCGAGTGACGACCGTATCCTGAACACTCACCTCGGGCGCGTTGTCCTAACCTGCACTCCAAGGCTTTGTGGTTTGCGTGGACCATGAGGGTGACTTTTCAATGTCAACTTAAACATAGTGCAAGGGACTAGAAGCGCACCTCTGTCATTTTCATGGCTATTTTTCCCAAGGGGATACTCAAGTTTGTGCAGCATCATAGCACTCATTGATCTGAAGTCTGTGCTTGAGTGGTTAACAGTAAAGGAGTAATCGCCGGAGTAATCTCAGGAATTAGTGCTGCTTGAGTAGACACAATTGCTGGACTCCAAGCATGTCAATTGAGCTTAAGCTATATGGTCTCAGAGGGTGGAGGGGGATGATGACTGAGATACTGCCAGAATTTGTTACCAGTTGATATGGTTTAAGAGAATCAAGGCTTGGGGACCCAAGTATGCAATGATTGGCATTCTTCCATTTAAGGGAGATGATGGGAATGCAACCTCAGAACTTTGGTGAGGTCAGATGAGATCATCTGCATTTCTTTTGATGTCTAAAGCCGATTCTGGAAAGACAAAAGTCTGCCACAATTTTCACACTTGAATTTGCCCCTTACCGGTGATGCGGGATGGTAACTGCTGACACCTTATTTGCAGGGCTAATGTCTACTTTGGAGCTTCTGAAACCACATGTCGTTTGGTGAATTAATGCCCACAACTGTTGTTGCTATTTGCATGTTTGGGTGCAGTAACATTGTATATTTTCCTAATGTGTAAAACTAATAAGTGTCCTTGTGCTTGATGAGACCATGTTGCCTGTTTAGGTACTGGCATGCAATGTTATCTGGAGCTGAGTGGGAAAATTGCTGCAGTTAAAAGTTTACTCCCCTCTTCCGTCAGTAACCCAGGCTGAATGCAAAGTCACCAACAGTGCCTGGAGTACAGTTTTTAAAAAAAAATGTTATCCTGCACTCTACCAACCGGATTTCTGGGCTTGGGTCTGTTTTTTTTGGACTGGCGATATCAAACTCTCACCAGTTGTTGCTGTTGACGGCCTGCCCTCGCACTGGTCTCAGCCTCCCACTGTTCTGGAGTACCATCTCCCCTTGGCACTGCTCACCCGACTTGAGTGCGCCTGCATTCTTGAGACTTCAACACCTGTGTGATCACCCTGGAACTTTGATTGGATGAAAACACAGAACTTGCCTTGCATCTTAGCTAACCGATGTATTTGATTAACTGAAACCTCCCATTCCTGGAGCATGCCGGATAAGATTCTCCTGTCCCATGAATTTGTGTGGTTTAACTTCTGAAGTACTAAAGAACTGTGGCATTCATAACTTGGTCCTGATCTACTGCGACCAGGCTTTTCACCTTGAAAATGCCTCAGCCTCAAACAAACCATGTATTGCCTCCTCTATATCTGCAATGCAAGGAGAATAGTCACCATCCTGCTCTTTATGGTTCAGTACCATATTAATCAGTGAAGTTACCCATTCTGCTATCAGGGTATTTTGCAATATGGACACAGGCATTGCTCCAGGCTCAGAATAAATGGGGAGGAAAAGATTCAGTTTTTGCTTCTCATCACCCTGCTACATTTTAGTATTGCCAGTGTTACTGATCGTTTGGGGAATCAGAGTTGCTGTGGCAATATGCACTTTTACATGGAAGTTGAGGTCTGGAGCTGTGGATAGCGATGGTAGAGGCTCCAATTTTCTTTCACATGGCTGACCAGGAATCTCACCCGCTCTTGCCACCTGCCATTGGCTTGTGTTTGAAGGATTTGCAGGTTGATAATCAATCTGTTTGGCCTCGTTATGAATGTACCTTTCTTGGCTATCATGTCCTGGTGTGGGACTTGAACCTTCTTCTGGTTCAGAGGCAGGGATGCTATCCACAGTGCCACGAGACATCTTCAGTACTACCAATAGGAATTGTTAATTTTGAGATAAGCTATTGTATTGTTGACAATGTAAGAATGACCATAGACTAGTTGAGATCAAGATTGGTGCTTGTGCTTCTATATTTGGTGTTACTATTCTTGGTATTGCTAGTAGATGATTAATTTCTGTTTACCTATCTAACAAGGAAAATTATAAGGAGGGTCTTGTTTTCCTGTGTGGGTTTGCATGGTGTCTCGGCTTTTTGCGTGGACTTCTCAATTATTACATGTATAGGAGTCTTGCATATCTATATTGACATGTGATGCTTGCTTGTTTTGACTCATTTATCATTTCACACTACCCTGTCAGTTTCAACACCTTGGAAATCTCTGATCTAGGCTCACTTACACTACAACATAGTTCAACACTGTCCAGGACAAATCAACCTTCTAGATGAGACCCCCGTCCACTACCTTAAACATCCACTTGCTCCTCCACTAATACACGTAGCAGCAGTGTGTCCCATATAATGCAACTCATCAAGCCTCCTTTGACAGCAAATCAATGACCTCTGCCCCCTAGAAGGACCAAGGCAGTAGATGCATGAGAACACTACCACATGCAAGTTCCTCTCCAAGCCTAATGAAATCCTGACTTGTAACTATATAACTGTTTCTTCACTGTCATTGGATCAAAATCCTGGAATTCCTTAACAGCACTGTGGGTGCACCTGCACTAGATGAACTACCACCATTCAGGAAGGTGGCTCACCACCACCTTTCGGCAGCAACTGCTGGCCTTGCCAACAATGCCCATATCTCATGAAAAATAAAAGCAAACCTAAAAGAATAACCACTTCAAAGCCACAAAAGGCAGACCCTATGTGACTGTTCTCTCCCTTCCCAACATGTCTGCAACCTTTGACACTTTTCACCATACCAACAATGGTTGCCCAGTTGAATGGAATGGCACTCAACTTGTTCCTCTCTTATCTTAGCCAGAGAATCACCTGCAGTGGTTCTTTTTCTTCTCTCCCCCCCTCTTCACCCCCACCCCCCCTGCACTGTTGCGATTGATACCCTTTCCCCTGCTTCTGCTCCTACTCCAGCTATCTCATCTACATGACATTCGATCATTGCCCAACTGACTGAGACTGCAGTTGCCTTGTTCCTTTCTTATTCGTTGTCAGCGAATCACCTGCAGCGGCTTCTCTTTCCCCTTCTGCACCATTTCTGCTAGCGTCCATCAAGGATCTATCCTTGGCCCCCAACTATTTCTCATCTTTGTGTTCCCTGATGGCTACATTACCCAAAACCACAGCATCTGGTTTCACATGTACACTGAAAACACGCAACTCTACCCCACATCTCTCTTGACCCTTCCACTGTCTCTAAATTGACAAACTGCTTGTCTCTCATCCAATACTAGATTTGCAGAAGTTTCCTCCAACTAAATATCAAGAAGACCGAAGCCATTCTTTGAGGCGGTAACTAGCAGGATAGATAAAGGGAGAACTAGTAGATGTAATGTTTGGATTTCCAAAAGATGTTCGATAAGGTACCGCACGTAAGGCTACTTAAGATAAGAGCCCATGGTGTTGCGGGATAGTATATTAGCATGGATAGAGGATTGGCTAAATAATAGAAGATAAAGTTGGGATAAGGGGGGCATTTTCAGAATGGAAACCTGTAGAGGGATCAGTGCTGCAGCTTTAATTACTTACAATATATATTAATGACTTAGATGAGGGAGGTGAATGTACTATCGACAAATTTGCGCACGATACAAAAATGGGTGGGAAGGCAAGTGGTGAGGATGACACAAAGGGATATAGGTTAAATGAGTGGGCAAAAAAATAGCAGATGGAATATAATGTGGGAAAATGTGAGATTATTCATTTTGGCAGGAAGAATAGAAGAGCTGAATATTATTTAAATGGAGAAGGACTGCAGAAAGCTGCAGCACAGGGATTTGGGAGTCCTTGTGCATGAATCCCAAAAAGCTAACATACAAGTTCAACAGGTAATAGGGAAGGCAAATGGAATGTTGGTCTTTATTTGAAAGGGAATGGAGTATAAAAATAGGGAAGTCTTGCTAAAACTACACAAGGCACTAGTTAGACTGCACCTAGAATACTGTGAACAGTTTTGGCCCCCTTATCTAAGGAAAGAAATACTGGCATTGGAGGCAGTCCAGAGAAGGTTCATTAAATATTCTGGGTATGGAGGGATTTTCTTGAGGGAAGTTTGAGAAGGTTGGGCCTGTACTCATTGGAATTTAGAAGAATGAGAGGCAACCTTATTGAAACATACAATATTCTTAGGGGGCTTGTCAGGGTAGATGCTGAGAGGTTGTTTCCTCTTGTGGGAGAGTCTAGAACCAGAGGGCATAATCTCAGTAAGGAGTCACACATTTTAAGACACAGATGAGGAGGAATTTCTTCTGAGGGTAGTTAATCTGAGGAATTCTTTATCGCAGAAGGCTGAAGAAGCTGGGTCATTAAGTATATTCAAGGTGGAGATTGACAGATTTTTAATGTAATGGAATCGAGGGTTATGGGAAAAGGCAGGAAAGTGGAGTTGAGGATTATCAGACCAGCCATGATCTCATTGAATGGCGGAGCAGACTCGATGGGTCGAGTGGCCTACTTGTGCTCCTACTTATGGTCATTGTTTGTTTGTGGTTCCCTAGGCACACACCTCCACCATTCCACATCTCTCCCTGGCAGCTGTCTGAAACTGAGCCAGAGTGTTTGCAACTTTGGTGTCACTTAACATAAGAATTAGGAGCAGGAGTTGACCACACGGCCCATGGAGCCTGCTCCGTCATTCATTGAGAATGCTTGGGCTTCAACACCATTTTCCCATCTGCTCCCCATACCCGTCAAAATTCCCTGAGAGACCAAAAATCAATCTGTCCTAGCCTTGAATGTGTTCAACGATCCACAATCCTCTGGGGAGGGAATTCCAAGGATTCACAGTCCTTTAAATGAAGAAACTTCTCATATCAGTCCTAAATGATTGACCCCTTTATCCTGACACTGTTTTAAATTCCCTGACCAACAAAAACAATCTATGTCCACCCTATCAAACTCTTTGCAATTTTGCAGATTTCAATGAGATTGCACCTCATTCTTGTAGTTCACCTAAAGAGTATCTTCTAAACTCTAGCGAATATAAGCCCAATTTACTTGATGTCTCATCGTAGGACAACCCCCTCATCCCAGGGACCAATTCGATGAACTTTTGTTGTACCACCTCCAATGCAAGCATATCCTTTCTTAAATATGGAGACCGAAACTGAACACACTACCCCATATATGATTTCATGAAAACGCTGTACAACTGTAGCAAGACTTCTGTACTCGTGCACCCCAATCCCCTTGCAATAAATTTCATATTCAACCCCAAGTTGCAATTCTGACCACACACCAATGAAATTACTGAGACCACCTATTTCCATCTCAGAAACATTGCCCAACTTCACCCCTGCTCAGCTCATCTTCTGAAACCCTCCTTTATTACTTTTAGATTTTACTTTTTCAACACGTTCCTGGCTGTCCTATCATCTTCCTTCCACCTTAACTCTGGTGGTTGTGGAATTGGGTTCCATTCACATATCACTCGTGTGGTCGCTGATCTAGTTTAGCTCCCTGTTAAGCAACACCTTGATTTTTAAAATTTTTTTTTGTCCTGTCTCATCCTTGTCTTCAGATCCCTTCATGGTGCCTCTCCTCCCTATCTGTGTAAACTCCTCCAGCCCGACAGTCCCCCAGATATCTGCGTTCCTCCATTTCTGACCTTTTTTGTATAACCCAAATTTTAATCACTGTGGGCCAGGCTTTCAGTCGTCAAGGTTCTTGAATTCCAAACTTTTGAATTCCCTCCCGAAACCTCTTCACATGTCTACCTCTCTGCATTTGGGTGCTCCATGAAACCTACTCCTTAGGCCAGGTGACTAAAAACTTGGTTAAATATTTCCTTGCGTGGTTCAGTGTCAAATTTTGTTTGTTGTTCCTATGAAGTATCTAAGGACCTTTTACTATGTTAAAGGTGCTATATAAATGGAAGTTGTTGTTGTTGCATGCACCAGTGCTAGTAGAAGCAAACTAGTCCACAACTTCAACTTGCTAAACCACCACCTCTACCATAATGCATCAGATCACATGGTCTTCTCTCATTCAATGCAGCTGTGTGATGTAGGAAGACACATGTAAGGAGAGAATACCTTTGGAAGAAAAGCAGTCGCATTAGTGTTAACCAGGATTTTTGTTTGGAAGTATGTAGTCGTGTGGAATGGTTTGAAAGAATGCTGAACCCTAAAGCTAAAATAGGGTAAGAAAGTTGGACCATGTTTGGCTTGTATCATTTTTGATCACTGAGACACAATGAAGGAATTCAAGACCTAGAGTGAGTACAGAAAGCTCAGACTAATCTTCCAGTGGGCAAGTCTGGAGAATCATGAATTTTTTCAGTCTTGAGCAAGGGGATTGGGAGAAGACCCTATTAAAAGTATATAAGTTGGTGTAGAAAATGTTAACCTAAAAACTCTAAATTCAGTGGCAATTTGCAAAGGAAGGGGGTGCATATACTAGCAAAAGCAAAATTGAAACTTGATGCCAGGAAATTCTTGACAATGGTACGTGATGGGATTTAGATTTCAATGTAGTGTAATGGAAGCAAAAATCTGACAATTTCAATTGGACCCAACAGGGTCTTTCTGAATGAATAAACTGAATGGCTTTCCTTATTCATATCAAGCTCGTGATCTTGTTCTTTTGCCAGAACCAGTTCTGTAATTGGAGCTTATCAGCATCTCTCTGAGGGCATTTCCTGTTGGGAGCCAATGCTTCCACCAAAACAATGGGTGGTGTTCTTTTGTAAATTGATTGTTTGCTGTACTCAGTCCCCAAATAGAAAACCATTTTCCTTTTCTTGCCAATTCAGCCCCTTATCTTTAAATGAAGTATGAGATTGTAATTTGAATTAAAACCTTTAGGCACCTCTGCTCATTAAAATTTTCCAGCTCCTAACTGAATCTCGATCAACATTGAGCAGAATGAAAAGTCCCTGCTTCTGCCATAAGGTATTTTGACTTGAATTACTTTGACACCTGTCAAATCCTTAATTTGCTTGGCTCAAAGTAACTAAACACTGAACAAAGATCCTCATTGCATCTGCAGCTTTTCTTATCTTTAAAAAAAATGCTTTAAAGATATGGCAGAGATTGCATTTTGTTTCTTAATGTCAATTTTTCTAGTGTTTTTCTCTTTCTCGATTTTAAGCAATGAGGAAAGGTAATATGTGGCTTCCGAGAGTTATCAGATGAGCAATTGTTCTGTGTCAATGCTGAATCCTGAAGCAATTACCACTTTTTTTTTGTTGAAACTCTTAAGATGCTGACCCATTTTATGATACAGGTCCATTGGCACTAGCTATCCTCTGGTAGCTCACCTAAATAGTACTATTTTTTTTTGAAAAAAAAGCATTTCATACCTGAAGATTAGTACAGACACTGGTGTTTAAGCAGCTACTGAGTGAATGTAGACCATAAATTTATGAACTGTTGAGCTAGGTGATGGAGATGAAATACATATGTCAAAACCAATGAGTGCACTTCATATAATTATGTAGATATTTGAACCTCATGACCTTCAGTGCCCTGCCCCACCCCTCCCCAAACGCCCTGTGCCTGTAGTAAATGAGTTATATATTTGGGGTTAAAACATGAAACCCCTCCCCGCACACTTTCAGCCAAGGATAGAGAGATTTCAAATCGAGTGGTAGCAGAAGTCACTGCTGGGGGAAAAGAACATCAGCTTATTGGATTGCACTGGTTGGAGTGAACAGAGCATGCAGTTATGGATGCTGGTTAACATGGAGGTGGGGATTTTGATTAAGTTTATATTTATAATGTTAACCAGCGTCTTGCATTGAGCTTTGGTTGGGATTTTAGGACATTGTGTTATATGCGGGTTTACTTAATGTTTTGGCTATTTATATTGCCACCAACTTTTTAAATATTGACATACAAATTCTTTAATTTTATGTGCGAATTGCTGGACGTAAGATTCCAAATTCTATTTGAGACCAGCTGTCTAATAGATGCCTGTCAGAACAGCTGGCATTTTATCCTCTGAATTGTGTCTCTCAATTTGATGGTTATTTAGTCAGTGGAGTCTGTAGAGAACATGCATTATGCTTTTCCTATTCATCGCCTATAATTAAAGATCATGCAGGATAGAACTAATTGAGGGAAGCAACATTAATTATTAAGCAGAGCAGCCTGCATGGGAGGAAATATTAGATGTTATAATTGAAGAGCAGGAAGATCAACATATGAGGTTAATGTCTCCACTATGACCATTCCTTGAGTGTTACCTGAGAGACTGTGAATTATTTGGATTTTATTTTAATATAGAAGTTTGCCTCTTGCTCGTGTTTGTACATATGAGTTACACATTTGGTTTCATCTTTGTTTCTGCAGCTCAAATTGAAATGTACATATGCCTAGTTTGTTGAGAGAGAAACTGCCAAAAATAAGCCGAACTTTAATATTGAAAGTGGGACAAACCTGGCGAATAAGCCACCCAAATTTTGGGAAGGGTGCATTCTTGAAAATTACCCAATGACTATCTAATGAAAGTGTATATTGCATGAAGACAGAGTTGGATATGGCTGTAATGGCTCCCACAGCTGCATAGCCTGCTGATATTTACTGCCTGGGCTCCTACTTGAATTTTCACTTGGATTAGGGACCACTAAGTGCTGATGTTGATGACATTGTACTGTACCTTTTGAGAGGAAGAAGGAAAGCAAATAGAGGGCAGAAAAAAGTGGACTTGCCACTTGCTGATGCAGAGTAGCATTAATGTGGTATTGTTCTCTGGTGTAAATATTTGAGTTAGCATGATATGACCTGATATGAGGGAAGTCCCAAGAATGTGTTCAGCAACCTGTTCATAAAGCCTCATATCCTCTGCTATAAGGAATGTGCTATTGATGGAAGACCTTAACCACAGATGTGCAGTGCTCCCACTAAGCAGTTGGGTGTCCAGCAGGCTGAAATTGGTATTTGCTTAACTTTTGATGGTGTCACTAAGTGGTGGCACATGATGTGTTGTTTCTCCAGTGACCTAATTCAAAAATGGCAGAAATGTACCAGCACTTTGAATATATTATATCCCTGTTGTAATTCCAGGAAACACAAGCCAATTTTCATACTGTAAGGTGTCAAACGACAGTGAGACAAATGTTAATTGAGGGCTAAATTTTAACAAGGGGGACAGTGGAACTCCCTGTTCTTTGAATACTGCCATGGGAACTTTTAAGTCCATCTGAGAGCAAATGTGGGCTTGGCTGCCCATCCCATCTGCAAGGTGACATCTTTGACAGTCCTCAGCACCATCTTGACACTGTCAATGCAGTACAGCCTCAGTACTAAACATGAATGTTGCACTCCCATTACAGGGATCAAATCCAGAATCGTCTGATCTGGGGTGAGAATTGTGCCAGCTGATAACCATACATATATTGCTCCCCAAAAAGTTTTTAAAGCAATGCTTCGTTTGCATATTTTTCTTTTGTTAGCGAGCATCTGCTAGAATACTCATAAATGAAATAGACCTCTTTTTTTCCATTTCCACGTTACTGTACTCTCCCTTTTGTTTAATTTTTAAACCATTATTAGTACTCCCTGCTTTCCTGCACCCCCCCCCAAACCCCTCAATTTCTAGTTTAACCTCCTTGTGACTGACTTATCCTTTGCTGTCCTGACCCTTGTTCACGCCTGTCCCAATGGTGCAGTTCTTTTCCGTCCAAATACAGGTGCCAGTATCCCATGAAATGGAACCCTTTTTTCCCACACCACTCTTTCAGCCACATATTCACCATCCTAATCTGTTTATCCTGTACCAGTTTGCAGTTAGCTTGGCTAATAAGACAGAGATTATAACCCTTGAGATCCTAATTTAGGTCCTCTCCATGTAAGACCTCTTGCTTGGCCTTTCCCCATGACATTGTTCCCAACATGGTCCACAACAACTGAATCCTCCCTGCTCTCTTTCCCACCTCCACTCTCTAAGATGCTGTCAAGCTGATTTGAGGCGTTCCTCACCCTGGCACTTAGCATGAGACTCTCATCTTCCTTACGAAAGATGTGCCTGTCTCCCTAGTTATTGAATACAGTTGTAATCATATCTTTTAAAATGAAGTATTAAATCAGAAAATATAGTAAGTAGACTGAAACTCAAATGCATAAAATACAGTGGTCCATTCGGTCTCTCTTCAGGTACCATACCCGTAAGAGGGCATTGGCAACCATGGACTTCCCATGTTAATCTTGTTGTAGATGTGTGGATCATCTTTGGTTCATCCATCTGGTTTGCAAGGTTCTTGAAAAAGATTGAAGGAGATAATGAACAACTTCCTTTACCATTGATCTTTCTCATCAGCATCAGACTTTCTAAATCTTGATTTTTATTACATGCCTGAGAAATACCAACTGCCTCTTCCTGATCTTGGTCAGCAGAGTTCTTTTGACTTCAGGTTTTGTAAACACATCGTTGGTATTTTGACATGTCCAAGATATCTTCATTATTCGCCTCAAAAACCACAACTGTGTCCTCAATTCTTATCTGCATTGTTTCACATGCTCACTTCCATATATCAAAATTGGTATGACGTAGCATTCCAGGATTCTCGGCTTTGTTTTCGTGGCTAATTTTGAGTTGATATCTTCTTCATTTTTGAAATGCATCTTTAGCCGTTCCAATCCTTCATCTTATTTCTTGGTTGCCCTTTCCGTTTTATGTTAACATAATTCCTAGGCAACAAAATTTGTCTACCTGTTTGACCTTTCCATTCTTCACTGTGATCTTACATTCAGGTCCGATTTTTCTTTTTGGACACTACAAGACACTTGTATTTTTACAATTTATGCTCAGCCCTTCTCACTTTCACTCACTACACCATCCAAAATCTTTTGCAGGTTTTGCTCAGTGCCATCGGCATATCTTAATATTAAAATTCTAACCTCCAACTAATAGTCCAGGAAGGTTTTCACTATACAAATGGAATAAATCTGAGGGAAAGAACATGCCCGTCTGATTGATCTAAGCGATTTTAAGATTAAAAGAGTATTCTCAACTTTTACGCTGCATAAAGATTACTTATCACGCTAAGATCTCTGCCATCAAGTCGAGGGACTCTAACATGCTCATTGGCTCTTCATGTTTCACCTTAATGCCTTACTGTAATTGATAAATCCCAGAAGACTTAAGTAAATCAATATTTATTGTGCTCATTACAAAGCCTGGAGCAATTGAATATAAACTCCATTGCACTATCAGTCTGAGTCACATTACTAAGATCCTTCTTTGAGTACTGATGAATGGGCCAGGAGCAAGATAAAGCCAGAAATTTCAGCTCTTCAATGTGGTTTTGTAGAAGATAGAGGAACAAGAAATGTTATCTTTATGGTATGCATGCTATCAGAAAGAGCCATAGAGATGAAAAAAAGATGTATTCATGAGTTTTATTGATTTATATCATAAGGTCCATTCAGTACTGAATGTAAAAGCCACCGTAACATTTAAATACAACTTATTCAGGTCTTGGCCTTTTTTTGGTATTCATTATATCAAGAGGTCCACTCAAACATTAACTGATTTTCCTGTTCCAGATGCTGATTGCGGCACCTTTATAGGATTATGTATTTTTATTCATAAGTTTTTAAATGTTCATAATTTCTCATTAATTTACTCTGGGACTTTTTTTGTCTCAATTGAGTAAAATAGGAATATTTCTCACTGATAAGATGACATTTTCACAGTTGTACATTGCATGTTATGGGATAGGAACTTGTTAACCTGAATCAAGAGAAACCCTATAACTCAAAAGCCCTCCATGATGCTGTGATCATGCATTGTAAGTTTCAGTGAAAGAGTGAACTGAAAGATTACCTTCATCTGGGCATCTCTACTATGGCTTCTACTTCCTGTACATTATTACAGTATTAGATCCACTAAAGATCCATCCTTGACCTTTTCTTCTTCATGTTTGTGCTGCCCCTTGTCTACTACAAACGAGATCAGCTTGTACTTGTATATGTACACTGGTGTCCAGCTTTACCCCTTGGCCTCCACATTGATCACTCCAGTGCCTTGATGTCTATTGAATGAGCTACAATTTCTCCCAGCTAAACATTCAGAAGTCCAAATCCACTAACTTTGTTCCTATGACATCTCCAGATTCGACCACTGTTTTCATGGCTGTTCTTTTCATGGTAATCTTCAGTGGACTTGGAACTGCTTGCGTATCCTATCCTCCCAAGTCCCACTCATGTGTTGCACCTGCCTTTACTGGCCTATGTTGGCTCCTGGCCCTCCAACAATTCAAATTTAAAATTCTCACCCTATGTTGACATCCCTTCATGGACTAATTTCTCCTTATCTCTCTAATCTCCTCTAGCCCTGCAACCCATCTCTCTTGAACTCTTTGTTCCTTTGACTCCACACATAATGTATTCTGTCTCCCTTCACCCATCAGTAACCGTGCCTTCAGTCACCTGGGCTCATGCTGTAGAATTCTTTTGCTGACCCCTTAATCACCTTCCCCTTGTTCAAATACCACCCATTTTTAACCAGTTTTTAAAATCTCTGCTTTCCAAACCCCTCCTAACTTAAGCTCAATTAAATCATTTTGATCTTTTCTGCTCTTGTAAAAATTGTTCCTTGGGTCTGGAAGCATCAGTGGAGAGAGAAAGAGTTAGCATTTCAGATTGATGGCCTATCATCAGAAATTCCTCCTACAGCATAGTTCCAAGAGACTTAAAACTCATTCCATGGCACCGTCTATTGGTCAGAGCCTGCAGCTACAATGTGACAGTTGACATCAGAAATATTAACCTATCAAAATGTTGACAGTGTGACAAAATGGTGACAACCAAAAGTAAGGATTGTAGGCAGAAAGTGTGCCCAAGACTAAATGTTTCATAATGTATGGATTCGAATAATCATGTTAAACATGGTAAAATATTATTTTAAGGACCGTAACTTCTGATTTTCAAGTTTGTAAGTTGAAAGGTGTGATTGGAATAGTAACGTTTTTATTGTTAACATGTGTTCTCGCACAAAGTTTGTAATACCTCAAAGTAGGTGACTTGTTTTTGTATCATTTTTGGAGAGTTGGTTCTTCTTTAGGAAAATATTGTCAATGTCTAATGGAAATCCCATTCTCTCAACAGAAAGAAATTCAAGCAATGAGTCAGTGCCATCACCGGAACATTGTGTCATATTACACCTCATTTGTGGTAAAGGATGAACTTTGGTTGGTGATGAAGTTGCTCAGTGGTGGTGAGTGTTTGTTCTAACACTTCTACAGACTGGAAGGCTCTACCTTCAATCTCCTGTCTCTTGTTGAGCTAGATTTATTCAAACTTTGTGACGTTTATTATGACGTGCCAGGCAGACCAAATCCACGAGGGAAACTTGGTCATGCTATCACAATGGTTTTGCAATTTGTATGTATTATGAGATGCATGCACTGAATTCAGAAGTAATAAGCCCACCAAGACTTTCAGAGATTTTTAAAAATTAAATTAAAATATTTATTAACAAAAGAAAAAATGTCAAGTGCATACATAAGACTAGAAATTACTTCTATAATAACTCCTAAAATTCCTAATTTACCTGACCCCCAGTTACACTCACTTAAAAGGCAATGATCCAAAAATAGATTTTAAACTGACCCACCAAATTAACACAATACCCTGGACAGTCGAATTCCAAATGGCTTTTCTGCAGCTTCAGCTCTTAAGACAGCACAAATGCTGGAGGCTTCATTAAGGCCTCTACGCATTTTTCTGTTAGATCTTAAATGGCCTTCTCACATTCAGCCCTTCATTCTCCTTTTATATATGTTTCTATATATAAATTCTATTGTTTCATAGGCCTTTGAAACTATCTTCCCCACAATATAAAAACTTCCATGTTGCTACTATTTATTGTCAGTAACCTTTGGGAAAAATAAACACATTCCTTAGCCTTGCTTATCTGGCTAGTTGCAAACAGACTCAGATCCCTTTGAAATCCAAATCTCCCTTCATTTATCTAAAAATGCAAATCCTCTTCACACCTTACATGCTAAGCCAGCATCCATGTTTATTCATTAGCATGTCAAGCACCTAGCTTCTTTTGAGTTAAAGCTTGCAATCTACTTGACTCCAAATGTAATTAAATCTCACAGACCCAACTATGCTTACCCCCATAAATTTACTTTACCCCCATAAATAAACCAGAAAAATATTATGAAAATTATACTTTCATGACAAGTTGGGTTGTTCCAATTGATCACGTGTTGGAGTAGCACATAGAGAAACCATCCCTGATTGCTGGGATGAAGTGCAGAAAAGAGCTTCCCTAATCCTTGAAGTAATAGAGGAGCCTTCCCCTACTGTTGCTGTAGAAGTCAGCTTTCAGAAATTTTGACTATTTAATTTAAGATCTTAACATTGATAATCAGAAGTCCAAAGTTAAATCCTGCACAAATTCAACCCACAACAGTGCCTGGGGATTCAAATTACAATTCGGCACTTACTTGGCCCAGTCAAAGCTTCAGAGAAATTATTGGCCAAAAAACTTGCATTTAGCCTTTAAACAGAGATACTGTGTTGTGCTTTGATATTTTCTGCCTTGAGGAATATTATGTAATACAATGAATTCACTATAAATGTTCTCTTTATTCACATTGGTGACTAAATTAGCCAGTTAGTCTTTAATTGGCCTTATTTTACTAAATTGAGCATAAGAAATAGTAGGCCATTTGTCTTTCAAGCCTGCTCTGCCATTCAGTCTTTATCCCACCCTTCATTTTCCTTCCTGCACTTCACCTTCCTTCACTATCCTTGTAGCTCTTAATTCCCTTGGTACCCAAAAATCTATCATCCTGTTTCTTGAATATACACATCAACTGAGCATCTGCAGTCATAAAAACAAAAAACTGTGGATGCTGGAAATCCAAAACAAAAACAGAAACAGAAATACCTGGAAAAACTCAGCAGGTCTGGCAGCATCGGCGGAGAAGAGTACAGTTGACCGTACTTTGGGCTAGAAAATTCCAAAGATTCACAGTCCACTGAGATGAGAAATTTCTTCACCCAGAGAGTGGTGAGCTTATGGAATTCACTACCACAGAAAGCAGTTGAGGCCAAAACATTGCATGTTTTCAAGAAGGAGTTAGATATAGCTCTTGGGGTGAAAGGGGTCAAAGGATATGGGGAGAAAGTGGGAGCAGGTTATTGAGTTGGATGATCAGCCATGATAATGAATGGTGGAGCAGGCTCGAAGGGCCGAATGGCCTACTCCTCCCATTTTCTATGTTTCTCTGAGTGGAGAAATTTCTCCTTGCCTCAGTCCTAAATGAGTGACCCCCTATTCTAAGACTCTGATGTTGTGGGGAGCATGTTTTCTTGGCATCTACCCTGTTATGCCCTTTAATTTTATATGTTTCAATTAGACTATCTCTCATTCTTTTAAACTTCAGAGAACATAGGCTTAGTCTACTCAGCCTTTCAGTGTAAGACAATTCCTCGCATCCCGATTTCGTTGCATTTCTTCTAGGGCGAGTATGCCCTTCCTTGGGTAAAGAGACCAAAGCTTCTCTCTCTATTCCAGGTGTAGCCTCACCAGTGCCCTGTACAATTGTAGTAAAAGTTCTTCATTCTATACTCGAATCCCTTTCAAACAGAAGTTTTCTCACAAGGATCAGTGCTGGGACCAATTTAGATTGACAGCTTGGGCTTGGAATCAGAAACACAGTCTCCAAATTTGAGGATGATATCAAGTTGAGACAAATAGTTAATACTGAGGACTGCACCATTTTACAGGAGAACATATATACCCATTCTGCAAATGTTAATTTGTCAAATGAAGTTTAATGCAACATAAGGGAGTACATTTGTTTGGAAGAATGGGACATCACTAATTACTTGGGAGATACAAGCCTTGGTGTGGTAGAGAACAAAGATGTCGGAGTACAAATACACCAATCACTGGAAGTTGTGCCACACATTAGCAAAGCTGTTGAAAAACAAACCAAGAACTAGGCTTTCCTTCTAGAAGGATAGAATTGAAAGATAGAGAAGTTATGTTAAACTTGTATCAAACTGTAGTCTGACCACATTTCGACTACTATGTGCGGTTCTGTTCACCAAATTATAAAAAGGATATAAAGGCACTGGAGAGGGTGCAAGGAAGATTTACAAGGGTGATACCAGAAATACTTGGTATCCGTCATCAGGAAAGGATTAACAGATTTCTTGAAAAGAGGCGGCTGAGGGTGACCTAATTATAGTGGTGATCATCAAAGGCAGATTCTCTGCTCGTTTCTCCAGATCCCATGTCCTGTGCTTTCCTGTTCAAATCGCTCATAAGAGCCTCCCATTTTCAGCTTCCATGAACATTGAGCAATAAGACTAGGGAAAAGAATACATGAGATGGTTTCCCGATGACTGTGTGCTTAAAGGAAATGAGTCCCCTTCCCAAAGCATCCTCTGCACGTAAGCAACTGTTGTCCCTTGTTGTTCTAGCTCTCCGCCATCACCACTGAAAATTTTCTGTTCTCTATTGGCCATGGCTTGTAACCCTGATCATGGGACACTGACCTGAGTTTGGGGCAAGTAGCAAAAGGACAGGCTGACTACTTCGTGAAATCTCTAATGATACGAACAAGGAGCAGGAGCAGGCCATTCGGCCCCTTGAACCTGTTCCACCATTCAATAAAATCATTTGAGTAACCTCAAATCTGCATCCTGCCTACTCCTGATAACCTATCATCCCCTTGCTTACCAAGAATCTGCCTAGCTCTGCCTTAAAAATATTCAAAGACTGCTTTCACCACCTTTTCAGGAAGTATTCCAAGGACTCACGACCCTCAGAAACAATTTTGCCTCATCTCCGTTTTAAATGGGCGACTCATTTTTAAACTGTGACCCTGAGTTCTAGATTCTCCGACAAGAGGAAACATCCGCTCCACATCAAGACCCCTCAGGATCTTATGTTTCAATCAAGTCAAATCTTACTCTTCTAAATTCCAGCGGGATACAGCTCAGCCTGTCCAACTTTTTCTCATAAGACAACCTACCCATTCCAGGTGTTAAAATACTCATAAAACAACACAGTACTTACAATACTGATAAAACCTAGTTTCTAATAGTACCAGTTACTGATTTACCTGCTCATTCTCTGCACAAAAATAGAAATCAAATATTGGAGGCTGAAAGAGCGGAAGGAAAAGCATCTCCTCCCCGTCCCTCACTGAACTTCCCACTCAGCACACTTTACTACTTGCATTAAACCTTACCTAAAGCACCTCTTTTCCCCAATGCACCGAATTCCCACTTTGAAACAAATTCCCAATTGTACACTCACTCAGGCGAAGCCTCCCTCTCTGTGCGACCTTACTGATCTTCCTACCCTAGGTGACCTAATAGATGCTTTTAAAATTATGAAGGTTTTGATAGTGTGGAGACGGAGAATTTTTTCTCTTGTCAGGAGGACCATAGCTGGAGCCATCAATATAAGGTGGTTGCCAAGAAATCCAATAGGGAATTTAGAAGAAACTTCCTTACCCAGAGTGGTGAGAATATGGAACTTGCCGGCACAGAGTGGTTGAAGTGAATAGCATAGATGTAGTTAAGAGGAAACAGGGTAAGCATTTTGTGAGAGTAGGGAATAGAGGGCCACGACAATAGATTTAGATAAGGTGTGCTTATCTAGTTTCCCTTTAAGTGCATCAATGCTATTTGCCTCAACTACTCCATATGATAGTAAGTTACACAAGCAAACTACTCCTTGGATAAATAGGTTTCTCCTGAATTTCTGATCGAATTTATCAGTGACTGTCTTATATTTGTGACTCCTATTTGTATAGACTGCTCTTAAATACCACCACTGAGAAAGGAAGACTCTACGAGAAGAATGGACCCTCCATGGCTTGTGAAGGAAGTTGTGTGGTTTCAAATTTAAAGGAAAGGCAGCTCGAGGGATGAGGAACTTCAGTTGCATAGACTCAAGAAGTTGGGACTGTTTCTCTTGGAGAAGAGAAGGTTGAGGAGGTTTGATAGAGATACTCAAAATCATGAGGAATCTGGACCCTGTAAATAGGGAGAAACCTTTGCCATTGTTAGAAGGATCAAGAACAAGAGGGCACAGATTTAAGGTAATTGGCAAAAGAAGCAAAGGAGACATGAGAAACTTTTTTTCACGCAGCTGGATCTTGAATGTGCTGCCTGAGTATGATGGAGACTGGTTCAATCAAGGCATTCAAGGGGGAATTGGATTACTGTCTGACAAGAAAGAATGGGCAGGGCTATATGGAGAAGGTGGGGGAATGGCACTAGGTGAATCGTTCCTTTGGAGAGCCAGCGCAGACCTGCAGGTTGAATGACCACCTTCTGTACTGTAACAATTCTGTGAAAGATGGTAGAAAGCTTGAGTGGAGTGTAATTGTTTGTATGGACTGGTTGGGCTGAATAGCCTGTTTCTGTGCCATATATCCTATGTAGTACTAAGTTGTTTTTTTGAAAAAAAAACACAAGGATGCAGTTGTCAGGGGGATTTGTTGCCAACTAATCCCATTAATTTTTCTAATACTATTTGTTTGCTTGTACTGATTTCTTTAAGTTTCCCCTTCTCACTGGACCTTTGGTTCCCCATTATTTCTGGACTGTTTTGAGTGTAATTTCCTGATTTGTACTCTACCCTACATTACAAATACTGTTGGGGGCCTATAAACAACTTCCACTGATGTTTTCCGCCCTTTGCTGTTTCTTAGCTCCATAAAAACTGTACTTGCTGATTTTCAGAGCTAAGATTTTTTCCACTGTCTTTATCCCATCCTTCATTTTCAGTGCTACCCCTCACCCTATCTCTTCTAAAAGCTAAGCATCCTGGAATATTTTGTTCCCAACATTGACCATTTAGCCACTTAACAAAGCCAAGGTTGCTATTGGTCTGTCTTTTTGAAGCTAGGAGAATTGCTTGTGGGTAATGTAACCCAGTTACTAACTGTGATGGCAAAAAACAAAAGATAATTTTTGCTTCACAAATATTTTAGAATTGGGCCAATTTATTGATTGAAGAATTTAAACAAATGGTACTTTGCCTTAATGCCTTTTCTCTCCATTCCAGGATCTGTGCTCGATATCATTAAACATGTAGTAGCGAGGGGGGATCACAAGAATGGTGTTTTGGAGGAGGCAGTTATAGCCACAATTCTGAAAGAAGTACTGGAGGGACTGGATTACCTGCATAAGAATGGGCAGATTCACAGGTAAGCACAATTTGACCTGGTCCAGTACTGTGGCACACGATAGGTATCAAAGATGAGTGTGACTCGAGTTTGGAGATGTAGAATCTTCATTTTTGCTTTAATGGAACATTTATAGCAACATATGATAGATCCTCTAAGTCATCAAAGATAATATTACCAGCACACCCTACATTATGTGGATGGAATCTTTCTGGTCCTGTGGAGATGGGTTTGAAGGTGGGACCAGAAGCAAAATCTCATGCTGGGTCAGCTCTGTGTTCCTGCCTCAGCAATCTTGCCAGATTAGCTAATTAAGTACCAAATAAGGGACAAATTGGTGCCAATGGGATATTCCTGGCAGCAGACGCAACTGGAGGCGGTCTCACAGTAGCAGGCTGGAGTGATCAGCAGGGTCTCCTTCAATTTACCTCACCCCGTCTCTCTGAAAATAAGGGTACCAGGGGGTCATAGCTGTGGCTGCCAGCTACCCTTGGCCCTCCACGCTGATGCCCTGACCCTGATGTGGCTATACTCAGGAGTGTTGATGAGGGTAATGCATTTGATGTGGTCTACGTGGACTTTAGCAAGGCTTTTGATAAGGTCCCTCATGGCAGACTGTTGAAGAAAGTAAGAGCCCATGGGATCCAAGGCAAAGTGGCACGTTGGATCCAAAATTGGCTGAGAGGCAGGAAACAGAGGGTGATGGTAAGCAGGGAGGTTATGCTGAAACTGTATAAAACGCTGGTTGTGCCACAACTGAAGTACTGCATGCAGTTCTGGCCACCACATTTTAAGAAGGATGTGATTGCACTGGAGAGGGTGCAGAGGAGATTTACCAGGATGCTGGAGGGTCTGAGCTATGAGGAAAGATTGGATAGGCTGGGGTTGTTTTCTTCGGAGCGATGAAAGTTGAGAGGGGACCTGATAGAGGTGTGTAAGATTGTGGAGCATAAGTTGGATAGGAAGGCACTTTTTCCATTAGTAGAGGGGTCAATACCAGGGAGTATAGATTTAAAGTAAGAGGTAGAAAGGCTAAGAGGGGAGCGGAGGAGAAATTTTTTTCACCCAGAGGAGTGAACCACGGGAGTCTGGAACTCTCTGCCTGAAAGGGTGGTTGAGCCAGAAACACTCATAACATTTAAGTATTTAGATGTTCACTTGCGCTACCATAGCCTCCAGGGTTATGGGTCAAGTGCTGGACAATGGGACTAGTGTTGTCCGATCTTTGACTGGTGCGGACACAATGGGCTGAATGGCCTCCTGTGCTATAAACACCTGAGTCTGAGTAAAAGTTGTTAAAAAATGTTAAGTCTGAGAATTGGGAGCATTTTAAAATTCTGTGAAGGAGGACCAAAAAAAATTTAAGAAGTGGAAATACAATGAGTATAAACTAGTGAGAAACATAAAAGCGGATAGTAAAAGCTATGTAAAAAGGAACCATTTATTATGGGGAATAAGGAAATGGCAAAGAAACTTAACAAATACTTTGTCTGTCTTCAAGGAGGAAAATATTACAAAACCTCCCAGAAATAATGGAGAATCAAGGGACTAGTGTAAATGAGGAACTGCAAAATATTAACATTTGTAAAATGAGAAATTAATGGGACTTAAAGTAGGTAAATCTCCTGGACCTGATGATCTACAGCCCAGAGTGTTGAAAGAGGTGGTTGCAGAGAAAGTAGATCTATTCATGGTCATCTTTCAAAATTCTATAGACTCTGGAATGGTTCCTGCAGATTAGAAGCTGGCAAATGTTACCTCACTATTTAAGAATGGAAGGAAGAGAATAAACTGAACTATAGATCTGTTAGCCTGGCATTAGTAGTTGGGAAAATGCTAGCATCTATAATAAAAGGTGTGATAACAGGACACTTAGAAAATAATGGCAGGATTAGGCAAAGCCACTGTGGATTTATGAAAGGGAAATCATGTCTGACCAGCCTTTTGGAGTTTTTTCAGGATGTAGCTCACAGAATAGATAAGGGGGAACCAGTGGATGTGGTAAATTCAGATTTCCAGAGAGCTTTTCATAACGTCCCACACAAGAGGTTAGGGGTAGCCGATGGCTTAGTGGTATTGTTGCTGGACTAGTAATCCAGAAACCCAGGGTAATGCCCTGGAGTCCTGGGTTCAAATCTCTCCATGGCAGATGGTGGAATTTGAATTCAATAAAAATCTGGAATTAAAAGTCTAATGATAACCATGAAACTACTGTCAATTGTTTTAAAAACCCATTTGGTTCACTAATGCCCTTTAGGGAAGGAAATCTGTCGTCCTCACCTAACTTATGACTCCAGACTCACAGCAATGTGGTTGACTCTTAAATGCCCTCTGAACAAGGGCAGATAGGGATGGGCAATAAATGTGGATTCCCACATCCCATGAATGAATTAAAAAAAAAAATTAGAGCACATGGGATTGGGGGTAATATACTGGCATGGATTGAAAACTGATTAACAAATAGAAAACAGTAACAATAAATGGGTCATTTTCAGGTTGGCAGGCAGCGACTAGTGGGGTACCGCAAGGATCAGTGCTTGGCCCCCAGCTATTCTCAATCGCTGTCAATGATTTTATGGGGATTAAATGTAATATTACCATGTTTATAGATGACAGAAAACTAGGTGGATGTGAGAGTTGAGAGGAGGATGCAAAGACACTTCAAGGGGATTTGGAGAGGCTAAGCGAGTGGACAAAAAATTGGTAGATGAAATACCATGTGGAGAAATGTGAGGTTACCCAATTTGGTAGAAAAAGCAGAAGTAGAGTATTTCTTAAATGCTGAAAGGCTGGCAAGTGTTGAAATTCAAAGGGATTTGTGTGTCCTTGTTCCTGAGTCACTGAAAGCTAACATGCAAGTACAGCAAGCAATTAGAAGGCAAAAGGTATGTTGGCCTTTATTACAAGAGGATTTGAGTATAGGAGGAAAATGTCTTACTGCTGCAATTATATAGAGCCTTGACACCACACCTGCAGTATTATGTGCAGTTTTGGTCTCCTTGAGTAAGGAAAGATGTACTTGCCAAGGAGAGAGTGCAACGAAGGTTCACTAAATTAATTCCTGGGATGGAGGGATTGTCCGATGAGGAAAGATTAAATAGATTTGGCCTTAGAGTTTAAAAGAATGAGGCGATCTCATTCAAATATACAAAATTCTTGCAGGGCTCAACAGGATGTTTCCCTTGGCTGGGGGGTCTAGAAGCAGGGGACTCAGTCTCAGAATAAACAGCAGGCCATTTAGGACTAAGATGAAGAGGAACTTCTTCACTTGGGTAGTGAATCTTTGGAATTCTCTACCCTAGACTGCTTTGGAGGCTTAATCATTGAGTTTGTTCAAGACAGATTAATAGATTTCTACATATTAAAAACAATAAGGGAAATGGGGATAGTGCAGGAAAATGGTGTTGAAGTAGAAGGTAAGTCATGATCTCATTGAATAGTAGAGTGGACTCAAAGGGCTGAATGGCCTATTCCTCCTGTTTCTTATGTTCCCAACCTGCCATCTGAAGAGTAAGTGGAGAACAAATTCCCAATGATCACAGCAGACCCACAGCAATTTAATGCTCCCTCACTTGGGCAGAAGTCCTGTCTCAGAGCTGCCAGCCAGTCTGATTGGCTGGCAGTAGTGACTGAAGCAATCCCCAGATTCCATGTCCCGGAGTCCAGCCCCAGTAAGTACAGGGAGTCTCATGGTGGGGTTGCGGTCTTGATGGAAAGGCTGGAGGTGGGGGGGGGAAGCACCCACAGAGTACAGACCTTAAAGTAAGTTGGTGAGGCCTGCCTGATGTGGAAAGGGGTCCTTGAGGGAGGTGACTCTTTACCCTCCAAACCCCCCCACCCCACCCAATCCCCATCCCAGCTGAGCAAGGTGACTTGTCAGGTTCACCCCCTGTCACTGTCTACCCTCAGCCTCAAAATTGAGGCTGGGCTGGAAGCTGCTCTTAAGTGACCAATACATAGCCATTTAAGGCCTTCAACTGGGGTGGGGGTAAGCACACTGTCCTAGGCATCGCCTACTCCATTTAAAATTGTGGAAAGGCTGTTGGGGAAAGAAGGGTGGTGGGAAAGCCACCCAAGGAATTTTATGGGTCCCCTTGCCTGTAAACCCATCAGCGGGGAACCATCAAATTCTCCTCATTCTGTCTAATTTGGGTTAAATTCTCCATTTGCCCGTACTCAATGTGTGAGAAATCTAGCCCCTAGTTGGCACTGTCACCTGCCAGCTTGACAATAGCATTTTGGGTTTGATATCCTTCAAATACCTGGTGGCAACAAAAAAAATTGCTTGGGCAATTTTTTTGAGAGAGAAAGAAGTGCTCCACCACTGTTATGCCCTGGGCAATCAACAGACATGCTATAGGCAGGTGAATGGAGCAGCACAGTCAGGAGCTTTCCTTCACAAGGATAAAACTGAGCCAGCATGGGTGATCTGGAACCATTTAGATAAATTGGGCGAGTACCTGGGTTATGATTTTGAAGTAATTACTTGCTTTTAGTTACCTAATATTGATGTAGTAATTCTTCTAAATGTTGTGGATGATACATAAATCTGAACTTGCTTTCTAATTATAGCAAGAAAGCTATGGTTTCCACAGCTTGGTGTGCATTGCTGCGGTGGAATGCAGAGTCCATCCTGTGAAAATAGTTGCTTGATATGTAATTGAGATTCAGTGCTGAATAATTAGAATCTCAGTGTAAAGTTTGCAGTGCATTTAAAATGAGATTCCTTTTTTGATTTCTCTGTCCTCAGTTACCTAGATAAGTGCATGAATAGCTTTATTTTAAAAAAATTGAAAAAAATTACGGGGCAAAGCTGGCCATGGCGATACCAAAAAGAACAGAGTAAAACAACAGTGATAATATAGTGCAGCACTCTGTACCCCTTTGTAGAAATCTAATGGCTGTGTACATGGTTAAGATTCTCAGAATTGCAGAATTGTTACAGCATAGGAGGAGTCCATTTGGCATGTCATGTCTGTGCTTTCTCTCTGAAAATACAATTCACTAGTGCCACTCCCTTGCCTTCTCTCTGGAGCTCTGCACATTTCCTTTTTAGATAATAATCCAGTTCCTCCTTGAATGTCTTGATTGAACTTGCCTCCACCAGTGTCAGGCAGTGCATTCTAGATCCTAACTACTTGCTAAATGAAAAGATTTTTCCTTGTGTTGCCATTACTTCTATTGCCAGTTACTTTAAATCTGTTCCATCTGGTTCTTAGTCCTTTCGCAAGTGGGAACAGTTTCTCTCTATCTACTCTGTCCAGACCCTTCATGATTTTGAATACCCCTATCAATTTCCACTTGACCTCTTCAAGGAAAACAGTCCCAACTTCTCTAGTCTATCTACTTAACTGAAGTTCCTATTCCCTGGAACCGTTCTTGTGAACCCTCATCCCTGGAACCATTCTAATGAATATTTTCTGCACACTCTCTAATGGCTTCACATCATTTCTAAAGTTGCACTGGACGCAGTACTCCAATTGAGGCCAAACCAGTGTCCTACGCAAGTATAATGTAACTTCCTTGCTTTTATACTTTATGCTCCTATTGGTAAAGCCAAGGATGCTGCATGTTGTATTAACTGTGTTCTGAAACTGCCCTGCAACCTTCAATGACTTATGCAGATATGCACCCAAGTCCCTCTGCTCTCGCACCCCTTTGGAGTTGTATCCTTTATTTTATATTGTTTCTCTGCGTTCTTTCTACCAAAGTGAATCACTTCACACTTCCCTGCATTGAATTTCATTTATTTGTCTGCCCCCGAACCTGTCTGTGACCTTTTCTGAAGTTTTTCACTATCCTCCGCACAGTTCACAATACTTCCACGTTTCGTATCATCTGTGCAAATTTTGAAATTGTGCCCTGTACACAAGTCTATGTCATTAATATATATCAGAGCAGAGGTTCGAACACTAACCCTTCGGAATATGCAATAAACCTTCCTCCTGTTTGGAAAATATCCATTAACCACTATTCTGTTTCTTGTCACTCAGCCAATTTGTATCCATGGTGCTACTGTTGACTCCATGAGCTCTAACTCCACCCACAAGCCTGTTTTGCGACACTATCTCAAACGCCTTTTGGAAGTCCCTGTACAGTGCATCAATCTCATCAACCCTGTTATCTCCACCAAAAAAGTTAAACACAATTCGCCCTCAAGTACATGCTAGCTTTCCTTAAGTAATATAACTTAATTTGCTGAAGTGTCTATTAATTTTGTCCTGAATTATTGTTTCTAGATGCTTCCCAACACTGAGGTTAAACTGACGGGCTGATAGTTGCTGGGCTTATTTTTACATCCTTTTTGAACAAGTGTATAATGTTTGCAATTCTCTAGCCCTCTGGCACCACACCTTAGTCAAATAAAAACTGCAAAATTATGGCCAGCGCCTCCACAATTTCCACCTTCATTTCCCTTCGTATTCTTGGATGCATTGTGTCCAGTCCTGGTGCTTTATCAACTTCTACGGGCAGACAAACTTTCAAGTATCTGAATTAACCTTCTCTTTCACCATGACATGCGCAGCAGCATCTTCATTGGTAAAGACGTAAAGACAGATGCAAGGTATTAATTTAATACCTCAGCCATGCCCCCCCACCCCCCAAACCACCACCACCACCACCTGCTTTCCATTTGCAAATCCCATTTTCAGTTCCTAATCAGCCCCACCCCTCCTCCTCTTACCAGCCTTTTTACTATTGATATGCCATTTGAAAACCTTTGGGCTCCCTTTTATGTTAGCTGCCAGTCTCCTCTCATGTCCTGGGATTCTCATATTTGCTTTTTCAGTTTCCTTCTGAACCTTCTATATCCAGCCAGGTTCTTGGTTGTATTATCCACCTGACATTTGTCATAAGCACACCTTCTTAATCTCTACCTCTTTTGTCATTCAGGTAGCTCTGGACTCGTTTGCCATATCTTTTCTCTTTGTGGAAATATACCTTGACTGTGACTGAACTATCCCTTCTTTAAAGGTAGCCCTTTGGCAGGCAAAACTGTAACTGGACAACCTTTGATTCATTAGAATAACACTAAGAATGAGAGGTTAGAGTTATGATAGCCAGAAAAATAGTATATTTCACTGGAAAGGGGATACAATGAAGGTTTTTGTGACAAAAATGTTTCATGAAAGTAAATTGTAAAATACTGTCTGTTTGCAAAAATGACTGTCCGCATTGTTTTTATCAGAGCAAGAGGTTTGCCCAGTGTTGAGTTTGAAATGAGATTAATGATTTAGGATCCTCCTGTACACATTAGGAGAATGTAAGTGCTTTTCCAGCACCAGCATTGCAGTTTGTTTTGATTGATGAAGTAACGGATAATTGTATCTGTATTCAAACCATCTAAACTCCTTGATTAGGTTCTAGCCTGTAACCTTCTCTTGATTATCAGCTGTTATCTATACAAATTATCTGAATCTAGCAGTTGCTTAGTTTTGAGTGTCTCTTATTCTATATATGGTTAGCATCTAAACCCCTCAAGACTGCATCCTGTACCGCATTCTTGTTTTCCATATAAAACATCTGCACCACTAGATCAAATTATGTCAAGCAATCACTTCCAACTATCCATCATTTATGTAACTTAATCTCATTTAAAAGTTGTAAATGCTGTACAAATCTGAACTTGGCTTTTCTAATTGTAATGGGTAGTTTGCTTAGTCTGCTGTGTTGGAATCTCAGTTCTGTCCTGTTAAAATTGTTAAAGTTTGACTCATGCATCAATTATTCACGATTATGAATGTTTAGAAACTTGGTGTGGAGTTAGAAAGGGCAGTTAAAATTAACCTATTGTTTTCCCTGTGTATTAACTTGCTATAAACTTGCGATTTAATTTAAAATTGGGAAAAATTCAGATAAGCAAAGAAGATAATTAAACCAAGTAGAAAACAGTAAGGCAGTGACTAATTACAATGAAGTGTAGTGGACACATCTAGGCCAATTGTAACAATGATGTTACGGATGCACCTGAAGATTGGTGAGACAATAGAATGAATGAGAGGTCACAGTTAATGAAGTGCTTGAAAAATTTTCTTCATGAATGCAGTTAAAGGGACCTAATTGAGGTTTGTAAGAGGCTTTGAAGTTGAGCAGTGAAATATTGTTTGCACTGGTTGGCAGATTGGTGTTGCAAATATTTTTAGTTCATGATTCATATGTTTTAGAGTATAACTTAGTTTTAGGAATTAAAGTTTCAGCTTTAAAATGGAGGCATTTGGTTAAGGAATTGGTAGGCAGCTCAAGTGAATGCAATTCAAACAAGCTTATGTTTAATTAACCTGTGTTTATCTTACAAGGTTGACAGTGTTGATAGTGGGTAAAAAAAAACTTAAATAATGGGTGACTCATTTGTGGACCCCTGGGTGGATCTAAGGTGTCCATTGTTATCTCAAAGTGAAAAGCTAGCAATTCTTGGAAACAAAGGTGGAAACTCTCTTGCCAATATAAATTATTCATATGGGTTGCAGAATCAAAGAATTATGTTGAAGGTAAGATAATTCATTTGCATTTCTGGTTGAATCATCCCAAAGCATGCCATGTTGCCATGGTGATGGTGATTCAGGATGGAGCCTTGATCAGAAGGGTCTTTTGTTTAATTTATCTGGAAGATTTGCTCTAGTTTGCAGCTATTGGAAGAAATCTTCAGCGGTCGTCAGAGCCTTGAAGCAGAAAGCAGTTAGCAGAGTCAGCTTGGAAATTTGGGAAGTTGGATATCTGCTGGCAACCTGAACAAGAAGCTGAGGTGTCCACAGTCATGAGATCTGTAAAGAGAAAGGTAGAGAATCACATAGCCAAAAAGCTAATGGAAGAACTCCAATAGATGAGAGAAATTCTAAAGAGAATTCAAGTAAATTCTGGAGGGCTATGGCATACCTTTTGGATGACTCCAGGAAAAGTGAATGAACCTTCAAGATTTTGTAAGATGAGGGAACTCCGGAGGAAGTAAAACAGAAGAACTGAGTTTATAGCATAAGATTTTATATGCTACAGTGTTAATATTGCTTTATTGAATATCAAAACGATTAAGGTTTGGTTTTGTTTAAAAAATGTGAAGTCTTGTGGTGTAGTTCTGTCGGTTAATTGCTGGGTGTTCAGTTTTTTTTAAAACAATAACGGTCCCCAACAGACATTTAACATTGGTAAGAAGGAGCAGGCATAAAGTCAGGATTATCACTAGTAGCTGGAAGGGGCAAGTTGGAAGAAATTCTCTCACCAACCCGATGTGTGAAACATGGAATTCACAAGTGGCTAGTATGGCAGAACACTGTAGCCTTGCTTTACATAGGGTCAAATAGAATATACAGCGCACAAATTTCGCATTCAACCCAAGCAGTCCATGCCGGCATTTATACTCCACTCAAACCTTCTCTTGCTTTTCCTTATCCAGCTCTATCAGTATATAACCCTCTATTCCCTTCTCCTTCAAATGCCTCCCCTTAAATGCTTCTGTACTATTCACTTCAGCCACTCCATGGTAAAGAGTTTCATACTCTTGTCACTTCCCTGCATAAAGCAGTTTTTTTTTCTGAATTCCCTATTTGATGGCCTTTTTTGCTCTTCCTCTCAAGTGGAAACACACTCTGTGGCTGCTCTATCAAAGCTTTTCATAATTCTAAAACCCCTCAGCTTTCTCTCTCAAGGGAAGAGAGCCAGCCTGTTTGTTCTTTCTTGATGGGTATAACATCTCATTTCTGATATCATCCTTGTAAATCATTTTTGCACCCTTTCCAGTTCCTTTGTTTCTATAATATGGAGACCAAAACTGTATATCGTATGTCAAGTATGGTCTAACCAAGCTTCAATACAAATTAAGCATAATTTCTCTACCTCTTTTATTCCTGTAGAAATTGACCTTCATACTTGTTTTTAATGACCTTATTAACCTGAACTGGTATTTTTGTTTTGTGAATTAGCATTCCCTGATCTGTTTGCTCTACCACATTTAAATTCCTATTTTCTAAGTAATATGTGATCATATTCCTATTTCCAAAATGTAATATTTCACACTTACCTGTATTGAAACTCATTTGCCAATTTTATTCTCATTCTGAAAGTTTATTAATGCTTTGTAGTGAGTTGCATTCCTCCTCAGCAATGACTATGCTTCCCCCACCCCACAAGCCACTCTCTCCAAATTTGGGCTCGGCCACAATTTAGAAATAAGTTTTTGATTCCAGAGTCTAAATAGTTAATATAAATTGTGAACAACAGTGGCCCCATCTCTGATCCTTGTGGGGCTCCACTTTCCACCACCTGCCATTCTGAACAGCTATCCTTTACCCCTATTTTCAGCTTTGTTTTGCAGCCAGTTAGCTGGCCATTTGCTATTGGCCTCCTGACTCAGCAAGTTCTGACCTTGTTTGTTGGCCCTATAGCTCCTTGGATATGTTCTGTGTTGCTTAAGTATGAGTATTAATGTTAGCTATCCACCAGCCTTGTGGCACTACACCACTTTCTAATTGATCATTAAATGTGTAACAGTGCCTCTGCTATCTCTTCCCTAGATTATTTTAAAATAGTCAGTAACAACCTGTCCAGACCAGGGGTTTTATCCACTTTGAGGTTGATGATTATTTCTTTTTCTATTGTATGTGGTTATATTATTTCTAATCTCATTTTCAATGTCCACCTACCCTGCCTCCCTGGTAAACACTAAAGCAAACTAATCACTTAATATTTCTGCCATTTTGCATGGCATTTTATCCCATCCATCCCTTCATAGCCCCAATCCCATTCTGACTTTTTTATGCCCCTGTAGAATATTTTACTATTTTATGTTCCTTGATGATTTAATTTCATAGTTCCCTTGTTCTTTTGACTTTTTGTTTAATCTCCTCTTCTTCTCCCTTATCATGTTCTCCCCAATCTCCATTCAGTTTGTGTATGCCTATTTCCTTAGCTTTGATTTTTTTTCCCCCCTAATGTTGTTATTCAGCATGGTGTGTCATTAATATTCTGTTCTTAATGTTTTTCCTGGACTCTGAGCACTATTTAAAATATTTTCCATTTCTGTTGTGCATAATTGTTTGCCAGTATTATTGTCCATTTTATTTTGACAAAGCCTGTTCACAGCTCTCAGAATAGCTTTTCTTCAATTTAATATCCAGTCTTTGTTATGCTTTGTAGCCATTCTTCAGTTGCCTAAGCCCCAAACTCTGAATTCCCTCCGTGTACTTCTCCACCTCTACCTTGCTTTCCTCTTTCAAGACATTACTTAAAACCTACACCTTTGACCAAGCATTTGGTCATCTAACCTAAAATCCCTCATGGCTAGGTTGTTTTATAATGTCCCTTATGAAGTGCCATGGAACATTTAAATACATTAAATGTGCTATCTAAATATAAGTCATTGTTGATATGTCCTTAATTATCTTTAAGCTTATATTATTGTCACCAAAGCCAAGATGTTCCCCTACTTTTAATTCTTTTACTTATTCTGGTTCAATCATCCATTACAAGATCTAGTGGGGAATTCTTCCTTGTTAGGCTTTTTATATACTGGATTAGAAATAAATCTTACACACATTGTAGGAACTCCATTCCCTTTCCTTTTGTTGACTTCTGACCAGTAATTTAGGGTAGTTGAAATCCCCCATAATAATTATTCTACTTTTTTTCCACTCATTTTCCTAATTTTTATTTTTTTCTCCGTTTCTCACCCTGTAAACTGCCCCCTTTAACGTAATTGATCCTTTTATTATCTTCTGTCTTAACTAATTGTCAATTTTTTTTTTACTGCCATTATATTATCTCCATTGGTTATAAATATTCCACCTTCCCTTCTCCCCCAACATTTCTAAATGTTAAACCCTGCAGTTTTTAATTTCCAATCCTACTTCTTCTGTAGCATATCTCACTAATGATTAATCCCTAGTATATTTGGCTCCTCAACACTGTGGTGCCTCCAGCTCCCCTCTTTATTACAGACATTTTTATACACAGAGTTTGTCATTTTTTTGTAGCATCTCCCCTTATTTTTAATTGTGCTTTTAATTACTCATCAAACATGGCATTGTGACGGGGGAATGGATGCTGGGTTCAGAAGGATTGAGGTGGCTGCAATGGAGTCATGATGAGTGGGTGCAACTAAAGAGTTTGGGAGATAAAGATTTGAACAAGTGTATAGGAAAAGTTGAGAGTGGAGACAGAGCATATCATGCTTGATATATAATTGGCTTGGTTTACAATTTTTATTTAGGATTAAATGTGGCAATTTAAGAATTGAAGTTCAAGTCAATTGCATTACAGTTACTAAGTTGCAAATATCAGTGCGTAAATAAAGTGGAGAAAAGTCTGAATTTCTGCTATCTGCGAGGAGGAATGAGGTGGGAACCCCAAGTTGACTTTGTCTGGATATAATCGGAGAAACACTTACTCTACAGAGCTAGCCTTATGAGAGCTACGCAGATGTTCAAAGGAACAAATGGAAATAATTGTCATACAATGTCTCAATTGTCAGGGACAAATAAAGCTTCATTGTAATTGAGCATAATCAAAATACTGGTGGTTCAGAATCATTGACACCACTGGTGCTATTTAATATCTATTTCCCAAAATCATGATCAATTTTAATTTATCAGGGACTAAATTCTGGGAATTAAAATGCATTAATTGATTATAATTGTAATATTTGACACCAGTATTTGCCACCAAATGCTTGTTGTCAGGAATGGGAGTTAAGTGTATTAGTAAGAAACTTACTGTAACGGGAAGTTTGTGCAATACTAGATTCCAATGTTTGTATTTTTAAAGGAAGCTTGCATGCAAACCTTCAGTGATGAGCAAGGCCAAATGGCTCTGCAACCATTGGTACTGCCATTACAGTTCTCATCTAGCTGCTTCAGAGCAGAGTTCCTTCCTTTCAGTGATGTCACTGGAGGGGCTTAAAGCAATGGTTCTCAAACTTTTTTGGTTGAGGGGCCCCTTTCCAAATGGATTAGTGTTAAAGGGACATGGGAACAGTGTGGTATTAGAACTACTCCTTGTTCAGAGAATAATAGGACAAACATAGTTTTATTCAATTCACGGGGCCCCCATCTATAGTAAAATATACTCAGTGAGTGTGCCAATAATGCTTTTAAGAAAACAAGTCTCTGCTTAGAGCTATCAGTGAGATGGGTGTGCCTGCTACCTAATGCAGAGTCTGTCCAAACTTGTGTGCTCCCCTTCTAGACGAAACAGCCAGCCCACTTTGTGCTGTGCTTGTGGCTGCAATCTGCTCTTGACTCCTGGTTTGCACTTTGTTTTGTAGACTCCCTGGAAATTCTCTTGACCCCATTTTGGGGATGACTAGTCTAACATAGCAATGTCCATGGGGCCTTAAACCTTGACTTCTTAAAAATAAGTGACATTTTTCCTTTTTAAAAAAAAAAATCAACTTCCAGGGGCACTTTAAGGAAGAACTAGGAGCTCTTTGGCATGCCTTGCATCTTGATATATAGCTCTGCCTGCCCATGATTAGAGAAATCTGTTCTGAAGATTGCATGTCTAGTCCATTATATTCAGACGAATGCTTATGTACACACCCGACTAAATTAATGAGCATTGGATCTGATGGTTTAATTGGATGCTGTGGATTGCCATTATAGCTAACATTATCCAAACTGTATGCAGTAATTGTCAAATTAAATTACATATGGATGTTGCCAAGTTGTGCGATGGCACATTTGCTGCCAAGAGTTTGCAGTCTTAAAAACCAGACTGTTCTTTAACTTGAGAATTGATTTGCATAAAACTATGTTTGGCCTATTATTCTCTGTACAAGTAGTAGTTCTAATCCCATGCTGTTCCCATGCCCCTTTCACACTTCCCTTCAAGCACCTAACTAACCTGTTCAGAAATTGCTTTATTCTTCAATCACTAACTAATGACTCCATTATTAAGGAATCTTAATACAATCAGGCTTAGTAAACATGGTTTTATTAAAGGGAAATCTTATTTGACAAATTTATTGGAGTTCTTTGGGTATATAACAGGCAGTGTGGCTGTAGGGGAACCAGTAGATGTAGTGTAATTGGATTACCAAAAGGCATTCGATAAGGTCCCACTTTAAAGGTTATGACACGAGATAAAAGCTCATGGTGTTGTAGCAAACATAGAGATTTAGCTAAAGAACAAGAAATAGTGTCAAAATAAATGGCTCATTTTCAGCTTGGCTAGCTAATGAAGTGCCAAAGGGATCTGTGCTGGAGCCTCAACTCTTTACAATCTATATAGAATCATAGAAAAATAGAAGCGGGACTAGGTCATTTGGCCCTTCAAGCCTGCTCTGCCATTCAGTATGATCATAGCTGATCCTGTATCTCAACGCCATACTCCTCTCTCCCATACCCCTTATGCCTTTAGAGTCTAGAAACCTATTTCCTCCTTAAATATATTCAGTGACTTGGCCACAACATCCCTCCGTGGTGGAGAATTCCACAGGTTCACCACCCTGTGAGTGAAGAAGTTTCTCCTCATCTCAGCCCTAAATGGCTTACCGCATATCCAGAGATAGTGACCCCTTGTTTTAGATCCCCCCCCCCAGCCAGAGGAAACATCAGCCCTTCATTCAGTCTGTCCGCCCCTGTCAGAATTTTATACCTGTCAATGAGATCCCCTCTCATTCTTCTAAACTCCAGTGCATAGTCGGCCCTATCTCTCCCCATGGAACAACCCTGCCATCGCAGGAATCAGTCTAGTGAACCTTCGCTGCACTCCCTCTATGGCAAGTATATCCTTTCTTGGATGAGGAGACCAAAACAGCGCACACTACTCCAGGAGCAGGATTTTCAGGTTGGCGGGTGGCCGCAATTGGCAGACTGGGAGCGGCCCAGAATCGACTGCTGCTCGTGATCAGCCCCCGACTGCGATTTCACGCTGGTTGGCCAATTTACACTCAGCCAGTGTGAAAGGCACACCGAAAGGCTCAGCGCTGCCGTGGTGGAGGCAGGAAGAGGGCTATTAAGGAGGACTGAAGTCTGCGTGGGGGAAGGTGGAAGTAAAACTCTTTGAAGGCAGAGAGCTGCCTTGGAGCTGAAGAATTTAAATTCAATAAAAGGATTGTAAAATCTTGGAAAAAATGCCCACGTATCAGAATGAGTCACCTAAACATATGGATGCTGAAATTTGTGTCCAAATATTTTTATCTTTTTAAAAATTAATCTCTCAAACCTCATACAGCCCTTGGATGAGGTTTCCTGAAAAATGCAAAGGCTGCCTGGCCGATCTGCCCGCCAGCCATAACGTTGGACAGGTAGCGAAAAATCCCAGTTAATTTTATTGGTCACGAGCTTAATAGCCCCCAAAGTTGTCAGCAGACACACCTGCCAACTAAATATCATGCGAGTGCACAATGACATCGGGACATTCACCCAACGTCATCGCGCATTATTTTGCACTCGAGCATGTCGGGCGCATGCCTGAATGCTGAGTGAAAAATTCTGCCCCAGGTGTGGTGCCACCAAGGCCCTGTATTGCTGCAGTGAGACATCCTTGCTCCTGTATTCAAATCCTCTCGCAATGAAGGCCAGCATACCATTTGCTGCCTTAAGCATGCAGGTACAACAAGCAGTTGCTTTCAGTGATTGGTGTACAAGGACACCCAGGTTCCTTTGTACATCAATACTTCCTAAACTATCACCATTTAAATAATACTCTGCCATGCTCTTTTTCCTACTGAAGTGGATAACTTCACACTTTTACTGTATTTGCCCATTCACTCAACTTGTCTAAATCACCTTGAAGCCTCTTAACATCCTCCTCACTACTCACATACCACCTAGTTTTGCCTTTAGCAAACTTAGACATATTATGTTTGGTCCCCTCATCCAAATCATTGATATATAGTGTGAATAGCAACTGAGCATATTGTAACCAAATTTGCTGATAATACAAAGATGGGTAGGAAAGCAAGTTGTGAGGAGGACACAAGAGTCTGCAAAAGGATATGGATAGGTTAAGTGATACATGATGTAAAGATTGTGACCCTGTACAAGAACAAGGTTGACTGCAGCGTTTGCAACAAGAATTGAGGCATCTCCCTGCTGAGCATGGGAAAATTATTTGCCCTTGTCACACTGCAGATTCCAATTGAATGCATTTACCCTGAATCCCAGAGTGGTTTCAGAACTGGGAGATGTACAAATGACATTATCTTCTCAGTCCAGCAGTTGCAAGAGAATTGCCATGGACAAAGGGGACCACAATATGTTACCTTTATTGACCTCACCAAACCATTCGACCATATGAGCAGAGAAAATCTATTTAAGCTGCTGGAGAAAATTGGCTGCTCCCTGAAACTGCTCAATGAGATCTCCTCTTGCTATGACAACATGATAAATAAGGTCAGCTATGACGGTGCAACATCGGAACCCTTTTGAGATCTACAGTGGTGTCAAATAGGGTTGTGTTCTGGCACCTACACTCTGGCATTTTCTTCTTTTTGCTGCTGTCATATGCCTTCAGGTCATCTACATAGTGTGTACTTACCAGAACTGATGAAAAGCTGTTCAGCATTTCTCACCTGAGATCCAAGACAAAGATGCGCCAAGTCCTCATCAGAGTTGTTCTACACTGACGATGCTGCACTGACATTCCATACTGAGGAACATCTTCAGTGGCAAATGGACAGACTCTCGCACGCTTGTAAAATGTTTGGTTTGACCATCAGCATCAGGAAGACAAATGTCATGGCCCAGGATGTTGCCATAATGCCATTTATCAACATTGACAATAAGATGGTGGAGGTTATTGATAGCTTCAAATATTTCAGCTGCACAATATCCAGCAATCTGATGCTGAAATAACACTTACATCGCAAAAGCTGCAGCTATTATGTCCAAGTTGAGTAAGAGCTGGTTGAACAGCAGCAACCTAACTGAACGTCAAATTGTGAGTTTACAAAGCCTGTGTCCTCCATAAACTCCACTGTAATGAAACCTAGTCAATATATACCAGGCAAGAGAAAAGGATGAACAGTTTCCACCTTCGCTGTCTCAGATGTATCCTCAGCGTTTCTCGGCAGGACAAAGTCACCAACTCAGAGGTCCTGAAACATGCCGATTCCATCAGCATACACTCATTGCTAAGCCAACAACATCTTCGCTGGCTTGGCCACATTCATCGGATACCCTAAGACCATTCTGTACAGTGAACTGACCACTAGGTCATGATCTCTTGGGCATTCATACCTCCTCTACAAGGATACCAAGTGAGATATGAAGATGGCGGGCATTGACACTGACAAGGAGCTTGACGGCCATGACCTCTGGAGGCTGGCTGTTTGGAAGGGTATTGAAAGATGTGAGCAGAAACACATTCAAAGCTCAGCTGGCCAAGAAGAGGATGCAGAGAAAATGGATGCTGACAAACTGTGCACCTTCTCTGCCCACTGTCTTCCTCTGAATAGTGCAAGACTGGGAAATGCTTGCATTCAGAAGGATCTACGTGTTCTTGTACATAATCACAAAAAGTAAGCATGCAGGTACAAGAAGTAATTAGGTAGGCAAATGGAGTGTTGGCCTTCATTGCAAGAGGGATGGACTATAACAGTAGGAAAGTCTTGCTTCAACTGTGCAGGACATTGGTGAGACTGCACCTAGAGCACTGTCTACTGTTTTGGTCTCCTTACTTAAGGAGGAATATAATTGCATTAGAAGCAATTCAGAGAAGGTTCGCTAGGCTGATTCCTGGGATAAAGGTTTTTTTTTACAAGGTTGAGCAGCTTGGGTCTCTACTCATTGGAATTTAGAAGAATGAGAGAGGTGATCTTAATGAAATATGTAGGATTCTGAGGAGGCTTGGCAGGGTAGATGCTGAGAGGATGTTTCCCTCTGTGGGCAAATCCAGCACTACAGGGCACAATTTAAAAATAAGACTCCTTCATTGAAGACTTATGAAGAGGAATTTCTTCTGAGGGTTATTAGTCTTGGGAATTCTGTTCCACAGGAAGGGTCATTGAATATATTCAAGGCTGAGTTAGACAGATATTTGATCTACAAGGGGTCAAGAGTTATTGGGGCAGGCAGGAAAGTGGAATTAAGGCCACAACCAATCAGCCATGATCTTATTCCATGATGGAACGGGCTCGGGGGGCCAAATGGCCACCTCCTGCTATTTCTTATGGTCTTGTCTTATAGCACTTAGTGAGAGGTGTATGTACGCTCAGAGGGGAGACTTGGGCCTGAGTGATAGAGTATATTTGAGAATTTGGTTTGAAGTGGAAATGCAGTACATAGGGGGAAAGAGATCCTTTAGGTAACGTTTACTGCAAGAAGTGAAGCATACTGAGTGGGGAGTTCAGTGAAGGGTGGGAGGAGGTGCCTTTTTTCACTTCACTCTCTTTCAGCCTCCAGTATTTGATTTCCACTTTGGAGCAGGTAAACCAGTAACTGATATTATTAGTTTTATCAATATTGTAAGTACTGTATTGTATTATCAGTATTGTAGAGTTTACTGGCAGTGCCAAAACCTATTGAGTAGTGTAAGCTTTATTAATTTTAATTAATTAGCAACTAATTAACTAACATATTGGAGATGGCAGGGCAGGTGATGTGGTGTGATTGCCAGATGTGGGAGCTTCTGGATACCAGTGTGATCCAGGGCAAACACATCTGCAGTAAGTGCTTGTGGGTGCAGGAACTTTGACTCCGAGTTATTGAGCTGGAGGCCAAGCTGCAGACACTGTCTTCTGATTTGGTCAATGATCAGGGACAGGAGGGTGTGACTGCAAGTGAGGCAGGTAAGGGGATCCAGAGGGCAGGAGTGCAGGAGCCTCAGCCCTTGCAATTGTCCAACAGGTTTGAGGTTTTTTCAGCTTGTGTGGATGAGCGTGGGGGCTTCAGGATGGATGAGCTAACTGGCCATGGCAGTGTTGCACAGGAAGCCATTCAGGCGGAGGTAAAAGGAATGTAGTGGTAGTAAGGGGCATTATAGTCAGAGGGATTGACACTGCTCCCTGCAGCAAAGAGCATAATTCTAGATGGCTGTGTTGCCTGCCCAGTACAGGGTTTGGGATACCTGGAGAGGAACTTGCAGTGGGGTGGGGGGGGGACCCAGTTGTCGTGGTCCATGTTGGTACCAACGACATAGGCAGGACAAAGGAGGAGGTTCTGCATAATGATTATGAGGAGTTTGACACCAAATTAAGAAGCAGAGCCTCAAAGGCCATAATCTCTGGATTATTACCTGAGCTGTGTGCAAATTGGCATAGGACAAATTAGATTAGGGAGATGAATGCATGGTGTAACGATTGGTATGGAAGAAGTGGGCTTTGGTTTGTGGGGCACTGGCACCAGTATTGGGGAAGCTGGGACCTGTACCATTGGGACGGTCTATACCTGAACATGCTGGGACCGGTCGTGTTGTGAGCAGTGTAACTAGGGAAGTAGAGGGTTTTAAACTAAGTAGTGTGGGCATGGGTACAAATTTGGGAAGATGTGGTAAATCAAGAGTAGAGATAAGGCAAAAGAGAGAGGTACTATTATGAGAAATAAAAAATAGACTGTGACAGGAAAGGATAGAGAATACAAATCTAACACTAAATCAACAGATGAGACTAGAGGTTATAAAAAGAATAAAAGGATAAAACTATAGGCTTTGTATCTGAATGCACGAAGCATTTGAAATACAACATGAACTGAGCGTGCACAGAAATAAACAAGTATGATTTGATAGCCATTACAGAGACATGGCTGCAGGAGGCCATGGATTGGGACCTGAATATTGAAGGGTATAGAACATTTAGGAAGGACAGGAAGAGAGGAAAAGGTGGAGGGGTGGCCCTATTAGTTTAATTATGGTATTAGCACAAGAGAGAGGGATGACCTAAGTTTAGGAAACCAGGATGTGGAAATGGCTTGGGTAGAGATGAGAAATGGTAAAAGCAAGAAGTCACTTGTGGGAGTAGTGTACAGGCCCCCTAATAGTTACCACATGGTAGAATGGAGCATAAAGGTAGAAACAAAGGGAGCTTGTCAGAAAGGCATGGCGATAATCATGGGACATTTTAATATACATATAGACTGGAAAAGTCAGATGGACAAAGGTAGCCTAGATGAGTACATAGAATGTTTTCAGGATAGTTTCTTAGAATGGCATGTTCTTAGGCCAACCAGAGCAGGCTATACTAGACATTGTATGGCCTAACGAGATGGGATTAATTAATGACCTCAGTGAAGGTGCCCCTAGGTAGCAGCGACCATAATGTGCTTTAATTTTACATTCAGTTTGTGGGAGAGGAGTGAGGGCGTGAAAGTAGAGCTGGCTAAAGTGAATTGGCAAATTAGGTTACAGGATAGGTCAATAGAGGTGCAGTTGGAAACGTTCAGGGGATATTTCAGAATACAGAGGATAGGTACATTCCAACGAGTAGGAAACATCCAAGGGATGGACACACCATCCATGATTAACTCGAAAACTTAAAGGTATTTTCAAACTTAAAGAAAAAGTATATAATTGCACAATGGTAGGTGGAAGGCCAGAAGATTGGACAGAATATAAGGAACAACAAAGGACAGCTAAAAGATTAATAGGGAAGGAAAAATAGAGTACGAGAGAAAGCTAGCCAGAAATATAAAAACAGATAGTAAGAGTTTCTATAAATATTTTAAAAAGAAACAAGTTAATAAAATGAGCGTTGGTCCTATAGAAAGTGAGTCTGGAGAATTGATAATGGAAAACAAGGAAATGGCAGATGAATTGAACAGGTGTACCCTCACTATAGAGGATACAAGTAACATCCCAGAAGCAGCTATAGATCAGGAAATGAAAGGGAAGGAAGAACTCGGGAAAATTACAATCACCAGAGAAGTGAAACTGAGTAAATTGTTGGAGCTGCAGGCTGACAAGTGCCCAGGACCTGATGGACTTCATCCTCGAGTCTTAAAAGAAGTGGCTGAGATAGTTAAAGCATTGGTTTTAATTTTCCAAAACTCCTTAGATTCAGGGAAGGTTGCATTAGATTGGAAGATAGCAAATGTAACTCCATTATTGAAAAAAGGAGTGAGACAAAGCGGGGAACTACAGGCCAATTAGCTTAACATCTGTCATAGAGAAAACGTTAGAAGCTATTATTAAAGAAGCTACAGCAGGGCACTTGGATAAGTTCAAGGTAATCAGGCAGAGTCAACATTAGTTTTGTGAAAGGGGAATCATGTTTAACCAATTTATTGGAGTTCTTTGAGGAAATAACATGTGTTGTGGATAAAGGGAACCAGTGGATATACTCTATTTAGATGTCAAGAAGGCATTTGATAAAGTGCTACGTCAAAGGATATTGCGTAATATAAAAGCTCATGGCATAGGGGTAACATGTTGGCATGGATAGAAGATTGGCTGTCTAGCAGGAAGCAGAGTAGGCATAAATGGGTCTTTTTCAGGTTGGCAAGATGTAATGTTTGATGTGCCACGGGGATCAGCGCTGGGACCTCCAACTGTTTACAATTTACATAAATGACTTGGGTAAAGGAATGGTTGCCAAATTTGCTGACAACACAAAATAGGTAGGAAAGTAAGTTGTGAAGAGGACATAAGGAGGCTATAAAAAGGGATAGATAGGTTGTGAGTAGGCAAAGACCTGGCAAATGGAGTATAATGTGAGAAAATGTGAAATTGTCCATTTTGCCAGGAAGAATAAAAGAGGAATGTTATCTATATGTTGAGAGATCACAGAGCTCTGAGATGCAGAGGGACCTGGGTGTCTTAGTGCATGAATCACAAAAGGCTAGTATGCAGATACAGCAAGTAATTAGAAAAGCTATTAGAATGTTATCATTTATTGTGAGGGAATTGAATACAAAAGTAGGGAGGTTATGCTTCAGTTATACAGAGCACTAATGAGACCATATCTGGAGTACTGTGTACAGTATTGGTCACTCTATTTAATGAAGGATGTAAATGTGTTGGAAACAGCTCAGAGAAGGTTTACCAGATTAATACCTGGAATGGATGGGTTGTCTTATGAGGCAAAGTTGGTCAGGCTAGGCTTGTGTCCATTGGAGTTTAGAAGAATATGAGGCGACTTGATTGAAACATATAAGATCCTGAGGAGACTTAACAGGGTGGGTGTGGAGAGGATGTTTCCTCATGTGGGAAAATCTAGAACTAGGAGTCCCTGTTTAAAAAAAAATAAGGGGTCACCCATTTAAAACAGAGATGAGGTGAAATTTCTTCTGAGGGTCATGAGCCTTTGGAACTCTCTTCCTGTAAAGGCAGTGGAAGCAGAGTCTTTGAATATTTTTAAGGCAGAGGTGGATAGATTCTTGGTAAGCAAGGGTGATAGGTTATCGAGGGTAGGTAGGATGCAGATTTGAGGTTACTATCAGATCAGCCATGATCTTATTAAATGGTGGACCAGGCTTGAGAGGCCTCATGGTGAATTGTCTTCAACCCTTCATGTAAAAGAAAATATTCTCCTCTTTCTGGTCCAAAACATTTAATCTTGTATCCATGGCCTGTTGTTTTGTATTTCTCCATCATTGGAAATAGTCTGTTGACATTTATTGTGTCCCTTCCTTTTATAATCACTCCATATTCACCTTTGTTATAACAAAAATGATCCTAATTTTTGTTTGTATTTATCTTTCCTCCTATCAGTGAACATCCTATTGAATCTGTTGTACCCTCTCTATAGCCTTTGAATGCTTATGTTATTGAGCCCAAAACTTGTGGTCTTTAAGTATTATATAGATTTACCATTCCATGATCTATTGAGGCAAGAAAGAGTTAACCAAACTAATTCTCATTCCAAGAGCTTAAAATAGACATGCTATCACAAGTGATGCGATGGAGTTCAATGTGTATTTTTTGCTGTGAAACCTTAATGGATGGTCCAGGCCCCAGAGTTCTGAATGGCACAAAGTTCAAAAACAATAGGAGAAAGGAAGTGGTTAACTTAATAAGTAATGATTTGATGTCATCAAGTCCTGTAGGTGATGGATAGACTTTTGGGACTCAGTAAATGAGTCACTAACCACAGAATTTTCAGTCTCTTGACTGTCCTAGTAACCACTACAATTATATGCCTAGTCCACTAGAGCTTCTGGTCAATAGCAATGCCTCATCTTCAACCTCCATGAGGAATCAGAAATGGTAATACCATCGAGTGTCATGCAGAAATGATTTAGGGACTCTTTCAGTATATCTGCTGCAAGTTCAGCACAATATTAAAGTTTTTAGCTCCTTCACTGCATAAAATATAACAGTGACAAGCTAATTTGTTGTTATGCTTTCCTTTCCAATAACTCTTTTATATAGAGAATAATGTGCATGATCTAATGTGATATTTGCCTTGGAAGTATCTATCAGTAAATTGCTGGAATGAGTCATATTGATTGTGGCATCGAAGAAGGCCATTTGAACACTGAGTTGGATCCTCTATTTTTAAGGTCCCTCCTTAACACTGGAATTTTCCATCAACAGCTGGTACTGTGGAGGACTTTTGTCCCTTTTGATTCCTGCACAGCTGAATCCCTTTATTTATCTTGCAGAGACTTGAAGGCAGGAAACATTCTTCTTGGTGAGGAAGGCTCAGTACAAATTGCAGGTAATTACCAGTCAACGAAGGGAATCATTTTCAGTGCATTAAGTAGCTAAAGCGGTGAAATGACTGCTGAGGATATTGTAAAACTACAAAAAGAAAGAGATGTCTGACCTTAGATTTTAACTGATTGGGTTTCTTTGATGCAAATTTAAACACACACATGCACCAACTCTCTCAGGCAAACATCTGACATATCACAGAAAAAGATGTGCACATGTACATTCCTGAAGTCAGGGGTATGTGCTTTTCTCTCTCTCTCTCTCTGCCTCTTTCATTTTCATAGGCACACATCTCACCCTTCCCTGGCCCCCCACAAAGAAGCATGCATATAAACACCAACCCTCACCTCAACAAAGACATACACACACCCAGCCAATCCATGCGCAAAGATGGAAGTTTACTCCTACAAGCATGTACACACACCACTTAACCCAGATAGACATACAAAAAGTCCAGTGGCAATTGAAATTCATTCAATTTCAGGCATTCAGTGTCAGTGTGAACACTCCTGAGCCAATTATAGCATGCTGCCTCTACTCTGCACCAATAATGTGGCTCAACCTCCGATTTAGAGGGCTGCTTCCCACTTTACTCTCATTTTGCAATTTCCAACAGCAGCCAGCTTGTTGCCTCGTTATTTAATGTAATCTCATTGAGTGAAATTAAAAATCCGCAATTAATCCAGCAGCAGCAGTGGGAGTGTGCTGAATAGCTGAAAATTGGGGAGATATAGTTTTAAAAGTCAATGTACTGACTTTTGCTAATTGAAAGAGTTTGCGATTTTCATCCTTTTCAAAACTCCACTGATCAGCTGAAATGATGTGGGCTATGTGGTTTATGGGAAGTGGTGACTGGCTTTATTCTTATCCCTAGTTTCATTATCTTCTTTTGAAGAGGAACCATAAATAGTAATGTTTATTTTTGTCCATTTTATTAATATTTCTATCTAAACACAGTGATAATGATGTCGTGGGATGGTTGTGGGGCATGGTGGGGTAAAAATGAAGTCCAGGTGAGAGAACCAAATTAATGGAGTTGGAATAAGAAGCCATGATTCAAGTGGAGTGCTTCATTTATTTGATATCAAAATAAATGGGAATGCATAAAGCCTCCTTCAGCATAGTTCCGGGGGATTCCATTGAATGAAGCATTAATCTGTTTTCCACTTTTCAGATACTGAATGATCTGTTTTGTTTCTCCTGTATTTTCTGGGTTTCCAGCGTTTTGGGGTTATGTTTTCTCTCTGGTATAATGTGACTCCTTTCTACAACTTTAGGGTCTGTTACTCATCCTAACTATCAAACCTGTTATCACCAATGCCACCACCCCCCATCCCCCCCCATCACCCATCACCCTAACAGGCTCTGGATGCTGGGTCAATTGAAATTTTCAAGGTTGAGATCACTATATTTGTGTATGTTGAAATGCATTCTGTTGCCTGTGTAAGTAATTTTTAAATTGATTTTTGTTAGAGATATTTCTGCTTTCTTCTGATTATAGAGATATAATCTTCCTGTTGATGAATCAATGGCTTGCTGCTCACTGAATAAGCCATTGAACTGGTACTTGGCAGGTAGAATAATTCATCTACAGGTTGGAGTCTAAAACTAGCATTTTGTTATATTTTGGATGTAATTATCAAAATAACATCTTGATGTCTGACAGTATTTCAATCTCTGAGCCAGCTCAATCAGCATCTAATGTCTCTATTTGGGAATACACAGAGTAACAGATGCAGAGGGAGGCGTGTTGGAGGATGAGTGGTACCATGAATCTGAGTGGGCGGGTGAGAGGTTCCACTCAGTTTCCAGTCTGAACCAAAGATTTGCATGAAAAACAGGCATTTCTCCACAGGTGAGAAGAGACACACTGAGCTGTTCAAGTCACTCTCTCATATGTTGGTTTCAAGCAGCACTGACCAGCAGAACCTGCTGTAGCTGGAGATGATGCTGTGCAACTTAGAGATTTGGAAGTAACACTTTTAACCCACAGGCTAGAATAACGTGTAAATTGGATCCCTGTTGACTTATCATTAGTCTACCATCATCTTAAAAGTGTTGACTAATGAGAAGATTGTAGGGCTAGTTTTCTAGAAATACAAATAAGCTGAAGTTGCTTTCGCCTGAACCTATTTTGTGGGTTCCTTCAAAAAGCAGCTGAATGAATAAATGATTAAGACTGGGAATGCAGATTGTAACAGTAGACAAATGACATTGTATTATCTGAGCACAATGGCTTTTGTGCGTTTCAGACTTTTTGGATTTGCGGTCTTATTCGTGATGCATCCTTGAGGCTTATTTGCGTAGAAATTTTGCTTGTAGTTAGTTGTCTTTATCCAGAACTTAAATTGGGAGAGTTTTCAGTGTTGCAGAATGCTTGTAATTTGTGGTTATTTGCGCTAATAAGGTTTCCTCATCTTATGAAGACTGACTGACTAATATCTATAGATGAAGGTTTAAAAATAATTTTTTTTGGAGAATCGCAAGATTGTTCAAGCCAACAGTTAAATTCCACTTCCCAGTTGCGCACACTGTTGGTAACAGTTGAGATTAATTTGCATTCATTCATTAAGTTGCATTAAATTCAAGCTCAAAATTTTAAACCTGTTTTAAATTTTGTGTGACCTGTGAGCATTGGAATGAAATTGCTCACAAATGTTGGCTATACTGAATTCATGCACTTAAAAGAAAACTTTGAAGTTGTTAAGATTGAACAGTGCACTTTATTGCCAGTAAACACTCATGCCATGCAACATTGTAATTGAGGGGTGGTCGGTGTATTCGTACACCAGATCTCTCTATAGTATTTAAACTGACATTCTGAGATCAATCTTTGCTGTTCAATTCCTATCTGAGTGTTTTGCTTTCTTAGCCTTAAGTTTAGTATTTGTGTATAGGATTATAGATGCACACTTGTGAGCAGCAGTTCTGTAGTGCAAGGGCAAGGTGTTAATGTAATGACACTGTATTGCTGTCCTAACTAAGACAACTGACTCAACAGTCCAATGTAAAATTCCACTTCCATTATTTATGCTTGGTGTCTATAATGGCTCTACTGTGAAGCATTTTGGAATGTCCTCCTTTATATGTTGTAAAGGTGTTAAAAATGTGCATAACTGCTTCCTATTTCAAATGTCACCAGACGTGCTGGGTATTTGCAGTATTTTCTGCTTTTTCTGTGTTTTCCAATATTCAGGTGAGGCACTCTGCTACCTTATAGTGTGTGCGTGTATTAAGTTACATCAAAAGTATGATGTTCCTTAGAGATTAATCATTTAACCTTTTCATAATGGTGCAAGCATATTGCTCGTAGCCTTCAAAGAACAATCTAACATCACTATAAAGACAAAATCAGCTTTACCCATCTCTGGCCTGTCACTTGTATTATTTATGAATGTAGTACACCACTGTCATTCACTTTATTAAAAAGAAATGTTCCTTTTTCTATATTAAGAACTGTACTGACACTGAGCTGCAATTTCATACAATTTAATTAAATGCCTGGCCTCCCAGTGCAGCTGTATTTATCTCTCACCATTGTGACAGATCCTGTACATATGAGACTGCTGGCTGGATAGAATGTTAACTTAGCCATTCTGTGTTACAGTAACAAGCAAATAAAGGCAGACTTTTAATTTAAAAAAAAAAAATCAATTACTTTCTATCACATTTCCTTCCTTTTATTTTCCCCAGAGGAATGCTACAATTTGAAAATACCTTTATTATACGATAGTAGAATTAACATGAAAAATTGCAAATGCTAGAAACATGACATAAAGCTGAAAATGATTGACTCTCGCATTAAGTAATACTATGTGAGTCGTGTAACTGAAGGAAGAACTTAGGATTTTAAGCAGATCCCATCATCAGAGTTATCCCATCTGCGTTGTTGTCGTCAGCTGCCCCTCAATTCAAGGATGACATCTCAGTCACAGGTTTCTGTCACGGGTCTTCATGTGACTGAACAGACCAATTCTGGATATGCAGACCTTTGGGCGCATGGGGCAGGGCGCCCCATAAGTTAGTGAGATCCAGAGTGCAGGATTTGCCTCCTTTCCTTTGCTGCTGCTGCTCTACCTCTTCATTAAGGCATTTGGACTCAAAGCATGATGTGGCTTGATGTACAAGTTGTCGCCATTTTGAATGATTATTAGCAAGCTCCTCCCAATCATTAATGTCAATGCTGCTGTGCTTCAAGGAGAGCTTCAGAGTGTCTTCCGTGGAAATCTGATTATTTGAGATTTGGAAAAAAGAGAACCTGGCGGGAGATGCTTTTCGGCCATCTGGACATACACTGTCTAGTCCACCATGATTGATTTTCTAGGAATTTTGCCTGAATCCTTGTGGAGCTGGCTTCAAGAAGGACGCTAGCATTTGTTTGCCAGCCCTCCCATTGAATCCAGAGGATGCAACCTTAACTTTGTCATTTATTTTTCTTTCAAATGCTGAAGTAGCTCCTCTTTAACAGCAGCCTATTGTTTAATTATAGTTCTGTCTGCCAGTCTTGGATACCAATTTACCTAGGTCAGATCAGTTCTTGCCTCCTTCCCCAAATAATTATTTTTTATTCTGGATCGTTTGTTATCCTTTTCCACAGCAAAACTAAATGTTTATGATGCTCTACTTCCAAGAGGAGGGGGCACCGTCTGTGGTTACTTTAAAAAAAGTTAAGGATTGTATCAAACTTAAAAGAAAAAGCACATAATTACGCAAAGGCGGTTGGTAGGCCAGAAGATTGGAAAGAATACAAAGAACAGCAAAAGATGACAAAAAGATTAATAAGGAGGGAAAATTTAGAGTATGACAAGGCTAGCTAGTAATATAAAGACAGATAGCAAGAGTTTCTATAGATATTTAAATAAGAAAGAGTTAAGTGAGCGCTGGTCCTACAGAAAGTGAGACTGGGAAATTGATAAAGGAAAGTAGGGAGATGGCAGATGAATTAAACAGGTATTTTGCTTCAGTCTTCACTATAGAGGACACAAGTAACATCCCAGAAATAGCTGTAAATCAGGAAATGGAAGGAAGGGGGGATCTCAGGAAAATTATAATCATCAGGGAAGTGGTATTGAGCAAATTGTTGGGGCTGTGGGCTGACAAATCCCCAGGTCTGGATGGACTTCATCCTAAGGTCTTGAAAGAAGTGGCTAGTGAGATAGTTGATGCACTGGTTTTAATTTTCCAAAATTCCATAGATTCAGGGAAGGTTCCATTAGATTGAAAAACAGCAAATATAGCTCCCTTTATTCAAAAAGGGAGAGAGACAAAGCAGGAAACTGTAGGCCAGTTAGCCTAACATCTGTTATAGGGAAAATGTTAGAAGCTATTATTAAAGATAATGTAGCAGGGCACTTATTTAAAAAAAAAATTAAAAGTAATCAGGCAGAGTCAACATGGTTTTGTAAAAGGGGAATCATGTGAACCAATTTGTTGGAGTTCATTGAATGAGTTACATGTGCTGTGGATAAAGGGGTACTGGTGGATGTACTGTACTTAAATTTCCAGAAGACCATGTGATAAATTGCCACATCAGAGGTTTTTCCGCAAAATAAAATCTCATGGTATAGGGGGTAACATATTGGCATGGGTAGAAGATTAGCTAGTTAACAGGAAGCAGAATTGGCATAAATTGTTTTTTTTCTGGTTGGCAGGATGTAACAACTGGTGTGCCACGGATCAGTTCTGGGGCCTCAACTTTTTACAATTTATATAAAAGACTTGGATGAAGGGACCGAAGGAGTGGTTGCTAAATTTGCTAACATCACAAACATAGGTAGGAAAGTAAATTGTGAAAAGGATGTAAGGTGGCTGCAAAGTGACCTAGACAGGTTAAAGTTAAATGAGTGGGCAAAGTTCTGGCGAATGGAGTATAATGTGGGCAAATGTGAAATCGCTCATTTTGGCAGGAAGAATTAAAAAAAACTTATTATCCAAATGGTGAGAGATTGCAGAGCTCTGAGATTCAGAAGGATCTGGATGTCCTAGTGCAATCTCAAAAGGTTAGTATGCAGGTACAGCAGGTAATTAGGAAAGCTCATAGAATGTCATTTATTGTGAGGGGAATTGATTACAAAAGTAAGGAGGTTATACTTCAGTTGTATAAGGCACTGGTGAGACCACACCTGGAGTATTGTGTACAGTACGGCCTCCTTATTTAAAGAAAGGTGTAAATGCGTTAGAAGCAGTTCAGAGAATGTTTAAAAACAAAAAACTACTGCGGATGCTGGAAATCCAAAACAAAAACAGAATTACCTGGAAAAACTCAGCAGGTCTGGCAGCATCGGCGGAGAAGAAAAGAGTTGACGTTTCGAGTCCTCGTGACCCTTCAACAGAACTAAGTAAAAATAGGAGAGGGGTGAAATATAAGCTGGTTTAAGGTGGGGGGAGAGAAGTTGGTGGGGGTGGGTGGTTGTAGAGACAAGCAAGCAGTGATAGGAGCAAATAATCAAAAGATGTCACAGATAAAGGAACAAAGAGGTGTTGAAGGTGGTGATATTATCTAAGAAAAGTGCTAATTAAGAATGGATGGCAGGACACTCAAGGTACAGCTCTAGTGGGGGTGGGGTGGAAAGACTGACAGGGCATTACAGGTATAGATTTAAAAATAATGGAAATAGGTAGGAAAAGAAAAATCTATATAAATTATTGGAAAAAACAAAAGGGAGGGGGAAGAAACGGAAAGGGGGTGGGGATGGGGGAGGGAGTTCAAGATCTAAAGTTGTTGAATTCAATATTCAGTCCGGAAGGCTGTAAAGTGCGTGGTCAGAATATGAGGTGCTGTTCCTCCAGTTTGCGTTGGGCTTCACTGGAACAATGCAGCAAGCCAAGGACAGACATGTGGGCAAGGGCCCAAACACTCCTTTCAAGTGAAGCAGCATTTCACTTGCATTTCCTCTAACTTAGTCTACTGCATTTGTTGCTCCCAATGCGGTCTCCTCTACATTGGAGAGATCAAACGCAAACTGGGCGACCGCTTTGCAGAACACCTGTGGTCTGTCCGCAAGAAAGACCCAAACCTCCCTGTCGCTTGCCATTTTAACACTCCACCCTGCTCTCTTGCCCACATGTCTGTCCTTGGCTTGCTGCATTGTTCCAGTGAAGCCAACGCAAACTGGAGGAACAGCACCTCATCTTCCGACTAGGCACTTTACAGCCTTCCGGACTGAATATTGAATTCAACAACTTTAGATCTTGAACTCCCTCCCCCATCCCCACCCCCTTTCCGTTTCTTCCCCCTCCCTTTTGTTTTTTCCAATAATTTATATAGATTTTTCTTTTCCTACCTATTTCCATTATTTTTAAATCTATACCTGTAATGCCCTGTCAGTCTTTCCACCCCACCCCCACTAGAGCTGTACCTTGAGTGTCCTGCCATCCATTCTTAATTAGCACATTCTCTTAGATAATATCACCACCTTCAACACCTGTTTGTTCCTTTATCTGTGACATCTTTTGATTATCTGCTCCTATCACTGCTTGCTTGTCCCTACAACCCTCCCGCCCCCCCCCCCCCCTCCCCAACTTCTCTCCCCACACCCCCCCCCACCTTAAACCAGCTTATATTTCACCCCTCTCCTATTTTTACTTAGTTCTGTTGAAGGGTCATGAGGACTCGAAACATCAACTCTTTTCTTCTCCGCCGATGCTGCCAGACCTGAGTTTTTCAGAGAATGTTTACTAGACTAACGCCAGAAATTGGGTTGTCTTATGAGGAAAGGCTGGACAAGTTAGGCTTGTATCCAGTGGAGTTTAGAAGAATAAGAGGTGACTTAATTGAAACCTTGAAGATCCTGAGGGGTGTTGGCAGGGTGGATCTGGAGAGAAAAAAACAAAAAGCTAAAAGATACTGCGGATGCTGGAAATCCAAAACAAAAACAGAATTACCTGGAAAAACTCAGCAGGTCTGGCAGCATCGGTGGAGAAGAAATCAGTTAACGTTTCGAGCCTTCATGGCCCTTCGGCAGAACTGAAGCATAGTTAGGAGAAAGGAGAAATATAAGCTGGTTTAAGGTGGGGGGGGGGGGGGGGGGAGAGAGAGAAGTTGAGGGTGTGGTGATTGTGGAGATAAGCAAGCCGTGATAGGAGCAGATAATCAAAAGATGTCACAGACAAAAGGATCAAAGAGGTGTTGAAGGTGGTGATATTTGTCTAAGAAAAGTGCTAATTAAGAATGGAAGACAGGACATTCAAAGTACAGCTCTAGTGGGGGTGGGGTGGAAGAGACTAACAAGGTTTTAGTTTTAGATTTAAAAATAATGGAAATAGGTGGGGAAAGAAGAATCTATATAAATTATTGGAAAAAAAGAGGGTGGGTGGGGGGAGGGGGAGAAACGGGGTGGGGATGGGGGGAGGGGGAGTTTAAGATCTAAAGTTGTTGAATTCAATATTCAGCCCGGAAGGCTGTAAAGTGCCTAGTCGGAAGATGAGGTGCTGTTCCTCCAGTTTGCGTTGGGCTTCACTGGAACAATGCAGCAAGCCAAGGACAGACATGTGGGCAAGAGAACAGGGTGGAGTGTTAAAATGGCAAGCGACAACTCATCGACACCAACACCCATCTGGGACCCTCCACCCCTGCTTGTCCCTCCATCCTCACCCCATCTTCCAATCCCAGCCCCAGCCGCGTATTCACTATACCCCCTGACCTTCCCCTCTCCGATGCTGAACGTTCAGTGCTCAGCAAAGGACTTAGTTTCATACCCTTACGCCCGCATCTCAATGAATTTCGGGCTCGGCATGATGCTGAACTCTTCTTCTGCCGTCTTCGTCTCCGTGCTCACTTCTTTGGGCAGGAGTCCTCTCCCCGTTCAACGGATCCTTTTACCCACCTCCAATATTCTCCCTCCACTTGGACCCCTCCCTCTGGATTCTTACCTTCTCTGGATCTTTTCATTGAGAACTGTCGGCGTGACATTAGCCGTCTCAATTTCTCTGCTCCTCTCACCCATTCTAATCTGTCTCTCTCTGAACTCACTGCACTCCGTTCTCTCAGGTCCAACCCCAACATTGTCATCAAACCCGCTGACAAGGGTGGCACTGTTGTCTGGCGCATTGACCTCTACCTCGCGGAGGCTGAGCGTCAACTCGCAGACACTTCCTCCTACCTCTCCCTGGACCATGACCCCACCACAGAACATCAAGCCATTGTTTCCAGGACTGTCACTGACCTCATCTCCTCTGGAGATCTTCCTCCCACAGCTTCCAACTTGATAGTCGCCCAACCTTGGACGGCCCGCTTCTACCTCCTACCCAAAATCCACAAACAGAACTGTCCTGGCAGACCGATCGTGTCAGCCTGTTCCTGCCCCACGGAACTCATTTCTCGTTATCTTGACTCCCTTCTCTCTCCCCTTGTCCAGTCCCTTCCCACCTACATCCGTGATTCCTCTGACACCCTACGTCACATCAACAATTTCCAGTTCCCTGGCCCCAACCGCTTCCTCTTCACCATGGATGTCCAATCCCTCTACACCTCCATCCCCCACCAGGATGGTCTGAGGGCCCTTAGCTTCTTCCTTGAACAGAGGCCCCAACAATCCCCATCCACCACTACTCTCCTCCGTCTGGCTGAACTTGTTCTCACACTGAACAATTTCTCCTTTAACTCCTCTCACTTCCTCCAAATAAAAGGTGTGGCTATGGGTACCCGCATGGGCCCCAGCTATGCCTGTCTCTTTATGGGGTATGTGGAACATTCCTTGTTCCAGTCCTACTCCGGCCCCCTCTCACAACTCTTTCTCCGGTACATCGATGATTACTTCGGTGCTGCTTCATGCTCTCTTTGGGACCTGGAAAAATTTATTAATTTTGCTTCCAATCTCCACCCCTCCATCATTTTCACATGGTCCATCTCTGACACTTCTCTTCCCTTCCTTGACCTCTCTGTCTCAATTTCTGATGATAGACTGTCCACCAATATCCATTACAAGCCTACCGACTCCCAAAGCTATCTCGACTACAGCTCCTCACACCCCGCTTCCTGTAAAGACTCCATCCCATTCTCTCAGTTCCTTCGCCTCCGTCGCATCTGTTCTGATGACGCTACCCTCAAAAACAACTCCTCTGACATGTCCTCCTTCTTCCTTAACCGAGGTTTTCCATCCACGGTCGTTGACAGGGCCCTCAACCGTGTCCGGCCCATATCCCGCGCATCCTCCCTCATGCCTTCTCCTTTCCAGAAACATGATAGGGTCCCCCTTGTCCTCACTTATCACCCCACCAGCCTCCGCATTCAAAGGATCATCCTCCGCCATTTCCGCCAACATTTCCCCACCCCCCCCTTTTTTTTCAATAATTTATATAGATTCTTCTTTCCCCACCTATTTCCATTATTTTTAAATCTAAACTAAAACCTTGTTAGTCTTTCCACCCCACCCCCACTAGAGCTGTACTTTGAATGTCCTGTCTTCCATTCTTAATTAGCACTTTTCTTAGACAAATATCACCACCTTCAACACCTCTTTGATCCTTTTGTCTGTGACATCTTTTGATTATCTGCTCCTATCACGGCTTGCTTATCTCCACAATCACCACACCCTCAACTTCTCTCTTTCCCCCCCCCGCCCCCCCCCCCCCCCCCCCCCAACCTTAAACCAGCTTATATTTCTCCTTTCTCCTAACTATGCTTCAGTTCTGCTGAAGGGCCATGAAGGCTCGAAACGTTAACTGATTTCTTCTCAACCGATGCTGCCAGACCTGCTGAGTTTTTCCAGGTAATTCTGTTTTTGTTTTGGATCTGGAGAGGATGTTTCCTCTTATGGGAGAATCTATAACTCAGGCTCACTGTTTAAAAATAAGGGGTCACTCATTTAAAACAGATGAGAAATTTTTTCTGAGGGTTGAGTGTCTTTGGAACTCTCTCCCTCAATAGGCGGTGGAAGAAGAGTCTTTGAATAATTTTTAGGCAGACCTAGATAGATTCTTGATTAACAAGGGGGTGAAAGATTATCAGGGGGTAGGCAGGAATGCGGGGTTGAGGTTACATTCAGATCATCCATGATCATCTTGAATGGCAGAGCAGGCTCAAGGGGCCAAGTGGCCTACTCCTCCTAATTTGTATGTAAATCACTGTCCCCTAAATGTTCCTCTAATGACATTTGATCCACTTGATCTACCTCATTCCCCAGAACCGGATCTAGCAATGCCTACTTCTCCATTGGACTAGAAGCATTCTCATGTAGAAAATTCTCCTGAAAACACTCTAGAAACTCTTACCCTTCTCTACCCTTTACACTATTTACTATCCCAATCTATACTAGGATAGTTAAAGGTCCCCCATTGCAACTATTGTAACATTTTTGTGCCTCTGTAATTTCCTTGCAAATTTGTTCCCCTCTCTTTCCCACTAGTTGGTGGACTATAGAATACACCCAGTGGTGTAATGGTATCTCAACTGTTACTTAACTGTAAACAAATAGATTATCTCCTTGTTCCTCTAGGATATTGTTTCATTCGTTAATACTATCATCCCTCCTCCTTTCTTTCCTTCCCTATTCTTTCTGCACACCTTACATCCAGGAATATTTTGTATCCTTGAATAAAAACAGAAAATGCTGGGAAAACGGAAAAAAAAGCATTTTCTGTTTTTATTTCAGATTTCCAGCATCCATAGTATTTTGCCTTTATCTTACTGTCATTTCTTGAGCTAGATCTTCATTATTGCAGCTGTCAGGAACTGCAATATATTACAGAATTTTAAGGACAACTTTGAATGTGAGCCTAAAAGCTTAAGTCCTTTTCAAAATGGAGGTATAGACTGACATTTTGGTACCTTTGTGTTTGTTCAAACTTTCAGTCTTGGTTATCTCTAGAGCTTATTACAAAGAATCATTAAAATTCAAAAACCCCTCCATTGCATCTTCTGAAAGGTATGAAAACCATTTGGCTTATGAGAGAGCAGGAGACAAGAAGGGACTTCAAAGGACCTCAGCGTAACTAACTACTTTGCCAGGTGGTACAATGATTCATTGAAATTAACATAGCCATTTTATTTTGGTTGTGACAATGACAAGCTGCAAAAGCCATGTGTGCAGAACCCCCAGGAAGAAGTCCAAGACATCAGTGAGTTTTTCGCTCTGCCACTGGGAGTCAGAGGAAGGTTATCCAGAAATCAACTGTTTTGCTGAGAAAAATCTAGGCAGTCTTCAAGTGTCATATTTGTGGAACTAGTGAGCAACAAGAAACCTTCTCTCTGTCCCAAAACCTGCTTAACCTGCTGAGTCCACCTGAAAAAGGCAAACACTGACTACTCAACTGCAGAATCCATCACAGTTGCCAAACTGAACCTCAATCCCTTCACTTGATCCCTTCACTTGGGAAAGGAGGAATTAAACCTATGACCTGCAACAATATTAAAATCTCATCTTTAAGTATCCTTTATATTCATGTGCAATTTAATCTTTATTTTAATTAATAACATGATCACTTTTGAGTAACTTTCAGCTTTGTTTTTGTGATAAACTAAGCTCTATCCTGTTTAGACTAAAGCTTTGCTGGTTAATTTCAAATCGACTCATTCGCAAACGAAAAGGGGATTAACATACACGCATGCACGTGCACACATTTGTAGTTCACAGACCACTTTGAGGAAACATCTTTTAAGTGGTTGAGACTGCAGTGTCATGCTCCCACATAGCTGCCTGCAGCTTGCCAACCTTATTTGCCACATTCTGTGCGTTCACAGAAATGTACTGAAAACCTAATTAAAACTTAATAGAATTCCATCTTACCCTGAGCCCACCTAACACCTTATATTTCTTAGCCTAATGTTAGCTGTCCTTCCCAATTTTTTGAGCGCATTGTTTTTCCCCTCTAATGTGACCTCCTGCCAAGTTAATTTAAACACTCCCAATAGCACTAGCAAATCGCCCTCCAAGGATGTTGGACTTGGCTCTTTTCAGATGTAACCCATCCAACCTGTGCAAGTCCCATCTCTAAATGCAGTTTTCGATTGATCTAGTAGGAAAACATTACACTCTGTAAAGAAAAGATTTACATTTATTTAGCACCTTTAATGACCTCAGAAGATCACCAAAATGCTTCACTGCCAGTAACTTTGAAGTGTAGTCACTGTTGTTTTGTAGGCAAACATGGCAGTCTATTAAAATATAAGAAAGTTATGCATAACCAATTTATTGAAATCTTTCAAATTTGAATTGGTGGATAAAACTGTTGCAGGGCATGTTAGATATTCAGAAATTTTGGTTGGAGTTTGGTAGATCAGGTTAAAGGGAAGATTCTAGGAATGAATGGGAGTGTTTCGGATGAAGCAATAAATCAGCTCAATGCTAGGAAGCAAAAGGTAACTGTGGATGGAAGTGCTAAGTGTACAGGTGGAGCTGTCATGGGTTCTGTCATGAGATCTCTGTTCTTACTATGGAAAATTAGGCAAACTATTATAGTAATAAGCATGGGGAAATTGTTCTTGAAGTTGAATAAAAAACAATTGTTTTCCATCAGGTTTTCTTATCCCAATCCAACCATTTCTGACCACTTATAACTGAAACCACCGTTCATCCTTCTTTCGCTCTTCCAAGATCACTTTCTTCTGTATCCTCCCCAAAAACCTCTTCCACATCCCTCACTCCACATCATTTACTACTGATGTGTAAGCTACCCTCTATTTAGCCTTTGGCCTCCCTTTTGCTGCAGTAGTTTTGCAGCTGTTGATCTGTTTAACTTCTTTCTCACCTTCACCTTTTGAGGTGGCCCTAGCAAAAACCATTACTGTCTCCAGATTGGTTGTCTCCAGGGTTCGGCCTCCATCTTCACTCCTCAGTTTGCGCACATCAGATGACCAGATAATTTGATTTTAGGTTTTGAGAGAGAAATGTTAGCCTAGTGATCTTGCCACACTAAAGGAAATTTTGAAAAATGCAAGAGTCCTTGACAACAAGTAAAAATTAATTTAGAAGTCAACAGTGGTGCTTTTTCGATTACCTGAGTTCTGAATAAAAACCCTTTGAAAATGGTGGTTAAGGAGGGAGGATGTGATTAAATAGTTTAATATCAAAACATAACACATTTAGGAATATGGGGAAAGATTTTGAGGCTCAATAAACTTGTGCAGAGAACTTAATATGGAATGGTTTGCCAGGAGCAATGATTGGGACCAGGTCATCACTTAATCTAAAAAATAACTTTCTGTAGTATACATTGGATTGGGACTTCTAGAAGGATGTGGATTGTGTGCTACAGAGGCACCTTCATTTGACTTTCCTTTACCTTTCATCTCCAATCACTTGTCTGCCTTCTCACTTTTCCCTCACAAATGACAAATCCCTGGCCTTCTCTAGTGTTCCAATGAAGCTGAACGCAAGCTTGAGAAACAGCACTTCATCTATCAACTTAGCACTTTACAACCTTCCAGACTCGATGTTGTGTTGAACAATTTTAGATTGTAACTTTTCATTTTGCTTTCTTTTTCTTTGTGGTTTTATCTTGCTCTTGTTTCTCTCAATTTTTTGCTTTTGGATGGAAGCTGTTCCTGAGTCTAGCATTCAGACCTCCTCTAGGCTTGCTTTGTTTCTTGCCCTATTATCACTTCCTTGGGCCTTGCATCATGAACTCTTTTTTGTCATTTAATCTCTCCTGCTTTCAACCTTATGACAGACCTCCCCTCTTGTTCTTTATCCCATCCTTCCACTTTCATGTGCTTAAGACCCATTACATCTGTTTTCCCAATTCTGATGAAAGGTCATCAACCAGAAACGCTAACTTGGTTTCTGTCTCTCTGCCTTGTGAGTACTTAAAGCATTTTTTTGTTTTTGTTTCAGTCATGAACTGGAATTGGTGATCAGCATAACACTTGCATAGAATCAACTAGCTTACAGGCGACAGTGCAATAAAAACTGATCGTTGTAAAAAATGAACAACATTGATTCCTGATGTGGCATAAAAGGAGGAGGATTTGGGTTTGGCTGTTGTGGATGAGCTGAAATGCATTTTCATATCTCTACATTCTGAGTTTAAAAGTGTCTGTCTTGACTTGGTGGCAAAACTTATTGCCTCTGACTAAAAAGATTATTGGTTGGTTGACATGCCAGCCAGTGCAGTCATTGGAGTGTCATCTTTTGGATGAGATTTTAAATTAATGTCCCATGTGCTGTCTTGGGAGAACAAGATAAATCCCATGTCATTGTTTAAAGAAGAATGAGATTTTGTGTGTTCCGGCTAACATTTATCCTTCAACCAATAGCACTGAAAAGAAAAAAGTTTTCATACAAACATACATATGAAATATGAGCAGAAGTAGGCCATTCAGTGCCTCGAGCCTGCTCCGCCATTCAATGAGATCATGACTGATCTTTGTTTCGCATTCCACATTCCCATCTACCCCGATAACCTTTGATCCCCCTTGCCTAACAAGAATCTATCTACCTCTGCCTTAAAAATTATTCAAAGACTCCACCTCCACTGCCTTCTAGGGCAGAGTGTTCCAAAGTCTCACAACCCTCAGAAAAATTCTTCTCATCTCTGCCCTATAAGGGGAAACCCCTAATTTTAAAATAGTGGCTCTTAGTTCTGGACTTACCCACAAGAGGAAATATAATTTCCATGTCCACCTTATCAATACCGTTCAGCATCTTAGATCAAGTCACCCCTCACTCTTATAAACTCTGTGAAAACAAGCTCAGCCTGTCTAACCTGTCCTCTGAAGACAACCTGCTCATTCCAGGTATCAATCTAGTAAACCTCTTCTGAACCGCCTCCAATGCATTTATATCCTTCCTTAAATAAGGAGACCAGAACTGCACACAGTATTCAAGATGTAGTTTCACCAATTCCCTGTATAACTGATGCATAACATCCTTACTTTTATGCTCAATTCCTCTTGTAATAAAGGATAGCATTCCATTAGGTGGCTTAATTACTTGCTGTACCTGCTTACTAACTTTGTGACTCATACACTAGAACACCTAGATCCCTGGAATTCTGCAGCCGTTCTTCATTTAAGTAACGCACTGCTTTTTTTATTCTTCCTGCCAAGGTGAAAAATATTATTTTCCACAATATCCTTGGCGGCACCTTATCAAATGTTTTTTGGAAATCCAAGTACGCTACATTTACAGGCTTCCCTTTATCCACAGTGCATGTTACTCCTCCAAAGAACTCCAATAAATTATGAAATGCCCTCTTCTGAATTCTGAAATACCCCCTTAAATGTCTGCCACTGCTTCTCTATTGATCTATCACCTAGCCTAGTATCCCAGTTCACTTTACCTAGCTCAGCTTTCATGTCCACATAGTTGCCCTTGTTTAAGCTTAAAATATCACTCTTGGACCCACTCTTCTCCCTTTCAAACTGGATGTGAAATTCAATCATTGTGGTTGCTGCTACATAAGGGTGCCTTCACTCTTGAGGTAACTAATTATCCCTGTCACCTTACACGATGCCAAGTCTAATATAACCTGTTCTCTGATTGGTTTCAGAATGTGCTGCTCTAAGAAACGATCTCAAAAGCATTCTGTGAGCTCCTCATCCAGGCTACTACTGCCAGTCTGATTTTTACAGTTTATGTAGATTAATATCACCCATGATTATTGCTGTCTCTTTATCACAAGCGCTCAATATTCCTTCCTGTATACTTTGTACTACATTATGGTTACAGTTAGGAGCCTGTAGACCACTCCCACTAGTGACTTCTTTCCCCTACTCTTCCTCCTTTCCACCCAAACTGATTCTACATCCTGATCTGAACCAAGGTCATCCCTAACCTTTGTGCCAACAACATCCTTGATTAACAATGCTACCCCTCATAGTTGTTTAGAAAAGACTGAAACCAAGATAGACTCCTTCAGACAGTGTTTTATTGCTTGCCATAAAACTCTCCTCAGAACTAGCCTCAGCTGTATCCCTTTTATATAGCCGAATCGGTACTTAGTTAAACTGCCTAATAATTAGCAATTGAACTTTAACTGTTTCCTTTCCTAACAGATTCCCCTCTTAAAAAGAAAGTAACCATTAAGTTTATATGATCGCCCAAAAAAAGGTAATAATCAACATCAATATATTTTTCATTCAATAAATTGATCTTATTCCCCTCAAAAAAACATGTATAAATATGTCTACACAAGTATCTTTTCTTAAAGAAAAAGTTGTCCCTCTTTGAGGATCTCTAGTAACTTCTTGACACTCATTCTTCTTTTGGCGAAGCAGTCAGATAATTGGTAGCTGCTATCAATCCATTTCATCTTAGCAATCTCCTTATTCTCGAGCATCTGTTTTAAGGTTGCAATGGCAATTTGCAATCTCTTCTCGTTAATGCACTTCGTAGAGTGAACATTTTCCCAAAGTGTCTTATTATCTATAAGACATTCGATAGGTACCGTTTCTGAACGCTCTTTTCCATTTAAAACTTCCGCCGATATCTTTGATACAAAGAATGCCATATTTACCGCCTCAACAAGGGCGAGAGTCTCCACTGCTAACGTACTTTCTACAACTCTTCGTGTCTTTTAGATTCCCATGCCAAAGGGCAGCATTTACCCCCACCCTCGCGATGAGAAATATTATAAACCCTCCCACACTCAAATCCATCACCTAGATTTGCAAAAGACGCATCACTGAACACAATCGGTTTCCTTTTTCTAACATCACCCAAAGATGGAAATTTCAAAACACACTGCTCCATTTTTAGTTTTGTCAATGTTTTGTTTGCCTGAATTATTTCCTCAACCTTGGGATCATTCATTTTAGTGCTCAATTGTAGAACTCATTTTAGTGCTCAATTCCAAAACGTCAAAACTGATGCCTGGCCTTTGTTTGCCTAGCCCAATTGAGATTTTAAAAAAATTATTCATTCATGAGATGTGGGAGTCGCAGTCTAGGCCAGCATTTATTGCCCATCCCGAATTGCCCTTGTTCAGAGGGCATTTGAGAGTCAATCATATTGCTGTGGGTCCGGAATCACTGTTTCAGAAGCCGCTGTATCTTCCTGGGAGGCTCCACCACAACTAATTGCAATGGGATTGATGTTCTCTAAATAGGATTGCTGATGTAAAAGGACATGTGATCCGCTCTGCCTGATTTCCAATTCAATGTACTTATGCACCAGAAGCCTGACTTCCAATTTTAAACTCTGTTCTGTGCCCATTAATGACAACTGTTTCAAACTTGCTACCACCACCCCACAAAAAAATCATCTACATGCATCATAAAAATGCCTGAAAGTTTCCCTCCGTGGTGCCAATAAAACATTGCCGAGTCTGCTTCCAACTGAAGACAGCCCAACTTTAACAAAACTGACCTCACTGAGAAATGCCAAACTCTGGAGGCGTCATTTAAATCGTATATGCATTTGTTTAGCTTCCAGAGTGTCCCTTCTGTGTTTATTGCCTCTTTTAGTGGATGGAGAAAAACTTCCCTTTGAAGTTGGTGTCCCTGTGAAAAAAGCAGCTTTAATATCAATGGACTTACATTCCCAAGCATTTGTAGCTAATAGAGCATAACTTCCCCTGCTGTAGTGAATCCACTCTTGTATTTTGGTCACCCAATTTTTCTTCAAGCCCTCGTGCCGCTAGCCTGGCTTGAGCTTTAGAAGTCCCATCAGGTAGCACCTTTTCCACGCATATCCATCTATGAGACAGAGCTGGTTGTCCAGTATCTGACACCTGTGTATACACCAAATTCTTTCCAACTATGTAGTTCTTGCTTTTTGGCATCTTTATTCATTTATTGTCTAATTTGTTTGAAGCTACTAAGACTTCTCCATCACATGGGCTTCTGCTCCTTGTGGTGTCGCCAGTCTGTACCATCTTTCTTGACCTTGTTAAGCTACGCCCTCTATCCTGCCTTCTATCACGCTCTGGACTTTTACTGTTTGATCTCCTTCTCCCACATATAGATGTTCTTTCAATAGTTTGTGGTCTCTTCCTAGAGGCATGTTCACTTCCAGAACCACTCTCTGAACTGATACTGTGTTCCGTGCCTTCCGTTTTTGTACTCCATGTTTCCACAGACCTAACCTGTCCTTTATCTCGTACATTTAACTAGCTTTTATATTTTCCAGTGGCCTTCCCTGCTCTACCTACAATTGTCACATCCCGCCATTGGCCACTTCTGACAAGTACGTAACTTTAGTGCCAGCTTTCGGCAGTTGTCCTCTAGGACAAATTGCTTCAACTTCTTTGTCTGAGTTATTGCCTCCATCTTCAGATACCCTGTCAACTAGAGCTACCTGGTCCTCGCAATCATGCAACATATAGGTGGTTCCTTGTCCCTTTCTACATTTTCTGAACCTGCAAATTTGTAGTCTGTACCAACTGACCTTGATGACTGTACCCAAATTGCCTGGTTCCCATGCTGTGAAATGACTGTTTTACCACCTTTACCTATAATCCTTCCCGGACCTTTCCGCTCATTAAGTCCTTCTGTTTTATAGTATACCATGTCCCCCTGTTTGAAAATAGTTTCCGATGGACATGCATTGAGTCTTGGAGCTCAGCGAATTCTTTATGAAACTTCGGCTTTAAGGAAAGCTCTTCTACCTGTGTGTAGTGCATTTAAATGCTCAGAAAAGATAGAGCTAATCATAGTTCCCTCCCAAGCTGGGGATGATCATTCAGGACTGAAGGAATTTTTGGTTTTCTACCAAAAGCCAGCTGATATGGTCTCTTGCCCCCAACCATCTGCAGTGAATTCTTGGCATGGACAGCCATGCTAGAACCGATGTTAATTTACAGCTTGGTCTATCCGCCAATATTTTAACGAAGCATCTCACCTATTACCGCGTGATTCCTTTCACATACTCCGTAAGTAAAGGGGCTTTCAGCTGCGGCACTCATAACTATTTTAATCATATTTTCGCACATATCCTGGAACTAGTCGTTCGCAAATTCCCCCTCATTATTAGTGAGGAATTTCACTGGTGGTCCCAATCCGGTCCCTATCCACTTCTCCATTACCTGATCAACAATTCTTTTCTTTTCTTTACCATATATGATTGTCGACTGGCTAAACCTTGTTTCCAAATCTACAAAATGTAAATTAAAAATGTTCTTTTCTTTATCCCACAACTTTAAATCCATCGCCACAACTTCATTGGAATCCCTTGCTGAAGATAGACTCACTATCGGCTGTGACGGTGTCCTTCTGTATTTCTTACATATATCATATCTACCATTTATCTTCTCTATAAGTTTAGCATACTCTCCATCCTTTATTCCTACATCCCTTAGCAAAGTTTTTAGTCTTTGCGAAGAAGATTGGACAATTTGCTTTTTGTCTTCCAAATTCCTATCCCCTGATGCTAATAACACTTCTTTAATCTCCTTAGTAGAAAAATTACGTTTCAATAAAGGAATACAGTAGTGTCCAGAATGCACAAATTGTAAATCTATAGGTTTTCCAATACAATGACCATGTCATTTTCCATGTCCAGCTTCATTTGCGCTTTTTTTCATCGATGGTCTGCTCAACAGTAATGGTATTTCGCTAGACACAACATCTGTGCTGATAGAATGATTGACTTAGCTATCTTCCAGGGAATCACTACCCTTTTTAAAGATTTCAGGATATTATCATCTCCAAATCTAAAACTGGTGGAACACTCAAATTCTTTAACCTCATTCTGGCCCTTGTCATGTAAGGAGCCCAGGTAAAATTTAAATCCGTCTATTCCACAGACTGTAGACATGCATCTGCTATCTAGCACCACACAGTTGAAGGACTCTGCTGCTAAGACATTCATCACCGGACTGAAACTTCTTGTAACTAATACAACGCCCTCTCTTTGGTCAATGTCTCCATCATCTTCTGAGTCTTCTGTCTCATGATTAATTTTGAACACATTACATCGCTTGGAACAGTTCATTGCATAATGTAATTTTGAATCGCATCTAAACACCGATTGACCACACCCTCGGCATTTCTGGGGTTCATCCTTTTGTCGTAAATTCCTAATTCTTTTCTCCTGCCATAATTGTCCAAGGTGTTTCTGTCCCCATGGTTACAAATCTCCTTTTGTACCAATGCCTGCATCCTGTTTCTAAACGATCTCGCTATCCTGTTAACATTGTATCCTCCATTTTCTGTCTTACCGCTGAATGGCTCATTTTTGCCATGAATGCTGCCGGAAAGGAATGTTTTTTGAGGATTTTTTTTTAAGAGCTTCTGACATCTGTTCTAGCAGTGTGTCTTTCTGCAAAATTAACTCCCGTTAGAACTAGAAGCATGTCCACATTCAATGCTTTGGCACAGCCTAGTAACTTGAACACCAGCACCGATTGGGGAATTTCTAGACAACTTTTGCAATCTTGCATATAGTCTACCGAATTCCATTTTGTAATCTTCTATGGAACTTTCTTCCAACTTTCTAAATTTGTCAAAATCGGACCATGCTTCGTAAGCATTTAATGAATCATCTTTTTGATAGATTTTATCCATAAAATCTACTGTTTCCAAACCTTCATCCGTGTCCAAATGCTCAGGCTCCAGCTCCGAAAATACTTTGCATCTTATTTTGCTTTTGTATGGCAACGAAAGTGCCAAGGCAATTCCCTGTTTTTTTTTCCTTTGGCAAGGACATAACCCATGTCCACATAAATTACTTCATTCTTCCATTGCTCATAGGGTTCACTCCCAGAAAACATAGGTGGGTAATCATACCCTGAAACTCTACATTTTGATTCAGCCATTCTCTTTTTTTGTGACTCCAAACCATTCTGCTCTTAAAATTAACTCCAAATACTGTCTTTTGTCTGAAGAAAGCTTTTAGTTTCAAATTTTTTACTTACAAGCAGCAACCATTCTCTGCTACCACTATTAAGTTCCGATGGTTGTTTAGAAATGAAGACCGAAACCAAGACAGACTCCTTCAGACAGAGTTTTATTGCTTGTCATAAAACTCTCCACAGACAGAACTAGTCTCAATCAACCTAATAATTAGCAGTTGAACTTCTTTAACTGTTTCTTTCCCTAACATCCACCTTTACCCAGCTTCCTATTCTTCTTGAATGTCATATACCCCTCAATATTCAGGACTCAATCCTTGTCATTCTACAGTTATCTCTCTGTAATGGTTATCAGATCATATTTACTTCAATGTGCGCAATTAATTTATTTACTTCACGCGTTTGCTACACGCATTTAAATACGGAGCCTTTAGTTTTGTCTTTTTGATATCATTGTAACATCTAGCCTTGACTATTGGTGTATTCATAGGTTTTATCTCTCTTTCCCCTCCTGCTATTCTAGGACCCTCATTTCCCACATTACTATTGTGGCCTCCTGCTTTGAATTGCCACATTTACCCAAGCTTCATCTCTCAGCTCCCCCTTTAGTTTAAAACCCTCTTTACTTCCCTAGTTATGCGATTCGCAACAATACATGTCCTAGTATGTTTCAGGTGTAGACTGTCCCAACTGTATAGCCCCCACTTTCCCCAGTACTGGTGCCAATGCCTCATGAACTGGAACTCACTTTTCCCACACAAGTCTTTGAGGCACGCATTCATCTCTGGAATCTTATTTGCCCTATGTCAATTTGCACATGGCTCAGGTAATAATCCAGAGATTATTGCATTTGAGGCTCTGCTTAATTTGGTACTTAGCTTCTCATACTGACTATGCAGAACCTCCCTTGTCTTGCCTATGTCGCTGGTACCTGCATGGACCATGACGACTGGATCTTCCCCCTCCCACTGCAAGTTCCCCTCCAGCCCTGAGCAGATGTCCCGAACCCTGCCACCAGTCAGGCAACACATCTTTCTGGACTCTTGCTCTTTGCTGCAGAGAACAATGTCAATCCCCTCGCTGTACTGTCCCCTATTCCCACTACATCCCTGTTTTCTTTCCCCACTTGAACAGCTTCTTGTACCATGGTGCTATGTCCAGCCAGCTCATTGACCTTGCAGACCTCACTTGTATCCACACAGGTTTGATAATTCCAAAGCCTGAGGCTCCTCCAGTACTGTCTGCTCAGTCCCATTCCCTGCCTCACTCACAGCCACATCCTCCTATCCCCCAGTGCCGACCAAAACAGACAACCCTATTCAAGAGGCATATCTGTCTTCTGGAACAATGTGTCCAGGCATTTCTCCCCCTCCCTTATGTTGCACAGTGACTGCAGTTCGGCTTCCAGGTCAATAATCCTGATCCGGAATTCCTCTCGCTATTTACCATTTCTGTAAACGTGTTTGTCATGAACTGCCTTGGTGTCCAAAAATGTCCACGTTCCACAGCTGCAAAATAACACCTGTCCTGCCATTATTACTTATGTTATTTAGTTAACTTAATTTAATTACTCAATTAGCTTAGAATAATCCCTTTGTGTCTCCACACCTTTTTTCCCCATGCACTGAATTCCCACATGAAACTAATTCGTGACTCGCGTAGTTGCCTGTCTCCTCGTGTGCCCCTTATTGACTGTGTGCGGTTTGAAAAGGCTGTTTCTTTTATAGACACTGAGTCACAAGCTCTTTTAGCTTCCTGCTGCAGTAATTAACAACATTTGAGCCAACTGCTTTCAGGCGATTGACAGATAACTGCCATTCCAGGCAGTTCCCTGTTTAACAAACTAGCCTAACTTGCTTGAAGGCTAGCTTGAAGGCTAGTACTATGTCGGAACTTAATTCTCAATCTATAGTTAAAAGCCTGAAAAGCACTTAACAGAACTTAGCACATGAACCTAATTCGCTACTCACTTGGTCTCCGTCTCACGCCGGCGTAGTTGCCTGTCTTCTCAGGTTGTTTATTTCATTATTGTTTGTGAAACCTTGCTGTGCATAAATCAGCTGCTGCATTTCCCTACAACAGTAACTATACTTCAAAACTGCCTCATTGTGAAGCATTTTGGAATGAGCTGAGTTGAAGGTGCTGTATAAATGAAAGTTATTTATTTTGCTTGGTGTCTCTGTTCACCTTTTTTCCTACCCTACCATATGGGGTGGGGGGCTGCGGAGAAGTGCAAGAACACATTGTGTAAACTAGCTAGACAAGTCTGCAATTGGACTCCTTGAGGGATCTCTCGTTAATGTAAGGCTTATTTTCAAGAGGTGCTTATTGAACTAGTTTAACTAGTTGACCAAAGAAACATTCACCTGGAATGCAGATCTTGGCACAACCTGTTTTTAAAAGAAACATTCCAAATGCTTCTTGATTGCTTTTGTTGACATAATAACCAGCAAGTGTAGTATTAACCCAACATTTCAAATCTGTCTTCCTTGTTTTCCTGCACAACAGGTCACTACATTACAAAATAATTGATTGTTTGAAGTGTTACCATTTTGTCATAACAAGCCATAACACAAATATTTATTTTGCAAGCTGACAGGATATTTTACAAGAAATTAATATTTTATCACCCCTCCACTCTAAGTTGTCAAACTACTAATCTGATTTCCGTTACTGAATAAACAGAAATTTCCCCCAATAAAATATTGGGAAAACTGTTCCCCAACCACTGACTCCATCCCTTTCCTGCCTGACACTGAGCCAGATAGTCCACAACCTTGTCACGTTTGACCTCATAATGAGCTTCTAACCATATACATCCTATCACTAAGACCGCCTATTTCTATCTCTGAAACATCACCCAACCTCACCCCTGAGTTCATCTGCAGCTGAAGCCCCCTTTCATGACAATTCCATTGCACTCCTGGCTAGCCTCCCACTTTTCACCTCCTGTAAACTTGAGGTTATCCAAAACTCTGCTGCCCATGTCCTAATTCTCACCCACGTCCTGTTCATCCCTGTGCTCACTGACCTACATTGACATCCAGCTACGCAATGCCTCGATTTAAAATTCTCACCCTTGCTTTCAAATCTCTCTGTGGTCTTGCACTCTCCCTATCTCTGTAACCTCCTCCAATTCATCTACTCTGCCCTAATTTGGATGTCTTCAGTGTCTGCAACTTTAATTGTTCCACCATAGGCAGTCATGCTTTCAGCTACCAAGGCCATAAGCTCTTGAGTTTCCTCCTTAAGCCTCTCCACCTCTCTACCTTTCTTTCCTCTTTTAAGATGCTCCTTAAAACCTACCTCTTCGACTAATCATTTGGTCAGCTCCCCACTATCTCTGTGATGTGGTGTCAAACTTTGCTTCACAATATTCCTGGAAAGCACTTGAGGTGTTTGATTACATCATACTTTATAAATACAAGTTGTTGCAAAGCTGCAGACCAGAATTAATTTGGATGGTACTAGTTTTACTGAATTGTTTGGGGGGGGCGGAAACTGATTTTAAAAAACTTAATACATTTGATCTGATGATTTCAGTGATGCTATAAGGTCAAAATGCAGCATCCTAATATTTCATTGGTTGTGGGAAAACTGTTTAGTGTGGTCAGAGCTGGTCACAGCTACAGGATAGACAATGGAAGGCAGCTATGAGGGGGAAATAAATAAGAGGAGCATCCAAAAGCAAGGGATAGAAGCATATAAAAATAAGAATTGGAGAGTAAACATAAATAAGGAAAGATCAAAAGCAGAGTACCATTTTTGAATTTTAAAAGATTGCGCTTGTATCATTTGGGCATGGAATCAAAGCAAGATTTGACAGATTGGCAAAGATCATTGTGCAATTTTGTGTAGAAGGAATGAGACCAAAGAAGGACACAGGTTAGATTGTATTAAAATTGCTATGGGGGATAGTGAATTCAATTTAATGCAAGGGCTCCACATTTCCCCCTGACAAAAAGGGTTGGCTAAGTCTTATTTATGGCTCATGTCTTGCATTGACCTGAGAACAGCATGCCAACTGTCTTAACTGCCACAGAGCAGAAACTAAATGTAGCAGTCTGGATATGAATAACCTGAGTTCACCGGTACGATGCTGGCACTATTTTATTGATGCAATCACTTCATAATCATACTAGAGTTGTGCTTTTAAATTTATCATTCTGAACTGAAGATTGCCAGGCAGTTGATTTGATCCCATAACAATATTTTTAAATCCCAATGATAAATTTTAGATGGTGGACGGGAGTGCAGATTGGAAAATTGGGACAGTGATAGCATACTTGAGTACCATTTTCTAGATTTCCCTATCATAAATTTAATGACTGGGAAATCTAGACTTGTGCAAATTGGGAATGTTGATTTCTACAGTAATGACAATACTTTTACCATTGAGTGAAACAATGCCTTGAAGCAGAGTATCACAGAATTTGTCCTATAGTTCCAGTAGGGTGCGTCCTCAGAAGATTGTTCATCTACATTTTTCATCATTTCGGTAAATGATATATGACCACATAGATGCACCTTTTGCAGGCTAAAACTAGCTGTAACATTTATTTGCAATTATTAGGAGTTTGAATTAAGTTCGTGCCAATACCAAGAACAATTAATGAAAAATATCCATTACTGGAATAAAGATCACTTTACACTTCCCATCAGTTCTGCCACCGCAATACTTTTCTTTTTGTAGGTTTTAAAACCTAAGCATTCATCAAATTAAGGAAATGCTGGAAAAACTCAGCAGGTCTAACAGCATCTGTGGAGAGAAAAAAACCAGTTAACATTTTGAGCCCGTATAACACTTAAGAAGCTCTGAAGAGTCATACAGACTCGAAACGTTAACTGTTTATTTTTTCTCTCCACAGATGCTGTTAGACCTGCTGAGTTTTTCCAGCATTTTCTGTTTTTGTTTCAGATTTCCAGCATCTGCAGTATTTTGCTTTTAGAATTCATCAAATGTCTATCCAGCATTTGTTTAAGGTTTTTTGGTAGATATTTTCTTGAGCAGCTTTGAGGTCATCTGCAAGACTTAGCATTGTCAAATAGCAAGGTCGAATCACAATAGTATTGAGGGGACCACTCAGCCCACTGAGTCTGCTTCCACCACCCTTTCAGGCAGTACATTCTTGATCACAACTTGACACATAAAAAACAAATTCACATGTCTCCCCTGGTCCTCTAACTGCCAGATAAGCGACTCATCTGAATCTCAGTAGTATAAGTAAGAGAGGTTAAGTGCACTAGTACGGAGTGGAATTACTTAGAGTTTGGTAAAGTAGGGGAGTTCAATGGGGAGGGAAGTGCCTTTTTTGTTTTCTTTCTTCCTTGCTGTTTTCTTTTTCTTTCTGCATCCTTCTCAGCCTCAGGAGACCAGGGGTTGAAAAGCTGCACAAGAGGGATGAGTTTGAAAACATCCCAAAGGGACATAACAGGAAAAACATAAATTCATTGGTTGGTGAGAAATTGCTGTTAGGGAAGGTCTTCAAGTAGCTGAAAATTAGTAAAACATGTTCATTTTAAAAGAAGGAGCTGCTTAGATTTAAGTAAGAAACACAAGCAATAGGGAAGTTAAGTCAAGGTGAGATAAGGTTGTATAAGTAAGCCAAAGTAAAATAAAATTAACATAAGGGAATTGAAGCCATGGCAGGACAGCTCAGTTGTGTGGAACGTGCCTCCTGTAATATGTGGGAAGTTGTGGATGCTACTGGTGTCCTACATGACCACGTGCAGCAAGTTTCTCCAACTGAAATTTGAGCTCTGGGTTTTGGAGCTCGAGTGGTGGCTGGAGTCACTGTGGAACATGTGCAAGGCTGAGAGCCAAATGGATAGCATTTTCAGAGAGGTGGTCATGCCGCAGCTTAGGAATCTGGAGGCAGAAAGGGAATGGGTGACCGCCAGGCAATCCATAAGTACTAGGCAGGTGTGCAGGAGCTCCTGGGGTCCCACTCGCCAATCAGGTTTCCGTTTTGGATACCGGTGAGGGTGTTGTTTCCTTGGAGTGCAGTTGGAGTCAAGTTTGTGGGACCAAATATGGCTCTGCTGTACAGGAGGGGAGGAAGAAGAAAGGAAGAGCAGTAGTGATAGGGGATTCATTAGCTAGGGGGGCAGACGGGCATTTTTGTGGCCATAATTGTGACTCCAGGATGATATGTTACCTCCCTGGTGCCAGGGTCAAGGATGTCATACAGCGGCTGCAGGACATTCTTACCGGGGGTGGGTGTTCAGCCAAAAGTTGTGGTCCATGTTGGTACTAATGACTTGAGTAGGAAAGGGGATGAGGTCCTGAAAGCAGATTTCAGGGAGTTTGGAAGGAGATTCTAAAGCAGTAATGTCAGGATTGCTCCCAGTCTCACGTGCAAGTGAGTATAGAAATAGGAGAATTGAGTGATTGAACATGTGGCTGGAAAGCTGCAATAGTAGGAGGGAGGGCATCAGATTTGAGCATTGGGGATGGTTCTGGGGAAGGTGGAATCTATACAAGCCAGATAGTCTACAGCTGAACAGGACTGGGACAAATATCCTCAGATTTGCTAGTGATATTGTGGGGTGGGGGTTTAACTAAATTGGCAATGGAATAGGAACCTGAAGGCAAATTCAGAGCAGGGAATGGGAGATGGAGAATTGGTGAGTGACTGAAAGACAGAAGCAGCACGGGTTAAAATATGTATAGCGCAGGAATTTGGCAGCATTAAAAGGTGTAAATGTAAGGAGCATAGCAAATAAAGCCAATAAGCTGAGGGCACTGACACATGGCAGCATGATATAATTGCTATAATGGAAACTTTGGCTTAAAGAGGGCCAAAAATGGCAGCTCAACCCCCCTGGATATAGACTTCAGGCAGGATAGGGAGGAGGATAAAAAAAAGGTAGGGGTGTAGCATTCTTGGTTAAAGAATCAATTACAGCTTTGAGGAAGGATGATATATTAAATGAAGCATCAAATGAGGCCATATGGGCTGAGCTTAGAAATAAAAAAAGGGCAGCCACACTGCTAGGAGTGTACTATATAGACCCCAAAACAGTGGAAAGGCGTTAATGGAGGAAATATGTAGGCAAATTTCCGAGTGCAAAACAATAGAGCAGTAGTAGTTGGGGACTTCAACTACCCTAATATCAATTGGCATACAAACTGTGTAGGGCACAGAGTGCAAAATTCTAAAACTGCATTCAAGAGAACTTTTTCAGCCAACATGTAACAAGCCCAACAAAAAGGGATGCAATTCTAGATTTAGTCTTAGGAAATGAAGCTGGGCAAGTGAGTGAAGTAGCAGTGGGAGACCATTTCAGAGATGGTGACCATAATAGTTAGATTTAACATCATTATGGAAAAGGGCAAAAAGTTCTAAATTGGGGGAAGACAAATTTTACAAAGTTGAGGTGAACTGGCGAAAGTTCAAATCTAGAACCCCCCTTGTTATCCAGAAGCGTGCAGGTAAGCTAAAGCAGAAAAAGAAAGCTCATGTCAGTCATGAAAAGCTTAATACTGTGGAAAGCCCAGAGGAGTATAGAAAGTACAGGGGTGAAGTTAAAGTAAATTAGGAAATCAAAGAGGATGTGAAAAACTATTGGCAGGTAAAGTGAAAGAAAACGCAAAGATATTTTACCAGTACATTAAGAGCAAGAGAATAACTTAAGGAAAGGGTAGGGCCATCAGAGATGTACATGGTAACTTGTGTGTTGATGCTGAAGATGTGGGCAGAGTTCTCAATGAGTACTTTGTCTCTGTCTTCACTATGGAAAGGGTGATGCAGACATTCCACTTAGAGGATGAGTATGAAATATTAGATTCAGTAAGTATAATGAGAGAGGATGTGCTGAAGGAGCTGACATCCTTGAAGATGGATAAATCACCAGGGCTGGATGGATTGTCTCCCATGATGTCAAAGGAAGCCAAGGAGGAAATAGAGGATGCTCTGAGGATCATTTTCCAATCCTCACTAGATACAGGTGAGGTACCAGAGGATTGGAGGTCTTCGAAAGTTGTACTATTATTTAAAAAGGGTGCAAGGGATGGTCCAGAAAATTATAGGCCAGTCAATCTGACTTCAGTGGTGGGCAAATTATTGAGATCAATTCTGAGACACAGGATAAACTCACTTAGAAAGGCAAGGATTAATCAGGAGCAATCAGCATGGTTTTGTTAGGGGAAGATCATGTCTCACTAACTTAATAGAATTTTTTGAGGAAGTAACAAGGAGGCTTGATGAGGGCAGTGCAGTGGATGTTGCCTAGATGGACTTTAGTAAGGCATTTGACAAGGTCCCTCATGGCAGACTACTCAGAAAATTTCAAACAGGTTTGAGGTGCTCAAAACCTGTGGACGAAAGTGAGGTCGGCAAGGTAGATGAACAGGCTGGCCATGGCACCGTGGTACGGAAAACGGTCAAGCTGGGAGAGCAAACAGGAATATAGTGGGAGTCGGGGACAGTATAGTAAGGAGGATTGACAATTGTTCCCTGCAGCAAAGAACGAGAGTCCAGAAGGCTGTGTTGCATGCCCGGTGCCAAGGTTCGGGACATCTGCTCAGGGCTGGAGAAGGATTTACAGTGGGAGGGGGAGGATCCAGTTGTGGTCCATGAAGTTACCAACAGCATAAGCAGGACAAAGAAGGAGGCTCTGCATAGTCGGTATGAGGAGCTAGGTACCAAATTAAGAAGCAGAACCTCAAATGTAATAATCTCTGGATTATTACCTGAGCCCCGTGCAAATTAGCATAGGGCAAATAAGATTAGAGAGATCATTGCATGGCCCAGAGACTGGTGTGGGAGAAGTGGGTTCCAGTTTGTGGGGCACTGGCCCCAGCACTGGGGAAAGTGGTGGCTGTACCGTTGTGACAATCTACACCTGAACCGTGCTAGGATGAGTGTTCTTGTGACTCGCAAAAATAGGGAAGTAGAGGGGGCTTTGAACTGAAGGGGGGTGAGCAACCAAGCTTGGGTAGATATGGCAAATCAAGGGGTAGATTCAAAGCAGGAGGCAATAATAGTAACAAAGACAAAATTAAAGGCTCTGTTTTTGAATGCATGTAGCATTCATAACAAAGTAAACTAATAGCGCATATTGAAGTAAATAAATATGATCTGATAGCCATTACGGAGACATGGCTACAGGATGACAAGGATTGGGTCCTGAATATTGAGGGTATATGACATTTGAGAAGAATAGGAAGCTTGGTAAAGATGATGGGGTAGCACTGTTAATCAAGGATGGCATTGGTGCAATAGCTAGAGATGACCTTGGTTCAGAAGATCAGGGTGTAGATTCAGTTTGGGTGGAGATGAATAGTAGAGGAAAGAAGTCACTAGTGAGAGTGGACTACAGACTCCTGAACTGTAACGACAATGTAGTATAAAGTATGTAGTGTAAATATTGAAGAAATATAAAGTATACAAGAAGAAACACTTACTTCTACTTTAGATCTGAAGAAGTGTCATACAGCCTCAAAGTTAATGCTTTCTCGCTCTGTAGATGCTGTCAGACCTGCAGAGTTTTTCCAGCATTTTCTGATTTTTTTTTTTTATTTCCAGCATCCGCAGTATTTAGCTTTGAAGAAATACTGGGTGCTTGTGATAAAGGGACAACAATAGTCATGGGTGACTTTTTAATCTACATATAAACTGGAAAAATCAAACTGGCAGCAGTAGCCCGGCTGAGGAGATCATAGAATGTTTGAGGTAGTTTGTTAGAGCAGCACATTCCGAGCAGAGAACAGGTTATGTTAGACTTAGTATTGTGTAAGGTGACAGGTTAATGACCTCGGAGTAGAGGCACCCCTAGGTAGCAGTGACCACAAAATGATTGAATTTCACATCCAATTTGAAAGGGAGAAGAGTGGGATCAAGACTAGTATTTTAAACTTAAATAATGGGAACTATGTGGGCATGAAAGCTGAGCTAGCCGAAGTGAACTGGGATACTTGACTAGGTGAAAGATCAATAGAGAAGCAGTGGCAGACATTTAAGGAGATATTTCAGAATACTCAGAATAAGTATATTCCTACTATAAAGAAAAATTCTCAGGGGAAGACCCACCATCCATGGTTACCTAAAGTTAAGAGTATCAAACTTGAGGAAAAAGCATATAACTGCTCAAAGGTGAGTGGCAGGTCAGATGATTGGTCAGAATATAAAGAACGGTAGAGAATGACTAAAAGTTAATCAGGGGTAAGAAATTAGGGTATGAGAGGAAGCTAGCTAGAAATATAAAAACAGACCACAAGAGTTTCTACAGGTATTTAAAAAGGAAAAAAGTAAATTGAGTATTGGTCCTGTAGAGTGACAACAGGGAGTCAATAGATAAGGAAATGGCTGATGAAATGATCAAATCTTTTTCTTCTTTCTTCACTATAAAGGATACATAAAACATTCCAGTAATTGCTGTAAATCAGGAGATGGAATAGAGAGGAGAACTTGGTGAAATTACAATCACTAGGGAAGCGGTACTGAGCAAACTGATGGAGCTGTGGGCTGTCAAGTCTCCAGGTCCTAATGGATTCATCCTAGGATCTTAAGAGGTGACTAATGAGGTAGTAGATGCTTTGGTGTAAATTTTCCAAAATTCCTAAGATTCTGGAAAGGTTCCATCAGACTGCAATGTAGCAAACATGGCTCCTCTGTTCAAGAAGGGAGGGAGACAAAGCAGGAAACTATGCCAGTTAACTTGATGTCTATTGTGGGGATGGTGTTAGACTCTATCATTAAAGAGGCCATAGCTGGGCAACTCAACCTGAGAAACTCAAGGTAATCTGGAAGAGTCAGCATGGTTATGTGGAAGGGAAATCATATTTGACCAATTTATTAGAGTTCTTTGAAGGAGAAACATGTGCTGTGAATAAAGGGGAGTCTGTAGATGTACTATACTACTTTGATTTCCAGAAGGCATTTGATAAGGTGCCACATCAAAGGATATTACAGAAAATCAAAGCTCATGGTGTAGGGGGTAACATGTTAGAATGGATAGAAGATTGGCTGGCAGAAAACAGTGTGCATAAATTAGTCTTTTTCTGATTGGCAGGATGTGACAAGTGGAATCCTGCAGGGGCCTCAACTTTTTACAAATTATGTCAATGACGTAGATGAGGGGAGTGAGGCATGGTAGCTAAATTTGCAGATGACGAAGAAAGTTAAGAAAGTATGTTGTGAAGAAGACATGAGTTTGCAGATGGATATAGGTTAAGTGAGTGGGCAAAAATCTGGCAGATGGAGTATAATGTGGGAAAATGAGAAGTTTTTACTTTGGCAGGAAGAATAAAAAAATCAAAGTATTACTTAAAGGGAGAACGACTGCAGAATTGGGGTGCAGTGGGACCTAGGTCTTCTCGTGCATGAATCACAAAAAGTTAGTATGCAACTACAGCGAGTAATTAAGAACGCTAATGGAATGCTATCTTTTATTATGAGAGGAATTGAACATTAAAAAAATGGATAAAAGCAAAATACTGTGGATGCTGGAAATCTGAAATGAAAACGAAACTCAGGTCTGGCAGCACCTGTGGAGAGAGAAACAATGCCCTGTACACCTTTTTTAAATCCAATTATCCAATTTTAAGTTTGTCACTTGATTTTATGTTCTGCTTTAACAGAGCACTGACCTTTGTTCTGCTATAAACACATTTTGCTATCTTACCTTTTCTGCCATTCTTAGCACCTTCTTTAGTCTTTAACACTACCATTAACACCCCCTTTGTCCTCTGTCCATGACATCTTTGTCAAATTTCTCTTCAGCTCCTCCCTACCCTGACCTTCTATTTTGCTCCACCTGCTACACCCCCATGTGGTGCATAGTGGTATTGTCGCTGGACTAGTAATGCTTTGGTGACCTGGGTTCAAATCCCACCGTAGATGGTGAAATTTGAATTCAGTAAAAGTCTGCAATTAAAAGTGAAACTATTGTCAATTGGCTTAAAAACCCATCTGGTTCACTAATGCCCTTTGGAGATGGAAATGTGTGTCCTTATCTGGTCTGGCCTACATGTGATTCTTGCAATGGCCTAGCAACCCATTGTTGTATCAAACCCCAAAAAAGTCTCAAAGGAATGAAACTGGATGGACCACAACAAACAGCAACAAACTCAGCCCTGTCGACCCTGTCTACTAACATCTTGGGGCTTGTGCATTAAATAGTGAGAGCTGTCTCACAGACTAGTCAAGCAACAGCCTGACATAGGCATACTCACAGAATCATACCTTACAGACAATGTCCCAGGCACCCCATCACCATCCCTAGATATGTCCTGCCCCACCAGCAGAGGTGGCAGCACAGTGGTATGCAGATGGGAGGGAGTTGCCCTCAACATAAAATCCGGACCACATGAAGTCTCATGGCACCAGGTCGAACATGGGCAAGGAAACTTCCTGCTGATTACCATTATTGCCCACCCACAGCTGATGAATCAGTACTCCTCCATGTTGAACACTACTTGGCGGAAGCACTGAAGGTGGCAAGAGTGCAGAATGTACTGTGGGTGGGGGACTTCAATGCACATTACGTGTCCATCACCAAGAGTGGCTCAGTAGCACCACTCCTGACCAAGCTGGCCGAGTCCTAAAGGACATAGCTGCTTGACTGGATCTGCAGCAGGTGGTGAGGGAACCAACAAGAGGGAAAAACACACTTGACCTCATCCTCACCAACCTGCCTGCCACAGATACACCAGTCAATGAAAGTATCGATACGAGTGACCACCGCACAGTCGTTGTGGAAATGAAGTCCCTCCTTCATATTGAGAATACTCTCCATCGTGTTGTGTGGCACTACCACCGTGCTAAATGGGTAGGTTTCAAACAGATCTAGTAACTCGACTGGGCAACCATGAGACACTGGGCATATCCCCAGTCTACCACCAAGCTAGGGGATCAACACTGGTTCAATGAAGAGTGCAAGAGGGCATGCCAGGAGCAGCACCAGGCATACCTAAAAATCGAGTGTCAACCTGGTGAAGCTATAAAAAGGACTACTTGCGTGCCAAACGGCATAAGCAGCAAGTGATAGAGCTAAGTGATTCCACAATCAATAGATCCGATCTAAGCTCAGCAGTCCTGCCACACCCAGTCGTGAATGGTGGTGGACAATTAAACAACTCGCTGGAGGAGGAGGCTGCAAAAATATCCCCATCCTCAATAATGGAGGAGCCGAGCATATCCGTGCAAAGGATCAGGCTAAAGCATTTGCTATAATATTGAGCCAGAGTGCCGAGTGGAAGATCCATCTTGTCCTCCTCTGGAGGTCCCCAGCATCACAGATGCCCATCTTCAGCCAATTTGATTCACTCCACGTGTATCAAGAACAGCTGAAGGCACTGGATACTGCATAGGCTATGGGCCCTGGCAATATTCCAGCAAAAGTACTGAAGACTTGTGTTCCAGAACTTGCTGGGCCCTCAGCCAAGCTATTCCAGTACAGCTACAACACTGGCAGCTACCTGGTTATGTGGCAAATTGCCCAGCTATGTCCTGTACTTTTAAAAAAAAAATCAGGGCAGTAATTGGCCGGGTTGGATTTGTCCTATCAGCCTATCCTCGATCCTCAGTAACATGATGGAAGGGGTCATCAACAGTGCTATCAAGTGGCACTTCCTTAGCCAAAACCTGCTCAGTGATAAAAACAAAAAACTACTGCGGATGCTGGAAATCCAAAACAAAAACAGAATTACCTGGAAAAACTCAGCAGGTCTGGCAGCATCGGTGGAGAAGAAAAGAGTTGACGTTTCGAGTCCTCATGACCCTTCAGCAGAACTGAGTGAAGTTAGGAGAGGGGTGAAATATAAGCTGGTTTAAGGTCGGGGGTGGGGGGAGAAAATTTGGGGGAGGGGGTGGGGTGGTTGTAGGGACAAGCAAGCAGTGCAGATAATCAAAAGATGTTACAGACAAAGGAACAGGGAGGTGTTAAAGGTGGTGATATTATCTTAGAGAATGTGCTAATTAAGAATGGATGGCAGGACTCTCAAGGTACAGCTCTAGTGGGGGTGGGGTGGAAAGACTGATAGGGTATTATAGTTATAGATTTAAAAATAATGGAAATAGGTGGGAAAAGAAAAATCTATATAAATTATAGGAAAAAACAAAAGGGAGGGGGAAGAAACGGAAATGGGGGTGGGGATGGGGGAGGGAGTTTAAGATCTAAAGTTGTTGAATTCAATATTCAGCCCGGAAGGCTGTAAAGTGCCTAGTCGGAAGATGAGGTGCTGTTCCTCCAGTTTGCGTTGGGCTTCACTGGAACAATGCAGCAAGCCAAGGACAGACATGTGGGCAAGAGAGCAGGGTGGAGTTTTAAAATGGCAAGCGACAGGGAGGTTTGGGTCTTTCTTGCGGACAGACCGCAGGTGTTCTGCAAAGCGGTCGCCCAGTTTGCGTTTGGTCTCTCCAATGTAGAGGAGACCGCATTGGGAGCAACAAATGTAGTAGACTAAGTTAGAGGAAATGCAAGTGAAATGCTGCTTCACTTGAAAGGAGTGTTTGGGCCCTTGGACGGTGAGGAGAGAGGATGTGAAGGGGCAGGTGTTGCATCTTCTGCGTGGGCATGGGGAGGTGCCATAGGTGGGTGTTGAGGAGTAGGGGGTAATGGAGGAGTGGACCAGGGTTTCCCCGAAGGGAACGATCCCTACGGAATGCCACTGGTGGGGGTGAAGGGAAGATGTGTTTGGTGGTGGCGTCATGCTGGAGTTGGCGGAAATGGCGGAGGATGATCCTTTGAATGCGGAGGCTGGTGGGGTGATAAGTGAGGACAAGGGGGACCTTATCATGTTTCTGGGAGGGAGGAGAAGACGTGAGGGCGGATGCGCGGGAGATGGGCCGGACACGGTTGAGGGCCCTGTCAGCGACCGTGGGTGGAAAACCTCGGTTAAGGAAGAAGGAGGACATGTCAGAGGAACTGTTTTTGAAGGTAGTATCATCAGAACAGATGCGACGGAGGCGAAGGAACTGAGAGAATGGGATGGAGTCCTTACAGGAAGCGGGGTGTGAGGAACTGTAGTCGAGGTAGCTGTGGGAGTCGGTAGGCTTGTAATGGATATTGGTGGACAGTCTATCATCAGAAATAGAGACAGAGAGGTCAAGGAAGGGAAGGGAAGTGTCAGAGATGGACCATGTGAAGATGATGGAGGGGTGGAGATTGGAAGCAAAATTAATAAATTTTTCCAGGTCCCGACGAGAGCATGAAGCCGCACCGAAGTAATCATCGATGTACCGGAGAAAGAGTTGTGGGAGTAGGAATGGAACAAGGAATGTTCCACATACCCCATAAAGAGACAGGCACTGCTCACTGATGCCCAGTTTGAGTTCTGCCAGGGCCACTCAGCTCCTGACCTCATTACAGCCTTGGTTCAAACATGGACAAAAGAGCTGAACTCCAGAGGTGAGGTGAGAGTGACTGGCCTTCACATCAAGGCCGTATTTAACAGTGTGGCATCAAGGAGCCCTAGCAAAACTGAGTCAATGGGAATCAGGGGGAAAGCTCTCTGCTGTGTCATGGCTCACTGGGGATAGTGCGCTGTAATATCAAGCCACACTGTGTTCCCAGAGCTGCGATAAATGAGAAAAGTTTGACTAATCCACCAGATTGTCCCCAACTCTACAGAACTGTTTAATTTAGGTTAACAGAATAGGAGCACCAGGTTTGTAAACTTAATTGAATAAATAACTGTTTATTGAACAAATTGTCTTTAACTCGTGGCAAAAGAAAGAAATATGAACTGCTAGCTTCTAACACTATTACTTAAACTCTACCACCTTCTTAAATCCCTATACGCACCCACAAGACACACAAAACATGGAATTTAAGAGTGGGATAAAACAGTTCAATAGCACTAACCTGGTGTACAGGATTCAATGGGTTGATTTTCATCGATGTCTTCCAATTTCCTTTCAGCTCTCAGATAACATGAGGTGGTCTCCTAGCACTTTCAGTATTTAGCTCACTGGTTGAGAGCTTGCCTTTCAGTGTCTCTAACTGTGATTTTCCTCTTTGCCTCTTGACAGGGATTTTCAGTGAGTGGGTAAGAGATATGAGGAGACAAAGTCAGCTAGCTATTATCCTGGAATTAGTGGAATCTTCAACACACAGGAGAGAGAGGTTTTAGGTTTTGTTCCTTTCAGAATAGGAGTTATTCTCCTGCACTGCCCTCAAAGAAAACCTGATCACATGTTCAGGAGCCAATTAAAACATTGCTGCTAGGCATCTCCCTTGGTCCAGGACTCCTTTCTGGCACCATCCTTTCTTTCATGGTACACTCTGTTCCAGGACTGCAACATTGTATATATATCTCATCCTGTTCCAGTGGACGTAACTTTAAAACTACAGCCATTGTAATTTTAATTCACAGTTCAACAGAAAATAAAATTATATGTTCCTTACAGCTGATTGGAGTCATATCTAGCAGAAAGGAAGATGGCTGTGATTGTTTGTCAGCCTTCTCAGCTCCAGGGTATCACTGCAGAAGTTTCTCAGGGTAGTGCCCAAGGCTTAACCATCTTTAGCTGCTTCATCAATGACTGTCCTTCCATTGAAGTCAGAAGTGGGGATAGTCGCTGATGCTTGCACAATGTTCACCATTCCCAACCCCTCAGATACTGAAGCAGCCTATGACCAAATGCAGATAGACCTAGACAGCATCCAGACTTGGGCTGACAAATGGCGAGTAACATTCGTGCCATACAACTGCCAGGCAATGACTATCTCCAACAAGAGAGAATCTAACCATTTCCCCTTGACATTCAATGGCATTACCATCGCTGAATCCCCCACAATCAACATCCGGGGAGTTACCTTTGACCAGAAACTGAACTGGACTAGCCATATAAATACTGTAGCTACAAGGGCAGGCCAGAGGCTAGGAATTCTGCAGTGAATAACTCACCTCCGACTCCCCAAAGCCTGTCCACAATCTACAAGGCACAAGTCAGGAGTGATGGAATACTCTCCACTTGCTTTGAGTGCAGCTCCAACAGCACTTGAGCTTGATACCATCCAGGCCAAAGCAGCCCACTTGATTGGCACCCTATCTGCAAACATTCCCTCCACCACCAACGCACAGTGGCAGCAGTGTGTACCATTTACAAGATGCACTGCAGAAACACACCAAGGCTTCTGAGACAGCACCTTCCAAACCCACAACCACCTAGAAGGATAAGGGCAGCAGATTGATGGGAACACCACCACCTGGAAGTTCCCTTCCAAGTCATTCACCATCCTGACTTGGAAATATATTGCCATTCTTTCACTGTCACTGGGTCAAAATCCTGGAACTCCCTCCTTAACAGCACTCTTGGTGTACCTACACCACATGGACTGCAGTGGTTCAAGAAGGCAACTCACCACCACCATCTCAAGGGCAGTTAGGGATGGACAATAAATGCTGGCCTAGACAGTGAAGCCCACATTCCTTGAATGAATATCAATTAACATTCCTACTTCTCTTTAACTCTGAAGAAGAGTATTATAGAATCAAAATGTTAACTTTGTTTCTCTCTCCACAGATGCTCTCAGACCTTTTGAGTTTTTCCAGCATATTCTGTTTTTTTATATAAAAGTAAGAATGTTATGCTTCAGCTATAGGAGGCATTGCTAAGGCCAAATCTCAAATATTGTGTGCAGTTTTGGTCTCCTTACTTAAGGAAGGATGTAAATGCGTTGGAGGCAATTCAGAGGAGGTTTACTAGATTGATACCTGGAACGGGCAACTTGTCTTATGGGGGATGGTTAGACAGACTGGGCTTGTTTCCACTGGAATTTAGAAGAGTGCGGGGGTGACTTGATTGAAGTATCTAAGATCCTGAACGGTATTGACAAGATGGACGTGGAAAGGATGTTTCCTCTGGTGGGCGAGTCCAGATTTAGGGGGCAATATTTTAAACTTGGGGGTTGCCCTTTTTGAGAACAGATGAGAAATTTTTGAGACTTGTGTGACTTTGGAACACTGCCTCAGAAGGTGGTGGAGGCGGGGTCGTTGAATATTTTTGAGGTGGAGTGAGTTAGATTCTTGTTAGTCAAGGGGATCAAAGGTTATCTGGGGTAGATGGGAATGTGGAATTCAAAACGCAACCTGATCAGCCATGATTTTGAATGGCGGAGCCGGCTCCGGGGGCCGAATGACCTACTACTTCTATTTTGTATGTATGAGTACACTGAAATCCCTTTGAGCATCAGCATCTACAAGTTTCATTCTGCTTTTCTATTTTTGCGACCAAATGAATGACTTCTCATTTCCCCATATTATATTCCATCTGCCACCTTGTTGCCTGTTAACCTGTCTCTATCTCTTTGCAGTCTCTGTGAGCTCCTCATAGCTCACATTCCCATTTCATTTTCTATCATCAGCAAATTTAAATACATCACTCTGTCTTTGTCTGACTCATTAATATATTCAGTAAATATGAGGTCCTAAAACTGATCCTTGCAGCACACCACTAGTAACAGCCTGCCAACTTGAGAATGCCTCACTTATCCCTACTCTCTGCTTCCTGTCCATTAACTAATTCTCCTACCTGTTAATATATCTCCCCCAACTTCATAAGGAGTCCTTATCTTGTGAAATTTGCTGTTGACACAATGATAGGTCAGAAAGTAAGTTGTGAAGAGGACGTTTGGAGTCTGTAAAGGGGCATAGGTTAAATGAGTGGGCAGAAAGTTGGCAGATGGCGTATGATGTGGGAAAATGTGAACTTGTCCACTTTGACAGGAAGAATAGAAAAGCAGCGTATTATTTAAATAGAAATTGCAGAACTCAGATACAGAGGGATCTGAGTGTCCTGACACATGAATTGGGGAAAGTTAGTATGCAGGTACAGCAAGTGATCAGGAAGGCAAATGGAATGTTGTTTATTGCAAGGGGAATGGAATATAAAAGTAGGGATGTTTACAGGATGCTGGTGAGAACACAACTCAAGCACTGTGAAGTTTTGCTCTCCTTTAAGGAAGGATATAAATGCATTAGAAGAAGTTGAGAGAAGGATCACTCGACTGACACCTGGGATGGGGGGGGATTATCTTATGAGGAAAGGTTGGACAGGCTGGGTTTGTATCCGTTGGAGTTTAGAAGATTGAGAGGTGATCTTATTGAAACATAGAAGCTCCTGAGGGGGCTTGACAGGATGGGATGCGGAAAGGATGTTTCCCCTTGTGGGTGAGATAAGGACTAGGGGACACAGTTTAAAAATAAGGGGGCTCACATTTAAGATGGAGATGAGAAGACATTTTTCTGAGGACCACGTATCTTTAGAACTCTTCCCCATAGAGCAGTGGAGGCAGCGTCAGTGTTTTTAAAGCAAAGGTAGATAAATTTGTGAGTAACAAAGGTTGTTGGGGGTGGATGGAATGTGGAATTGAGGCCACAACCAAATCAACTATGATCTTATTGAATGGCGGAGTAGGCTTGAGGGGCCAAATTGCCTACTCCTCTTAATTTGTATGTTCGTGGCACCTTATTGAATGCCTTTTGGAAATCCTGAAAATACCACATCTTCTAGTTCCCCTTTATGTGCCCTACTAGTTACATCCTTAAACTCCATAATTTTGTGAAACACAATTTCCCTTTTGCATAACAAGTTGACTTTGTCTGATCATACCTTACATAAGATTTCAGCTCTGCAGACGAGTTATACGAACTCGAATTGTTAACTTTGTTTCTCTCTCCACAGATGCTGCCTGATCTGCTGAGTTTTCCCAGCACTTCCTATTTTTATTTGACTTCCACCATCTGCAGTCTTTTGCTTTTTTAAGACTTCGTTACTAGATTCCAGCATTTTGCTAGCGACTAAAGTCAGGCCAACTAGCCTGTAGTTCCCCTTGCTCCTTTCTGGAGCAGTCCCACTGGTGCTATTTATTTTGTATTGCCACTGTCATTTTTCCTACCAAAATGTATCACTTCACACTTCTGTATTAAATGTCATTTGCTTTATGCCATAGGACCATAGGACACAGGAGCAGAAATTAGGCCATTCGGCCCATCGAGTCTGCTGCGCCATTCAATCATGGCTGATAAGTTTCTCAACCCCATTCTCCCGCCTTCTCCCCGTAACCTTTGATCCCCTTACCAATTAAAAACCTATCTATCTCGGTCTTAAATACACTCAATGACCTGGTCTCCACAGCCTTCTGTGGCAATGAATTCCATAGATTCACCACACTCTGGCTAAAGAAGTTTCTCCTCATCTCTGTTCTAAAAGGTCTTCCCTTTACTCTGAGGCTGTGCCCTCGGGTCCTAGTCTCTCCTACTAATGGAAACATCTTCCCCACATCCACTCTATCCAGGCCTTTCTGTATTCTGTAAGTTTCAATCAGATCCCCCCTCATCCTTCTAAACTCCATCAAGTATAGACCCAGAGTCCTCAAACGTTCCTCATATGTTAAGCCTTTCATTCCTGGGATCATTCTCATGAACCTCCTCTGGACCCTCTCCAGGGCCAGCACCTCCTTCCTGAGATACGGGGCCCAAAATTGCTCACAATATTCTAAATGTGGTCTGACCAAAGCCTTATAAAGCCTCAGCAGCACATCCCTGCTTTTATATTCTAGTCCTCTTGAAATAAATGCCAACATTGCATTTGCCTTCTTAACTACCGACTCAGCCTGCAAGTTAACCTTAAGAGAATCCTGCACTAGGACTCCCAAGTCCCTTTGCACTCCAGATTTCTGAATTCTCTCCCCATTTAGAAAATAGTCTATGCCTCTATTCTTCCTACCAAAGTGCATGACCTCACACTTCCCCACGTTGTATTCCATCTGCCACTTCTTTGCCCATTCTCCTAACCTGTCCAAATCCATCTACGGCCTCCCTGCCTCCTCAATACTACCTGTCCCTCCACCTATCTTTGTATCATCTGCAAACTTAGCCAGAATGCCCTCAGTTCCTTCATCTAGATCATTAATGTATAAAGTGAAAAGTTGTGATCCCAACAATGACTCCTGCGGAACTCCACTAGTCACCGGCCGCCATCCTGAGAAGGACCCCCTTATCCCCACTCTCTGCCTCCTGCCAGACAGCCAATCTTCTATCCATGCTAGTACCTTGCCTGTAACACCATGGGCTCTTATCTTACTGAGTAGCCTCCTGCGCGGCATCTTGCCAAAGGCCTTCTGGAAGTCCAAGTTGATAACATCCATTGGCTCTCCTTTGTCTAACCTGCTTGTTACCTCCTCAAAGAATTCTAACAGATTTGTCAGTCATGACTTCCCCTTGATGAAACCATGCTGACTTTGCCCTATTTTACCATGCACTTCCAAGTATTCTGAAATCTCATCTTTAATAATTGACTCTAAAATCTTACTAACGACCGAGGTCAGGCTAATCGGCCAGTAATTTCCCGTCTTTTGCCTCACTCCCTTCTTAAACAGGGGGGTTACATTAGCGATTTTCCAGTCCTCTGGGACCCTCCCTGACTCCAGTGATTCCTGAAAGATCACCACTAATGCCTCCACTATCTCTTCAGCTATCTCCTTCAGAACTCTGGGGTGTAATCCATCTGGTCCAGGTGATTTATCCAACTTCAGACCTTTCAGTTTTTCTAGCACCTTCTCCTTGGTAATGGCCACCATACTCACCTCTGCCCCCCGTCTCTCTTGAACTTTGGGGATGTTACTCGTGTCTTCCACCGTGAAGACTGACACAAAGTACCTATTCAGTTCCTCCGCCATTTCTTTGCTCCACACTACTACTTCTCCAGCGTCATTTTCCAGCCTGCCTGTTTCAGCAGTCTGCTTATTTTCTCCTGAAATTTATTATCCTCATTGCTTACTACATTTATGTATACGTACATACGAACATATGAATTAGGAGCAGGAGTAGGCCACTCGGCCCCTCGAGCCTGCTCCGCCATTCAATAAGATCATGGCTGATTTGAATGTAACCTCAACTCCACATTCCTGCCCACCCTCGATAACCTTTGTTAGCTAAAAATCTAGCTAGTGCTGCCTTAAAAATATTCAGACTGCTTCCACCGCCTTTTCAGGAAGAGTGTTCCAAAGACTCACGACCCTCTGAGAAAAAAATTCTCCTCATCTATGTCTTAAATGAGCAACCGCTTATTTTTAAACAGTGACCCTTGGTTCTAGATTCTCCCATAAGAGGAAACATCCTCTCCACATCCACCCTGTCAAGACCCCTCAGGATCTTCAAGGTTTCAATCAAGTCGCCTCTTACTTTTCTAAACTCCAGTGGATACAAGCCTAACCTGTCCAACCTTTTCTCATAAGACTATCCGCTGATTCCTGGTATTAGTCTAGTAAACCTTTTCTGAGCTGCTTCTAATGCATTTATCTCTTTCCTTAAATAAGGAGGCCAGTACTGTACACAATACTGCACATGTGATCTCACCAGTGCCTTGTACAACTGAAGCATAGCCTCCTCACTTTTGTAATCAATTCCCCTCAAAATAAATGATAACATTCTATTAGTTTTGCGGCCAGTCTGAAAAATAACCATTTACCACTATTGATTGTTTTCTGCTCCTTAAATAATTTCATCCATGCTGCCACTGTCTCTTCAATCCTATGGGCTTTAATTATGCTAACGACTCTACTTACAGTACTTTATCAGATGCTTTTTGAAAGCCCATGTACACAACAGCTGCACTACCTTCATCAACCATCTCCATTAGTTCAACAAATAGCTCAGTCAAGTTAGTCTAACGCAATTTGCCTGGAAAAAAAATCTGTGCCCATACCTTTCCAAATAGAAATTGATTTTGTCCCAGATTGTTGACTTTAAATGTTTCCCCACTACAGGCTATGATTGCTGGCTTTATCCATTTGCTCTTTTTTTTTTGGAACAGCGGTGTGTAACATGTGGAATCCTCCTGCCCTCTGACTTGAACCCCATACACTTAAGGAAGGTTGGAATTTGGAAAATTGTAGCCAGAGCCTCTGATTTCCACCCTTGATTCCCTCAACCTGGGATGCACTCCATCTGGAGGGGTGGATTTTCTACTTTTAGTACTGCCAGCCTTTTATGTATCTCATCTTTATTTTTTTTGCCTTATCCAATATTGCTTCTCTATTCCCCCTTTACTGCTACATAGATAGCATCCTCTTCTGTCGTGAAGGCTGATGTAATATATTCATTTAGTGCTTAAGTCATGCTCACTGCCTCCACAAGATTTTGTTTGTCTTAATTTGCCCCACTCTTCCTTTAGCTACCCCTTTACTATTATGTTTGTAAGAGTGTAAGGTTCCTTTTTATGTTAGATGCTAGTCTATACTCACACCCCACTCTCTCTACCCCTATTTTTAAAGATCTCTGCACTTTCTGTAGCCTGGTGCTCTACTGTTATGGACCATACAATTGTCAGAAGCCAAAAGCAAAATATTCTGGGTGCTGAAAATTTGAAATCAAAACACAAAATTCTGGAAATACTCAGGTCTGACAGTATCTGTGGAGAGAGAAGAAGTGTTAATGTTTCAGGTTGATGATCTCTCATCAGAAATTGTCATAAATCTCTTTTTTTTCTATTTAATTTTGTTCTCTATCAGTTCTAGCTTTGGATGTCCTTCATTCCCCTCTTATTGGAGTGTGTTTACTCTGTACCTGAGCCATCTCCTCTTTGAATACCTTCAGTTGTACATTTACTGTTTTGCCTACCAATTTTTGATTCCAGTGCTTTGAATCCTTCATGTTGCACTAACTAACAAAAAGGAATACCATAAACTGTGCATTTATGACTAATTTAAAATACCATGACAGACTGATATTGTACAATAAAAGGTTTTGCAGCATTGCTGAAACAAGTTGGGTCAAGAAGTATGTGCGCTGTGCAATCTGACAGTCCAACCCAATGTCCTATTTTATCTAGCCTCCACTACCTACTCTTTTAGAACTGTATAAATTCACAGTTAATCACAGTATGCAATGTGAAAGGAATGTGTTTGGATGATTTCAAACCCTCCTTTTCTTGTGCTTGTGGTAAACTCTGACCAGTGGATTTGACTTTCTTCTTTAGGCATCAGTTGAGAGTTTGAGTGGGAGGTAAAAAGAGAAAATAACCTAATTGCATTTAAACCAGTGGAGTAGAGTAACTTGATGACACTAGCACATAACACTATCGTTTGTTGAATTAAGAGATGGTCATGCAAAGTTTCTTGGAGGAGCCCTATAAATATAAACACCTCCTTTAAAAGAAAATCTACAGATGTAAATAAAGGAAGTGGATTTTAATAGTGCTCTCTTCGGTTTTGCCTTTAATGGTTCTTTTCAGTAGTGTAGCCTTGCTTGGTGCTCTCCTGTTATGTTGCCTTCTCAGTTTCAAGGGAATGGTGTCTTTGGGATTGCCTAATTCTAAATGTTACAGTGGTGGGTGTCTTTATGTTGACTGCTTTCCAGCATTTTATATTTTTAACTGACAAGGGGCATACTACATAGAGTTGCTGCTACTGGAACAGAGCATCTTATTATTGAAAAGCTATTTTGCAAAGTGTCTGCCCCAACTGTTTTCAAGTGTAAAACCTAAGCAAAAGGGATTGAGATACACGAGTCTTAATCTTTACACTTTGGTGCACAGAGTTTCATTCCTTTCCTATAGTGTGGTCTCTGCTTGATTATCAGCATGTGTAATATTCGGCAACTGTTTGTGGACTAGAAGTAGTAGGAACATAGGAGCAGGAGTAGGCCATTCAGCCCATCAAGCCTGCTCTGCTATTCAACACGATAATGGCTGACCATCTGCCTCAATGCCTCCCCCCCCCCCCCCACACTATCCCCATATCCCTTTTATGTCATTTGATATTTCAAAATCTGTCAATCTATGTTTTAAACATACTGAGTTTCCACAGCTCCTTGACGTAGAGAATTCCAAAGGTTCACGACCCTCTTGAGAAAAAAAAAAATTCTCCCCATCTTGGTCCTAAGTGGCTTCCTCCTTTATTTTGAAATTGTCCCTTGGTTCTAGACTCCCCAACCATGCATCTACCCTGTCTATCCCTTTAAGTATTTTGTAGATTGCAATGAAATCACCTCTTATTCTTCCAAACTCTAGAAAATGCAGGCCCAGTTTCCCCAATCTCTCTTCATAGGACAGTTCTGCCATCCTGGGAACAAGTCTGGTGAACTTTCATTGCGCACTCTCAATGGCAATAATATCTTTCCTAAGGCAAGGGGACCAAAACTGCACACAGTACTCCAGCTGCGATCTAACCAAGGTTCTATACAGAAAAAGTCATACGAACTCTAAGCATTAACTCTGTTTCTCTCTCCACAGATGCTGCCAGACCTGCTGAGTTTTCCCAGCATTTTCTGGTTTTTTTTCAGATTTCCAGCATCCGCAGTATTTTGCTTTTACCATTTCGTACAGTTTCTCTTACCATTTAAGAAATACTCTACATGTCTGTTCCCCTGAGCAAAGTGGCTTACCTCAAATCATATTCCATCTGCCACGTTCTTGCCCACTCACTAAGTATGTCCAAATCCTCTTGAAGCCGCTTTGCATCTTCCTCACAATACACGTTCCCACATAGCTTTGTGTCATCTGTGAACTTGGAAACATTACATTTGGTCCCCACATCCAAATCATTGATAAATATTGTGAACTGCTGGGGCCCACAAACAGATTCTTGTGGTATCCCACTGGCCACAGCCTGCCAAAGTGAATGACTCATTTATTTATTCCTGCTGTTTTCTGCCCGTTAGTCAATCCTTAATCCTTGACAGTATATTACCTCCTATCCCATATGCTTTAATTTTGCTCACCAATCTCTTGTGGAGGACTTTACCAAAAGGCTTCTGAAAATCCAAGTATACTACGCCCTTTATCAATTCTGTTCATAACACCCTCAAAAAAAAAGAATAACTCCAGGTTCACCAAACATGATTTCCCATTCATAAATCCGTGTTGATTACGCCCAATCAGATTACTATTATCCAAGTGCCCATTTATATCACATCTTTTATAATAAATTCTAGCATTTAGTAGTTGCAGGCATGACCCTTTTCCCATAAATTTGAGGTATGGTGTGTTAAGTGTGGCAACACTGAACATAGAATTTTGGGTGTTCGCTGCAGATTGCTCTATTGGCCTATGTAGAAGTATTGAGAAAATGTTATTCTGGTTATGAACTTGATATCATTCTTTGTTTCCCTGCTCCAGATTTTGGTGTGAGTGCATTCTTGGCAACAGGAGGTGACATGACCAGGAATAAAGTGAGGAAGACCTTTGTGGGCACACCCTGCTGGATGGCACCTGAAGTCATGGAGCAGGTGAAGCACTCATTATTCACATCAGAACATTTCGAAATCCTTTTTTAAATTCTCGAAATAAATACTTGGAACTGAATATCATGAGTTTAAAGTTACATAAACTGATGATCCCATGTTCAGTCCTTGGCCTGAACACAACGGGGATAATATTTGGGGCACTATTTGCCAGAGGAAGGGGAAGTGTGTCCAGGGCCTTTTTTATGGGTGCTACTGAGTCGGGCCCCTGCTGGAAATGGCATATATGTACTCTGGGTGAGAATGGCAGCAGAGGTAGGTGTGAAAGCCATCAATGGTCTCAAATAGTTTATCAAGGCTCTCAAAAGAAGTCTGACAAGGCGCTACAGGGATGAAATCACCAGCATCACCTTCAGTCAATAGACAAGAATGCTAGACCGAAAACACTTCTGATAGCAGGCTGTGTGCACTCTTTTTAAAAAATGAGCATGATTAATGTATTCCAAGTCCAATTTCATTTTAGTACCACGTTGGTGCTGTTGGACTTAAACTTTGATTGTTGGTGGTATTTATATTGCCCAACTTTGTTTTGGCAAAAGCATTGAAATTTCTTGGGCATCCTGCTCTGAAAAGTTCACGCCCTTCCCTCTTCCCATACCCCCAAAATAATTGCAGCAATATAAAAGCAAGTATTTAAAGAGTTTTGCTTTTGTGTTCTTTAATGAAAAGAAGGCTTATCTGACATGCAATCCTTCTCTCATCTCTAACTTCCATCTTATGTGCTACAATCTGTAATGACTTTATTTTCAGTTATTGCTATTACTTTTCCAATCTTTCCTCCTAGCTCTTCCTCCTCACTGTGTTGAAATCAAGACTTACCATATTGCCTCCTACTCAATGCCTCTTTTCACAGGACCTCAGAACTGTGGAACTGCTCACCTACTTTTATTTTAGTTTTCTTTCCTCCTACATGACACAGGCAAATTAAAACTTATGCTTGGAATTGCATGTCCAGTACTTACTGACTTATCACTCTCTTGCTAACGTCTGCACCATTGTACTTTGTTCCTCACCTCAATTTCTTAATTTAAAAATGACTGCTAGAGTTTAAACAGAAGATGACTAAGAAGCATATACAATTCTGGGATTAATTTGGGGTGAAATACATGTAATGCGAAACTTCAAAATAATCCTGTTTGTCCTTTGCCTCAACAGGTTAGAGGTTATGATTTCAAAGCAGATATTTGGAGTTTTGGAATTACAGCCATTGAACTGGCTACAGGAGCAGCTCCTTATCATAAATACCCACCAATGAAGGTAAGAATCACTTCAGTCCAATGGTTGCAGGTTTTCATTTGCATTTCAATTGTTGGACATCACTAGAAATAAAAATTCAATCAAAATTGCTGGAAATATACAGTAGGTTAATCAGTATAGGGAAAAGAAAATTTCTGTTAAATTTGATAGTCATAGAAATTTACAGCCTGAAAGAGGTCACTTGATCCATGGTTTTTTTTAATGGTTTTGGATTGCTCTACAGCAATCGTATGCTGATCTCTCCCGTTGTGTCTTCGTCTGCTTCAAACATTTACCCACTTTTCCCTTAAGTTGTAATGGTCCCTGCCTCAGCAGCTCCATCTGACAGTGACTTTCATGACATCAGGACATCCAAAAGTGCTTCACAGCCTATAAAGTGTAGCCACTGTTATAAGGAATTTCCTACATTGCGTGAAAAAATTTCTCCTAACCTATTTCCTAACTCCCTCTGTGACCATTTTAATATTGATGGAACAGAAAATGCTGGAAAAACTCATCAGGTCTGGTAGCATCTGTGGAGAGAGAAACAGATAATATTTTGAGTCCATATGACTCTTCAGAGCTCTGAACAGACAGATGCTGTCAGACCTGCTGTGTTTTTCCAGCATTTTCTGTTTTTATTTCAGATTTCCAGCATTTGCAGTATTTGACTTTTATTATAATATTGATGAACCCTGGTTACTGACTTCCCCAATCAGAAAGAATAAAATTTCTCTGTTGAAATCCTTGATAGTTTAGAAAACCCTCATTAAATCTTTTGGTCTTTTCTGTTCCAATGGAAATAGCCCTGAGTATTTAATAACTATTGTCGCCCATCCATGTCGTCTTAAGAGGTTGTACTCCTGTGTTCGCATTATCAGGAAATATTTTTGAACCCCTTCATCTTCATTCATGATCTTTGTTAACTTTTTATTGTTTTACTTTACACTTCAGGTCATTTAATTTAATTTCATTTGCATTTTGCACTAACCTGTGCAAGAAAAGAATGACTTGCACTTCTTTAACAATCTCGGGATGTCCCAAAACCAGTGAAGTACTACCTTTGAAATGTAGTCGCTATTGGCGTGTAGGAAATGCAGCAGCCAATTTGTACACAGCAGGGTCTGACAAACCATAATTGTGATTATCACCAAGTGATCTGTGGGTTTTATTTATTTTTCAATGTTGGCTGAGGGGTAAATGGTGATCTTTGAAATAGTGCAACGGAATCTTTTAGGTCTATCTGAGAGGTCAGAACTGGCTTCTGGTCTCATGCAAAGGATGGCACCTCTGTGCTACACTGTCTGGATTGTTATTCCAGATTTTGTGCTCAAGTGTCTGGTATGAGACTTGAACCCACAGCCTTCAGTGCTACCACTAAGCCATGTCTGATATCTTTCTAGCCTCCTGAAGTTTCTTACAGTTCTGTTCACTGTTTGCCAAATACCCTATTTCTGTGTCATAGCAGATTTTGATATTGTACCCCCTGTGCCCAAGTTCAATTCATTAAGTACACTCAGTGAATAAAGTGTACCCAGCACTGACCCCTGGAGTACACCACTTCCAACCCTCCTCAAACCTGTTATTAGTACCTGTTAACCATAACCCTTTGTATCTAACCAACTCTGTAACTATGCTGTTATGCTGCTCTCGCATCATATGCCTAACTTTCTGTTAGCCTCTAATGAAAAGTTACCTGATATATCGTGTCTACTGGATTACCTTTATTTTGGTAATTTCTTAATTTTACTAGATTCATCCAGTTTTAATTTCAACTACTTCGGAATCATATATTTTCTGCAGTTCGTTCTTCTTCACGTAACAACATTCATGGTCATGAATAGGATCCTCCCTCAGACCCCCCATCTTCTATAAAGCTCTCCATACTTGTAACATCTTTTTTCAGATACCTATCTTTCAGATAATCTACCTGTTTCCAGCATTTTTCTGTTTCTATTGCATATTTCCAACATTTTACTTTTCTTTTTTTGATCTCTATAATAACATCTCCCTAGGAGGACATTGGAAGCAGAGAGTTTTGATTAATTCAGATGCATATTTGATGGATTTCATCAAGAAAATAAAATTTTTGGATATATTATGTGAATACTTTGGAATCTTGATGTGTTAAGTGTAGCATACCTGGGGGACAAAGGTGAATTGGAGGACGGTAGCATAGTGGTAATGTTACTGGACTAGTAAGCAAAGAGGCCTAGGCTAATGCTCTGGAGGCGTGGCAGTTGGGGGATTTTAAGTTCAATTAAATTTTAAATTAATTAGTAAATGCCTCATTATTAATAACCAAGGAAGAATACATTTTTAAATTAATAATCTTTGTGGTTGTTTTGCAATTCCTTTCTCCATTGTCTGGTTACCCCTGGTCACTGGACCAATGCTAGTTGCCTATGCTATAGAATGTTCAAAGTAGCTCACTTACTAACTTTGCAAAGCCAGACTACCATCTACAGACACAAGTCAGGACCGTGATGGAATGCCCCCACTTGCCTGCTCCAACAACACAAGAAGCTCAACATCACCCAGGATAAAGGAGCCCACTTAATTAGCACACCATCCACCTTAAGAATTCACTCCCACCACCATGGCAACAATGTATACCATCGACAAGATGTACTGCAGCATTTTGCCATGGCTGCTCCAACAGCATCTTCCAAATCTGCAACCTCTACCACCTAGAAGAGCAGCAGGTGCATGGAAGCACCACCGCCTGCAAGTTCCCCTCCAAGTCATACTACGTCCTCCCTGACTTTGCAATATGTCACAGCTGTCACTGCTTCAGGATTCTGGAACTCCCTTCCTAACAGCACTGTGGTGTACCTTGACCATACAGATTGCATTGGTTCAAGAAGGCAGCTTACTGACATCTTAAAGGCAGTTAAGGATGGGCAATAAATGCTGCCTTGCCAGCGATGCCCAAATCCCTTGAATAGAAAAAGATAAGTTACTCATTGGCTCAGTGCATCTTAATGAAAATGTAAAACCCAGTATCTTTTGCAGAAAAATACATGCTTTTTCAAAAATTCTTTGTTCCACTTGTGTGGCTATGACACCTGTTGTTCCAAGGTGATATTAATTTTATAAATTTCATTAAGCAACCTCTTTCTGTTATCTGTAATGCTCTCTCCTTGTTTAGGTTTTAATGTTGACTCTTCAGAACGATCCGCCCTCTTTGGAGACAGGAGTGCAGGATAAGGAAATGGTCAAAAAGTATGGCAAGTCCTTTAGGAAGATGATCTCACAATGTCTACAGAAAGATCCAGAGAAGAGGTAAAAATCAGAGAATGACTCTGCTTGCTTGCTTTAGTTTCCATATTCTGAGATCAGCAATATGAAAATATACTCAGGATATATGAAATAAGGTAGTATGAATCTGGATCATTTCTGAGTGATATAGTTTCTAAGTGTCTAGTTTTTTAACGATCATCTATAAATGTTCTGCTTATTGCCCATGCTCTAAAATTATTGTGGAAACAGTACTAAACAAGAATTTGCATTTATATAACACCTTTTAATGTAATTATCCTAAGATGTTTTGCAAGAACATAATCAGGCAAAAGATAACACAGCTGTTCTAATCCGGGTTATTTAGTGACTTATAGTAACAGGTTTTATAAGAAGTGTGTTTTTATTTGATCTGGCAAATGAGGCCGTTGAGTACGCTTGAATAAAAGCAATATACTGCAGATGCTGGAAATCTGAAACAAAAACAGAAAATGCTGGAAAAACTCAGCACATGTAGCAGCATCTGTAGAGAGAGAGAAACAGAGTCCATATGACCCTTCAGAGAAGAGGGGTCATACAGACTCGAAACATTAACTCTGTTTCTCTCGCCACAGATGCTGCTAGATCTGCTTAGTTTTTCCAGCATTTTCTGTTTTTGTTTAAGCACTCTTGAATGCCCAGTGAGCTGTAGCATCTCTCCCTCTAGTATGGAAAGAGCACCTGGTTTCTGGTTAGTATTTCTCAGCAGTGACTCTACTCTGATCAAAAACTTTTTAGGGCTAAATGACCTGATGAATCCCTTAGCATAAAGTTTGTTTTTTTCCTAAAAACATTACCTCCCTCACCAAGGTGGAGTTGACAAACACCTTTCACTAAACATTTGTGGCTATCATTCGAGGTGAATACTTAACAGTGATTTTCTCATCTATAGCAAACATTACAACAAAGCCTGGCCCTGTCCTGTCCAAAGTGTTACCTTTGGATCAGTAGTAGCACATTTGCCTAATTTGGAAGATTGTGGATTCAAGTCTTACTCCAAAGTAATCTCAGCTGATATGTCAGTACTGAGGCAGTGAAAGGTCCCACAGCACTGGTCCAATACCATTAAAACAGATTACATGGTTATTACCATGTTGCTGTTTGTGGAACTTCACTGTTGACATATTAGCTGTTGTGTTCCCTATGTTACAACAGTGACTGTTTCAGAAGTGTCAAATGGCTGCAAAGTGCTGTTAGACATCGTGAGGTTTTAAAAGGCACTATCTAACTGTGAGTTTAAGTTCTACTGGGTGTCATTTCATAAAGGTCATCAGTGGAATCCTTAACCAACTTTTCCCTTTGTGCCTCCGAGGTTCCTGCGGTCAACAGTAGCACCCCTACTATGGCCTCAGTTGGGAGCCAACTCAGCAGAGACCAAAAATCAAGCAAAAAAGGGAAAACTAATGCTAAATTTGCTGATGACACAAAGATAGGTAGGAAAGTAAGATGTGAAGAGGACATGAGGCTACAAAGGGATATAGATAGGTTAAGTGAGTGGGCAAAGATCTGGCCAATGGAGCATAATGTGGGAAAATGTGAAATTAATCTTTTTGACAGGAAAAATAAAAAAGAAGCATTTTATCTGAATGGTGAGAGATTGCAGAGCTCTGAAATGCAGAGGGATCTAGGTGTCCTAGTGCATGAATCGCAAAAGGTTAGTATGCAGGTACAGCAAGTAATTAGGAAATCTAACCGGATGTTATCATTTATTGTGAAGGGAATTAAATACAAAAGTAGGGAGGCTATGCTTCAGTTATACAGGGCATTGATGAGACCACATCTGGAGTACTCTGTATAGTATTGGTCTCCTTATTTAAGGAATGATGTAAATTCATTGGAATCAGTTCAGAGAAGGTTTACTAGACTGATGCTGGAATGGGTGGATTGTTTTGAGGAAAGGTTGGACAAGATGGGCATGTATCTGCTGGAGTTAAGAAGAGTAAGAGGTAACCTGATTGAAACATAAGACCCTGAGGGGCCTTGACGAGGCGGATATGGAGAGGATCGTTCCTTTTGGGAGAATCATTTAAGACAGAGATGAGGAGAAATCTTTTGAGGGTCGTGAGTATTTGGAACTCTGCTTCCTCGAAAGGCTGTGGAAGAAGAGCCTTTGAATATTTTTAAGGCAGAGTTAGGTAGTTTCTTAATAAGCAAGGGGTTGGAAGGTTATAGAGGTAGGTGAGAATGTGGAATTGAGGTTACAACATGTCAGCCATAATCTTATTAAATGGCAGAACATTCTCAAGGGCTGAATGGCCTACTCCTCCTCATTCAAATGTATTTCCACTGTCAGGACGGTCAGTAACCAGAGGACACACAATTAAGATAATTGGCAGAAGAACCAAAAAGAAGATAATTGTTTTTATGCAACAAGGAATGAATGTCAGAAAGGGTGATGGAAGCAGATTCAATAGCAACTTTCAAAATGGAATTGGTTATAAACTTGAAAATGACATTTTTGTTTGGATATGGGAAAACAGTGGGAGTGTGGGACTAATTGAATAACTCTTTTAAAGAGCTGGCTAGACACAATGGACTGAATGGCCTTCCATGCTGTGTGGTTCCATAAAACCTGGGATGTTTCTGGTCCCTGTTGCTTTGTGATGAAAACTGCAGAAATGGCTATAAATGATTATTGCATGTTTTAATGTCCCAAACTCAGCAATGCTCAATTCTCATTCTTTGCTATTTCAATTCTCGTGAAACCATAAAAACACTTGCACATTTTTAATGCAAATATAAAAGTCTTTTTTTTTTATGTAGATTGAATAGTAAACTATAATCTACTGTTATAAATGCTGTCAGCTTTCAGAGTTAGTCTTATTGAACATTCTGGAACAATGCACCAGTGCCCACATACTGTTCTACATTCGTCAAATGTGACCTTAGCGTAGGCAGTGTAATTATCAGCCCTATCCATTGGATCAAAGAGTTTTCATCTCTATTTATTGTTTATTTATTAGTGAATGTGCTGTGATGGTCAAACTTTTCAAACCTCCTTTTATAAACTAGTGTTTAATGTAAACAGTAGATGTGCCCAACACCCCCCCCCCGCCCCACCAAATTTATACATAAGTGCCACTCTCAGTATATTGAAGAAAGGTATGAAAATCTAGGTACAAAGGCCAGGAGCAGGAAAAAGAAGGCATTAAGCACAATAGTAGCTGTTTTAGTAAAAAAAACAAAATACTGCATTTGCTAGAAATCTGAAACAAATAGAAAATGCTTGAAAGATTCAGCACATCTGGCAACGTGTGTAGAGACCTGACAAAAGTCATTGACCTCAAAAGTTAATTTGGTTTTTTTTCGCCATATACTGCCAAACCTCCTGAGGATTTACTGTATTTTCTGTTTTTGTGTTAGCTGTTTTTGGTTAATCTCAAACTTCACTCCCAGTTTCCTGCCTTCTCGACATATGTCTCAATCTATTGAATGGCACAGACAGAATGGGCCAAGTGGCCTAATTCTGAGGGAAATTTTTCTATAATTCTCTTTCGAATCCTTTTATACCCTTCGCTTCAACAGCCTTCCCTGGTAACCTGTACCACTTGTCTGTTACTGATCTAATTCCAAATTACACAGTCACTTCCTACTTGCTAAATTTTTAATTTATCCCCTGGCTTTTTAACTCTGACTGTCTGAACAACTTGCCTGGATCTAAGGTATTTCCATTGTTTTAGTCTAGATGAAAATGATCTCTCGTGGCAGGAGATGTTAGTGTTTTGCAGGTTTATTTAAAGTGTGGAGATCTGCAATCCTCCATTGCAGGGAGCTATCCTGCTGATGTCAGCTACATATTCATCCGGTACTGCATTCTGCTGATTAGTGCCTTCCAATTGACATTCAGGACTAGACAGAATGCCAGTCTTAAATTCCCCCTGGAGCTACTCTCTGATGGTTTCCAAAGCCGACAGCACGTTTTCTCTGTCTGGAATGAGAAAGAAAAATGCTGAAATTATACTTGATGAACAATCTTATGTTTTATCCACCCCTGCTCCCTGCACCCCCCCCCCCCCCCCCCCCCCTCAAAACAAACTCTGGATCCTATTGTCCCCTTCCCCTTTGAATGTGCTGACTCAAGCTATAGAAACTATCGAGGTATTTCCCTCTCGTCTCGTCCCTCTTGTCCATCGGGAAAATCCTGACGCACATTCTGCTGAATCACTTACTTTCTATGGCTGAGAAAATCTTCCCAGAGACATTGTGGCTTTGGGCTTTCCAGAGGAACCTCCAATATGGTATTTGTGCTTGACAAATCTAAGAAAAATGTTAAGAATAACACCAGGAACTCTTCATTGCATTCATCAACCTGATCAAAGCATTTGACTCAGCAAATCACGAGGCTCTGTGCTGTACCAATTTGGATGTCCAAGAACCACCTTCACGATCCTGAAATTGCTTCATGATGAAATGACCACAACTGTCTGTGTGGGAGACCTGAGACAGATGTTTTCAAAATTCCAACGAGACTGATGTCCCCTGTGCTACTCGTAACATACCTGACGGTGGCTATTCACTTCATCAATACTGTCCTCTGGTGTCAGTATTAAATACAGTGTAAATGGAAAACACTTTAATCTTAGTTACCTCTGCCAACTAGGCTAGAGTCTAGTGGCTTCACCAGATTTGCAATCCATTCTTGATCTCTTCAATTCAGCTAACAAGAAATGTTTTCTGTCCTTGAATGTTGCCATAACAAAACTTGTATATCAACCCTTCACCTGGTCTGCCAATATTCCTTCGACCATTCATGTTGAAGAATAGACTCTGGAATATGTTAAGCACTTCCCATACTTCAGCACCCTCCTCTTTCAAAAGGTCACAATTGATGCCCAACTGTGCCAGTTCACCCTTCTACAAACTTTGGCAGTGAGTGTTTGACAACAAAGATCAACAAAAGTCCTTGTGTATAGAGTGGCTGTTGTCACCATGCTCCTACACTGCAGTGAGACCTGTCTAGGTTTCCAGAAGGCAAGTCCGTGAACATTCAGGCAAAACTCCTGCAAAATCAATTTCGATGTACTGGTCACTGTCTGCATGGCTATTCCCACCTGGTCCTATTTTCTCAAATGGCCAACACTCAAGGGGAAGACAGAGAAAATACTTCAAAGACACTCTGAAGCTCCTTGAATGTGGCAGTGTTGACCTTAACAGGGAGGAGCTTGCTACCAATCATTCAGAATGGTGAAAATCTGTCCATCAAGCTGTATCATGTTTCAAATCCCAATACCTTAATGATGAGGCAGAGCAGCAGCAGCAGAGAAAGGAAGCAAATTCTGCACTCCGGATCCCACTGCCCCGTGCGATGTCCTGTCCCATGTGCCCAAAGTTGCAGGTTGAAAATCAGCCTGCTCAGTTGCATGAAGACCCATGGCAGAAACTTGCGACCCTGAGTAGACATCATCCTTGAACCAAGGGGCAGCCAACTGCGAGTCAAGTTGCCCTTTACCTCCACAGGTGGCCGAAGGTCTTTTTAATCATGCAAGTGGACTATTCTCATACAAGACCCTCAGTAGGCCAACAAACGGTGCAGGTTAGGAACTACTTGAATGATGGAACAGGTTTGAGGTGCTGAATGGCTGCCTGCCTTTCAAATACTGTTGACTGTATTTTTTAATTCATTTTATGGGATGTGGGAGTTGCTAGCTAGGTCAGCGTCTATTGTCCATCCCTAATTGCCCTTGTGAAGGCAGGGGTGAGCTGCCCTCTTGAACCACTGCGTGTGGTGTAGGTGCACCCACAGTGCTGTTAGGGAGGGAGTTCCAGGATTTTGACCCACCAACAGTGAAGGAACGGCGATATATTTCCAGGTAAGGATGGTGAGTGACTTGAAGGGGAACTTCCAGGTGGTGGTGTTCCCATGCGTCTGCTGCCCTTGTCCTTCTAGATGGTCATGGGTTTGGGAAGTGCTGCCTAAGGAGCCTATATAATATACTGAGAGATCTAGCAAACACCCAGCCATATCAACAATTGCTTCATTTAGGAGACTCACCACCATCATCTCAGGGCAACAAGAGATGTGCAATTCAAGTAGTGTATCAGTGTTGACAGCGTAATCTGCATTGTGATTGCCTGCTGAGGTTCCTGCAGGAGAAGTGTCTACTTGAGTGATTATAAAGCATTACCAATGATCACCTTTTTGACAGATCACCAGATTTTTCTGATTACCTGGCATAGGTGATCAAAAATTTCTTCCCTTGCTCTGTAACACACCTGAATGTTGCAAAGACTTACCTTGTTTGGCAACTTTTGGACCAGGTTCAATCAGGTTCAGCATATTGAGGACCAGCCAGTTTGGTCCTGTTGCTCTCTGTTGCTCTCTCCTAATTGGATTTTTTCTTCTTAATTTCAGGCCCACAGCAGCAGAATTTTTAAAACACAAGTTTTTCCAAAAAGCCAAGGTAAGCTAGCACATCATGCCATTATTATGTCTGTTCAGTAAACATTGCAATTAGGCTGTTGGAATTGCATTTTAATGGGTTTCCTGAATGAGTATAGGAAATCATATCAGCTGTTTTTAAAAAAATATATATTCATGGGATGTAAGCATCTCTGCCAAAGTCAGTATTTATTGCCTATCACTACTTGCCTTTGAGAAGATGATGGTAAGTTAGCTTCTTCAACCACTGCAGTCCATATAGTGGTGATAGTCCCAAGGTGATGTTAGCGAGTCCTAGGATTCAGTAAAGTTGAAGGAATGACGTTATATTTCCAAGTCATGATGGTGTGACTTGGAGGAAAACTTGCAAGTGCTGCCGTTCCCATTCGCTGCTACCCTTCTACTTCTAGGTGGTAAAGGTCACGGATTTGGAAGGTGGTGTTAAAAGCTTGGGCAAGTTGCTGTGGTGTACCTTGTAGATGGTACACACTGCAGCAATGGTGCATCTGTGGTGGGAATGAATGTTTTAACATGGTGGATGGGATACCGGCCAAGTGAGTTGCTTTATCCTGGATGATGTCAAGCTGCTAGTGTTGTCCAGGCCAATGGGGCTGTTCCATCACACTCCTGACTTGCACCTTGTAGATTGTAGAAAGGGCAATCAGGAGGTGAATCATTTGCTGCAGAACATTCACCCTCTAACCTTTTCTTGCAACCATAATTTGTAATGTGCCTAGTCTAGTTCAGTTTCTGTTTAGTGGTCGACCTTAGGATGTTGATGGTGGGACATTTGGCCACGATGGAACTTTTAATGTCAAAGGAAAGTGGTTAGGCTCTTGTTAGAAATGATCATTGCTTGGAACTTGTGTGATGCAAATGTTACTCGTCACTACCGATCTCAGCGTGCATGTTGTCAGGTTCTTGCTGCATGCGAGCACAGTTGGCTTCGCTCTCTGACATACAAATTAAACTGAGCACTCTGACCATCCACTTCAGATATAAAAGCAAAATACTGTGGATGTTGGAAATCTGAAGTTAAGATACTGTAAATATTCTGCATTCATCAAAAAGGTCAGCAACATGTAACCTTAACTTTGTGTTTCACTCCAGAGATGCTACGAGACCTGCTTAGTATTTATAGCATTTTCTGTTATATCCCCCCTCCTGATTATGATAGAGCGAAGGTCATTGCAAAGCCTGAAGATGGTTAAGTTCAGGACACTGCCCAAAACTCCTGTAGTGGTTATCCTGCAACAATCACAACCATCTTTGTTAGGTAGGACTAATGACTGCAGCCAGTGGAGAGTTTCTCCACCCCCGCCCCCTGCCGATGCTGCACTCAGTCAGAAACTGCTTTGATATCAAGGGCAATCGCTCTTGCCTCAACTCTGGAATTCAGTTCTTTTTTGTCCTTGCTTGGATCATGGTTATAATGATGTCTATAATGAGTGATGGGGCAGTATTTGCTAGATTGAATTTGTCCTGCTTTGTGCGCAGGACATAACCTGGGCAATTTTACACTTTGTTAGTCGGTAGCTCCACTGGAACAGGTTGGCTAGTGGCGTGGCTAGCTCAGGAGCACACATCTTCAGCAGTACAACAGTGATGTTGTTGGGACCCTAGGCCTTTGCTATATCTGGTAGGTTCAGCTGTTTCTTGATCACAAGGAGTGAATTAAATTGGCTAAAATTTGTTTTCTGTGACACCGAGGACCTCGGGTGGAGGCCAAGATGGAGCAGCCACTCAGCACTTCCAACTGCAGATAGTTGCACATGCTTCAGCCTGATCTTTTACAATTCTGTGCTGGGCTCTACCATCATTGAGAACAGGATATGTTTATAGAACCACCTCTTCCTGTTAGCTGTTTAATTGTCCGCCACCATTCATGATTGGTATTGGCAGAACTGCTTAGTTTTGATCTAATCTGTTGGTTGTGGGATTGCTTGATCCATTACAGAGCATGCATGCTAAACAGTGGAAGCAGCATGTCAGGTGTGCAGAAAAATGGCAAGGAGAATTCAACCTGGAGAAGTATGAGGAAGGGCGAAGAAGACAAGAGTAGACAAGACTGAAAAGTGTAGAGAAACAGAGGGACCTTGGAATGTATGTCCACAGATCCCTGAAGATAACCATTCAGACTGAGGTGGTTAAGAAGGTATTTGGGATACATTCCTTTATTAGCCAAGGCATAGAAAATAAAAGCAGGGAGGTTAATGGCTAAAATGCTAATTAAACCCCAGCTAGAGTGTTGGGTGCCATTCTGGTCGCCACATTAAATGAAGAATGTGATTATAGTTGGGAGGCTACAGAGGATTATGCCATCACAAGCTGCCCCTCTGCTCGAGGGTGACATCTAGTCATGTTTGCAAGCTTCTGCCATGCCCTTCATGTAACTGAAAAAGCTGATTCTTGATTTGCAGATCCTTGGGCACATGGGGCAAGGCGCTGCACAGGGTAGTGGGACCTAGAGTGCAGGATTCGCTTCCTTTTCTTTTCTGCCATTACCTCTGCCTCATCATTGAGGCATTGGCACTCAATGTGATGCTGCCTGATGGACAAGCTGTCACCATTCTGAACAATTTGTAGCAAGCACACCCCAGCCATTAAAGTCAATGCTGCTGCATTTAAGGAAAGCTTCAGTGTCTTTGAAACATTTTCTTGGTCCTCCCCTTGAATTTTGGCCATTTTAACAGTTGAGAGAACAGTACTTGGCAGGGGAGATTGTTTTTGGCCATCCAGTGTCCAGTCCAACAAATTTGATTTTTTTGCACAAGTTTTGCCTGAATGATTGTGGATTTGGCTTCAAGAAGGACACTAGCATCCTCTCATTGAATTTGGAGGATGTGGCAGAGGCATTGCTGATAGAATTTCTCTAGCATTCTTATGTGTTCCAGGTCTCGCTGCAGTGCAGGAGTGTGGTAACGGCATTTTCTCTGTACACTAGGACCTCTTTTAACTTGCCTCTGCAGAGGTCTTCATTGTCAAACACTCATTGCCATAGCTTATAGAAGGCTGAACTAGGCAACTGATTCTGTGTTGGATCTCCTCACCAATGGTGGCCTTTTGAGAAAGGTGGCTGCCAAGGTATGAGAAGTGCACAACATGTTCCAGAGTTGGTGGCGTAGTGACTCTTAAATACCCTCTGAAACAGCCTAGCAAGCCATTCTGTTCTCAGGGGCAATAAATGCTGGCCTAGCATGAACGAATATAAAAGAAAAATGTATGGTGGAAAGAATACTTGCCTGACTAGGTGTGGGTTGATACAGGAACATAGAACATAGGTATTCAGCCATTTGAGCCTGATCCGCCACTCGATTAAAATCATGGCTGTTCTGGTTGTGGTCTCAACTCCACTTTCCTGTCTGTCCCTTTGACTCTCTTGTCTTTCAAAAATCTGTCTAACTCAATGAATACATTTAATGACCCAGCCTCCAGTGCCTTCTGGGGAAGATAATTCCACAGATTAACAATCCTCAAAGAAAAAGATTCTCCTCATCTGTTTTACTCTTAAACTGTCCCTTAGTTCTAGCCTCCCCTACAAGAGGAAACAAACTCCTAATATCCACCCTATCAAGACCCCTCAGGATCTTCTGTTTCAATAAGATCTCCTCTCATTCTTCTAAACTCCAATGGGTATAGGCCTAACCTGTTCAACGTTTCTTCCTGATATTATAAGCCCTTCATCCCTGGAATGAGTCGAGTGAACTTTATCTGTACTGCTCAAGCAATTGTATCCTTTTTCAAATAAGGAGACCAAAGCTGTGTACACTACTGCAGATGTGGTCTCACCTAAGGCCATGTATAGCTTCAGTAAATCTTCCCTACTTTTATATTTCACCCCCCTTGCAATAAACGCCAACATTGCATTTGCCTCTTAATCACTTGCCGTACCTGCATACTAACTTTTGGTGATTCATGTACCAGGGTACCCAGATCCCTCTGTACCACCGAGTTCTGCAATCTTTCACCATTTAAATAGTATACTGCTTTATATTCTTCTTGCCAAAGTGAACAAGTTCACATTTTCCCACATCATACTCCCATCTGCCAAATCTTTGCCTGCTCACTTAACCAATCTATATGCCTTTGCAGCCTCTTTACTTCCTCTTAACTTACTTTCTTACCTATCTTGGCGTCATTGGTAAATTTAGCTACCATACATTTGGCCCCTTCATCCAACTCATTGATATAGATCATAAATGGTTGAGACCCCAGCACTGATCCCTGCAGCACACCATTAATTACAGCTTGCCAACCTGAAGACACATTTATCTCTACTCTCTGCTTTCTGTTTGCTAACCAATCCTCTATCCATACTAACATGGTACCTGCTACACCATGAGCTCTTCTTTTGTGTATCAACCTTTTATGTGGCACCTTATCAAATGCCTTTTGGAAATCCAAGTACACCACATCTACAGGTTCCCCTTTATCCGCCTTCGCTGTTACTTCTTTGAATAACTAAATTGGTTCAACATGACTTCCCTTTCTCTCAACCATGTTGATTCTGCCTGATCCCATTTTGATCTTCTAAATATCCTGCTATAGCCTCCTTAATAATGAATTCTAGCAGTTTCCCTATGATGGCTGTTAGGCTAACTGGCGTAATAGTTTCCTGCTTTCTGCCTCCCTCCTTCATTGAATAGAGGTGTTACATTTGCTATTTTCCAATTTACTGGGAATCTTCCAGAATCTAAGGAATTTTGGAAGATTCTAGTCAATGCCACTACTATATCTGCAGCCACTTATTCTAAGACCCTAAGGTGTAGGCTGTCAGGTCCTGGGGACTTGTCAGCCTTTAGGGTCTTAATAGTTTTCCCAGTACCTTTTCCCTGGTGATGGTGATTGTTTTACATTCCTACCTGCACTTCACCTCTTGATTTTCAAGCATCTTAAGTTTTCTAAGTCTTCCACAGTGAAGGCAGTCACAAATACCTGTTCAACCCCTCTGCCATTTCCTTGTTTTCTGTTACCAATTTCCCAGACTGCTCTCTAGAGGACAAACACTAGCTTTAGTTAATCTTTTTCTATTTAAATACTTGTAGAAACTCTTAATATATTCTTTTATATTCCCAGCTAACTTTCTTTCTCCCTCTTTTTTTAGTCATTCTTTCCTGGCTCTTACAACCTGACCAATCTTTCAACCTATCACTAACCTTTGCAGATTTGTACAGTGTTTCTTTCAATTTGATACTATCCTTAACTTCCTTATATAGCCATGGATGATGCATTCTTCTCGAAGAATCTTTCTCACTGGTATAAATATTTGCTGTGAGTTATTAAATATCTCCTTAAAAGTCTGCCACTGCATTTCCAATGTCTGACATTTTAACCTATTTTTCAAGTTCACTTTAGCTTGCTCTGCCTTCATACCTTTATTACCTTTATTCAGGTTTTAGACGCTCACTTGTCTCCTTCAAGCTGAATGTGAACTTCTGTCATGTTATGATCATTGTTGCCTTGAAGCCCCTTTACCATAGGTCATTAATTCTGTCTTATTGCACATTACCAGGTTTAGAAGAGCCTGCTTCCTGGTTGGCTCCATAACGTATTACTCTAAGAAATTGTCTTGAATATACTCTACGAACTCATTTTCCAGGCTACCTTTACTAATTGCATTCATCCAATCTATGTGTAGATTTAAGTCACCCATGACTATTGTGGAACCTTTCTTACATACCCCATTTATTTCTTCCTGTATACTCTGTCCTACATTCTAACTACTGTTAGGGAGCCTATAAACTACTCTCAGAAGTGACCTTTTAACTTACCTTTTTCTTATCCCTACCCAAAATGATTCTACATCCTGCTCTTTTGAGCTACGGCCATCTCTTGCTCCTGTACTATGACATCCTTAATTAACAGAGCTAACTCGCCACCTTTTCCTCGTTTCCATCCTTTTTGAAATGTCAAATACCCTTCCGTATTCAGGTCCCAATCTTGCAACCATGTCTCTGTAATGGCTGTCAGGTCATATCTATTTATTTCTATTTGAGCTGTCGATTCATCTGTTTTGTTACAAATGCTGCGTGCATTCAGATACAGAGCGTTCAACTCCGTCTTTTGACCATTTTTGCAATCTCTGGCTTCACCTGCTGGTGCACTTAATTTTGTGCACTCTGCCCTTTCCTGCCACACTCTGGTTATCATTGCCCAAATTGCTACCCTGCTCTATTATCTCATTGCTTCCCTTTGATTTACCATATCTCCTTATGTGATCCCTTCACCCCACTATTTAGTTTAAAGCCCTCTCTACCACCCTAGTTATATGACTCATCAGAACACTGGTTCCAGGTAAAGACCACCCCAACGGTACAGCTCCCACTTTCCCCTGTACTGGTAGCAGTGCCCCATGAACTGAAACCCATTTCTCCCTGTTTGACCCACACATCCATTACTCTAATCTTATTTACCCCAAGCCAATTTGTTGTTGGCTCAGAGATATTATAATCCAGAGATTATTACATTTGAGGTCTGCTTTTTAATTTAGCCCCGAGCTGCTCATACTCCCTATGCAGAGCCTCTTTACTAGTCCTATCTATGTCATTGATGCCCATGTGGACCACAACAACAGGACCCTCTCCCTCCCACTCCCAAGTTCCTTCCCAGCACCAAGCAGATATCCCAAACCCTTGCAACAGGCAGAGAATATAGCCTTCTGCACTCTCGGTCTCACTGCAGAACTGTCTCTATCCTCCTGACTATACTATCTCCTACCTTAATGTTCCTATTGACTTCTCCCACTTGTATGTCTTCCCTGTACTAAGATGCCCTGGTCTGCTTGATCATCCACCTTGCAGCTTCCGCTCTCATCCATACAAGCTGCAAGAAACTCAAACCCATTGGAGAATTGCAAGGGCTGAGGCTCCTCCACTTCTACCTTCCCAATCCCCATTACTGCCTCACTCGCAGTCGCACCCACCTGTCCCTGACCACTGATCAAATCAGCTGGTCCTATCAGAACTGAAGTAGTTGGTTAATTGCTCTGCCATTTCCTTGTTCTCTATTATTATAAATTCTCCTGTTTTGGACTGTAAGGGACCTACATTTGCCTTCACTAATCATTTTCTTTTTTACATACATATGTAAGCTTTTATAATCTGATTTTATGTTCCTTGCAAGTTTACTCTCATGCTCTATTTTTTCCTCCTTTGCTGAATTCTAAACTGCTCCCAATCCTCGGGCTTGCTACTTTATCTGACTCCTCTGGATCTAATACTATTCTTAATTTCCTTTGTTAGCCATAGTTGGACCGCTTTTCCTGATGTGTTTTTGCACCAGAAAGGAAAGTATAACTGTTGCAAAGCATACATTTGTTCCTTAAATATCAGCCATTGCCTATCCACCTCATGCCTTTTAATGAAGATCCCCAATCTATCTTAGCCAGCTTGTACCTCATACCTTCTTATTGTTTAGATTTAGGATCCTAGTTTTGGTTTGGGCTACTTCACTTTCCATCCTAATGAAGAATTCTATCATGTTATAGTCTCTGTTCCCTAAAGGACACCACTCAACAAGATTATTAAATAATCCCTTCTCATTGCACAGTACCAGATCCCTATGTCAGGCTTGACTAGTCTATTAGACAGCTCTCCCAATTTTGGCCACAGCCCCCAGCTATTAGTAAGGAGGAATTTGCAGAGTCAATAGGGCTGATTTTGCCTAGATTGATGTAAGTGGCCTATCTGGTTTTCGCTGTTTAATACAACAGAGTGGCTGGCTAGGCCATTTCAGAGGGCATTTAAGAGTCAGCCACATTGCTGTGGGTCTGGAGTCAAATGGAGGCCAGACCAGGTAAGGATGGCAAATTTCCTTCCCTAAAGGACGTTAGTGAACCAGATGGGTTTTTACGACAATCGGCAATGGTTTCATAGTTATCAACAGACTTGTATTTCCAGATTTTTATTCAATTCAAATTTCAACATCTGTCGTGTGGTACTTGAACCCGGGTCCCTAGAGCATTCCCCTGGGTTATTAGTCCAGTGACAATACCACTATGGTATCACTGGTGGGGAGGCTTGCACATTCCAATGATGATTTGAACAATGCCGTTGGGAGCCCCTTGATCCTTGTAAAGCCACCCTTGCAAGGTCAGGGATGAGGTGCAAGCCAAAAAGTCCTCTGGGAACAGGCGGAGGAAGACTATGCATTTCACTGGCAGCAACGTGGCCCTGGTCATTCTGGTTTGACATGTCACTGAAATGTGATCACCAACCCTTCAAGATCATGTGGACAATGACAATACCTCAAGGTCCTTGCGTTAAACAAAGTCATGTGCAGGGGCCATCTGTTAAGTCTTGTGGCAGTGAAGGATTTGCGATTCCTACCAGGCTGTCAACCTGGGAGACCATAGCCAAGAATCTCTACGCAGGTGACCATGCATGAAGGGCATTGGACACCTGTTGGGATGGAGGTGTCTTTGGGCAGCAGCATCTGAGACTGAGTTGTCCTCCTTCAGTATACCCTCTGTTCACCCCAAATGATGAGGGGCCTAGAAAAGGTAACCAAAAAATAGACTGACTTTTTTCTCCTAGCTGGGGAACTGCACCCAGTGGGGATCACCTCCTTTATGGTCACTGAAGGAAAACTCTCAATTTTGCAACTATTGAAATGCACTCGAGGGTAGTCTCAAGAGTGACTGGTCTGGAAAGAAGAACTGCAATCGTATCACATGGACTGTAAAGACTCCAAATTGACATTTCTTTCCTCAGTAAGACTCACCTTCCTGGGGAGGGACAGCTGAAGGAACAAGTGGAGGGGTACACCTTCTGGAAAGGAAAGACTAACCGTAACCCTTAGTTGGTTTTGAACTCCCCATTGTGTAAATGAAAGACTCATGACACATTGCCTGCAGCTAAGCCGAGTGTCCTGGACCCAACCATCAGCTGCTTCATTAATGACCTTCCCTCCATCATAAGGTCAGAAGTGGGGATATTCGCTGATGATTGCACATATTCGCTGATTGCACAATGTTCACCATTCATGGCAACTCAGATACTGAAGCAGTCTGTGTCCATATGCAGCAAGACATGGACAACATTTAAGCTTGGGCTTATAATTGGCAAGTAACATTCGTGCTGCACAAGAGGCAGGCATTGACCACTGTTAACAAGAGAGAATCTCACTATTTCCCCTTGACCTTCAATGGTATCACGATCGCTGAATCCTCCACTATCAACATCCTGGGGGTTACCATTGACCAGAAATTTAACTGGACCAGTTATACGAATACTGTGGCTACAAGAGCAGGTCAGAGTTGGGAATTCTGCAGCAAGTAACTCATCTCTTGATTCCCCAAAGCCTGTCGTCCATCTCCAAGTCGCAAGTCAGGAATGTGATGCAATACTCTCCATTTGCCTGTGGTGCAGCTCCAACAACACATGAAACTCGACACCATCCAGGGCAAAACAGCCTGCTTGATTGGCACCCCATCCTTCAGCATTCACTCCCTCCATCACTGAAGCACAGTAGCAGCAGTGCGTGCCAACTAAGATGCACTGTAGGAACTCACCATGGCTCTTTTGACATCACCCTCCAAACCTGCAATCTCTACCTCCCTACAAGGGCAGCAGGTGCATGGGAACACTGCCACCTGCAAGGTCCCCTCCAAGCCACACCACCACCCTGATTTGGAAATATGTCGCCTGTTGCAGGGTCAGAATTCTGGAACTCCCTTCCTAACAGCACTGAGTGCGCCTACACCACATGGACTGTGGCGGTTCAAGAAGGCAGGTCACCACTACCTTCTCAAGGCCAATTAGGGATGGGTAATAAATGCTGGCCTAGCCAGTGAGCTGATGAAAGAATAAAAAAAAAGATATAACCAATGTGCCACCATCATCAGCGCTTATTCCCCAATCCTTGACCCAAATGAAGACATTAAGGAAAAGTTCTATTCTGACCTTGAAGCTCTCACTGCCAAAAGAACAAAAGATCATCTTTCAGTGTGACTTTAATATCAGGTTCAGTTGTGACTTCAATACCTGGAGTTGAGCCATTGGGAAAAACCAATGCAAATTGTGTCCGGCATGGTGTCCCCATGCTCACAGATTTGCCACAGTGTTGCAGGGAATGCAGAATTTTTACTATGAGGAAAAATTGGTTAGGAATTGTTTTTTTTATCTCTTTGAAACAGAGGCAGCTGAGGAAAAATTTAATTGTGATGTGTAAAATTATGTTGGACCTGGGTAGAGCGGGTAGGAAGGACCGATTTCTGTTACTGGAGATGTCAATAACTAGGGACATAGTTTTAAAAGGGATGTGTTGCAAATATGATGTTTATAAGTTTATGTTTAGTGATTCTGTTTCATTCAAGGTAAAATGGAGTCATGAAGCAGGTTATGTGACCTCCCAATCTATGCTATGGGGGCAGTGAAGCCCAGAATGATTTACTGGGAAGAAGGTGCAAGATGTTCACACTGGTAAACAATGACCAGAGCAGCTGTGCTGACGATGGATGTACTTTGTCTCCAGGTCTCTCAGGGAGGAGTTATGAATGTCAGGCTTTATAAACAGTTATACTTTAAACTGTCTATTTAATTTCAATATAGAATGTAGTTGAGAGGTCCAGAGGATAGCAAATTAGCATTTCTACTTAATACAAGATCCATGAGATTCATGTTGGCATGAAATGAATTTTGGGAGGGGAGGAGTCCATTGGAATCCATTGTAGGATAAGGTTTTCCTAAGTTATTCCTGAACCTGTCAAACACGGGCAGTCCACAAGAACCTGGAGAGTGAAAACACTTATCGGTCTCTATGGGATCGTAGCAGAAGATTGAAGGACGTTTTGGGCAAATTTTTCACCAACTATTAGAATAAGGGCAACAAGTGATTAGAAACTTGGAGGTAATGTTACTCTCCAAGTCACACACCATCCCAATGTGAATATATGTTGCCACTTCTTCTTTGTAGCAGGGTTGAAGTCTTGGAACTCCCTACCTAACACCACGAGAGTACCTTCGCCATACTGACTGCAGCAGTTCAAGACTCTCTACCAACTTCTCGAAGAAATTTGGGGTGGACCATAAGCCCAGGCCTTGCTAGCAATGTCCATATCCTGGGAATTATTTTTTTTGTTGTTGTTGTATAAGTACTCTTGGACACTGATCAACAAACTGCTAATGAGATCTAGATGATGAAGACAATACAGCTTGCATGTATATAACTCTAACGTGGGAGCAGTGACTCAAAACTTGATCAAAAAGATTGGTTATAAGAAGGGTCTTGAAGGATGACAGAGGGAAGAATTCTTGGAGAGAATTCCAGAGTCTAGGGAGCTGAAGGTATGACTGCCAATGGTGGGATGAAGGGAGGGGTTGATTGCACAAGAGGCCAGAATCAGTAGGGCAGAGTTTGAAAGGGAGTGGTGTGGATCTGGAGGAGGTTCCATAGATAGGAAGAGGAAAGACCATAAAGGGCTTGGAATTTTAAAGCTGAAGTATTGAGAGATCAAGAATCAATGTTGGTCAGCAAAGACATGGGCGATAGCTGAGCAAGACTTGGTGTGGGATAGCAGGTAATGTCTGGTTTAGTAAGAGACAGTTGTCAGTGATGGGGAGCAAAACCGTTGATGAGAATGCAGACCCATCTCTGGGAGAATTCGTCCTACTTCGCTCCAGATAAACCTACAGGCTAATGCTTGTTCATGCAAATGTCAGGGCAACAGAAATCTAATCAGTGCTCCAGTGGTAAGCTATGGGGTTTACATGGTTAAACTCCTGTACAATGGGGATTTCCCAGCAATTTGTCTTGGATGCACTAAGCAAGGCTCTTCAAGTTTATTTAGCATTACGCTGTGCAACGGATTCTTGAGACACCAAGCTGTACTGTTACCGAGAACTGGAAAATAGCCTTTCAAATGGGGCATTGAATGACAGGTTTCAATCTCCGCTTGAATGCATTATAAATTTGGATAGTCTATTTTATCATAGAATTGCTTGCCATAATTGCATTACTACTTGCATTTTGTGGGGATTAGAGGTGGGGTGTTCTGTATATCTGGCCGCCATTCTGTGTGACCTTGTTCTCTTGGCCCAGAAAGTTGTTTTTTACTTCCCTAGTTACCTTGGTAAATTTGTAACATTGCCAAGAATCGGAGAAACCTCCGTATTATTTCTGCATAACTGGTTTTGTCATGGGCTCCCATAATCTGCCTTGACCTTGGAAGGTGACAGATTAAACATTTTATTAGACCATATGGTTTTAACTGCCACATAGATTTATTAAACAGTAAAAGAAATAAACCACAGTGGTGCACTGTAAATTTTAGATTTTGTTTAATATTCTCCATTTGTAAATAGATCATAACCTAGCCATGACGGCTGTGCTCAAATATAATGTACGTGTCTTATAAATAAAAACAGCATACATTGTGGCGAGGCATAAATTAATGCAAGGCAATTATTATACTTTTTTTTGAAAAGAGCATTATGCAATTGTGGGATTCACATGATTTAAAAGTTAGCATGTAAGGTAGAATTTCCAGGTGATCCCAAACATGGGAAAGTTAAATTATGGGGATAAATCCAAGTTTTGAGACTATTTCCATTGGGATACAAAAGGTTAAATAGAGCTGTAATTATCCATTCTTATTTTCACTTTTGCCTACCCAATTAGTCAGTGCATCTCTACCAGTGGCTTTCTTCCAACCATGTGCTATCACCTTAGGAGTTCCAAAGGATCCATTCTGGGCGCCTTACTTTTCCTTATCTAAGTGCTGAACCTTGGCAGAATCATCCACATGGGGTCAGTGAGTTGGTGACAACCCAGCCTACCCCTCCACATCATGTGGCCTTTGCATTATCCTAGTGCTGTAAGACACCAGATGGCGTATTTACATGGTGCAATTATACCACTCTATTGTCTATCTGCTGAAAAGTGGCCATGAAGTTGTCATACTTTTAACAAGCCAAACTGGTTCACTAATATCCTTTAAGACAGGATGTCACCATGCTTGTCCACTTTGACCTGCTTCACTCTTAAATTTCCTTTGAAGTAGCTTATCAAACCACTGGTTCAAGAGAAAAGCACCACTTGCTCATGGCAGCTAGAGATAGGCAGTAAATTCTTAGCTTGCCAATGATGTCTGCCCACTGAGAATGAATTTAAAAAGGAACTTGTATTGTGAGTGCATATGAGTCTTGGTTTTTCTTTCCTCCTTTGACCCAGGCTTGCGTTGTTTTTTGGCTAATGTGTTCCAAGGCTTCTCCCGTTCTGAAATTTTCCACGTGTTGATGCATAAGAAAATTTGTGTGGCGTTTTAATTCTCTTACCCACTTTCCCAAGCATAATGTTTCTCTAGTGACATAGCTGAAACAGAATTTGCTGCACGTAGGAACCCTGACCACTCCCCAGTTACCCCAAATATAGCTTTTGTCATTAATGAAATATCAATTTTACTTTTTTAGCTTCTTCATAACTGCCATTTGGGTCCTGCTTCCTTTTGTCAGCTACTCGGGCAAACTCGATGCTTTCCCACAGTGCTGCTGTGTTCACTTCATGCTTGTAAGAACTCCAGGCCAGCCTGGGTCTTGATGTGGATCCTGCAAGCCTGGGGAAGATGTCATCTTCACAGCAGATTGTTAGCTACAAAATAAATTTACTGCTTCTCAGCTACGACCAGTCAACTGTTCAACCAAATGTCCACCGAGCAGCTACAGAGGTGACATTAACAGAGCAGACTGGATAACCCATTTGTTTTAGAGCCAAGTTGTATCGCAGTTCAATTGCATGAGAGAGAATGCAAGACTTCTTGCTTCTAGAAATTGTCAAATTGAATATAAAACCTGTTAACTAAAATTTTTTAAATATTTTACAGAACAAGGAATACCTTGAAGAAAAATTGTTAGCTCGAGCACCTACGATAGCTGAAAGGTCAAAAAAGGTAATCTATTTCAATCCTTTTTCTACTAATTTCTCTTTCTCCTCCCAGGATGGCTCTTTGCTTGGTTGAAGTTCCACAGTGGATGAAATAGTGGGAGAAGGAATCCAAAGGATATGGGAAGATTTTGGAGCAGAATTTACACATTTTTCACTGTTTGGCTGAATGCTTATTTAGCATCCAGTAGTAAGTGAATGTAATTAATCCAAATAAAGCCATTCTGCTATTATAATTCAAGTAGGCTGGTGAAAATGAAATGTCTGAAGGTATGGTGCAGGATGTGCCAAAGATCTCCATGTTGCAAAACATTGCAGATGCAATTTCACGAGCCACCTTGACGTCAAATAATACCTTTTACTTCTTATTTAGCCATACTTTTCATTGTTCCACTCTATATTTCAAGCTCCTTCAAATTACACACCGCCTCTGTTCACAGCCTCCAATCCCCTCAAGTACACTGGCTGAATACTACATCATAATATAATCTCTTTCATCAATTCTCCATGCTTGATTAGTTTAATCAATAACTTCTGTCTCTTAATGTTGGCTTCATCCTTGGCCTTGATTTGAAGAAAGACCAAGGGTGGAGCCAACATTAAGAGACAGAAGTTATTGATTAAACTAATCAAGCATGGAGAATTGATGAAAGAGATTATATTATGATGTAGTATTCAGCCAGTGTACTTGAGGGGATTGGAGGCTGTGAACAGAGGCGGTGTGTAATTTGAAGGAGCTTGAAATAGTGTGGAACAATGAAAAGCATAAGTATGGCTAAATAAGAAGTAAAAGGTATTATTTGACGTCAAGGTGGCTCGTGAAACTGCATCTGCAATGTTTTGCAACATGGAGATCTTTGGCACAGATCTCAGTATTCTTGATTAGCCACTTTGACCTCAAAACACTTCCATTGTTGAAAAATTAGATTTCCTCCTCCTTCAAGGCTCTTAACTCTCACAAGCCCCAAACCATATAAGACTTGAATTCTATTCTATATCTGTGGGAGCACTTCAATTCCAGCGTTGCGGATCTGTACACAATACTCGATATACAGCTTGACTTTTGCTTCATACAGTGACGTCATTAATCCTTAATGTAATATTCGCAGATCATAAAACAGTACAGCAGAGAAGGAGGCAATTCAGTCCATTGAATCTGTGCTGGCTCTTTGGAAGAACAGTCTAGTTAGTCCTACAGAATCGCAGAATGGCTAAAGCGCAGAGGGGGACATTTGGCCCATGTCCATGCTGGCTCTCCAAAGTGGCAATTTACCTAGTGCCACTACCCCACCTTCTCTCCCTATCCTTGCACTTTCTTCCTTTTCAGATAGCCCCACTTCACTGCTTTCTCCTTGTATCTCGGCAGTTTGTTTTCCTCCTAGTTTTGCCCAATTTCATTTACACCACTCTGGTACCCAGGTATGTCCTGTCCACAAAAACCAGGACAAATCAAACCCGGCCAATCATCACCCATCAGTCGACTCTTCATCAGCAAAATGATGGAAGGAGTTGTCGACAGTGCTTTCAGGCAGCACTTACTAAGAAGCAACCTGCTCGTTGACGTTCAGTTTGGGTTCCACCAAGGCCATTCGGGTCCTGACTTCATTATAGCCTTAGTTCAAACATGGGCAAAAGAGTTGAACTCGGTGAGGTGAGAGTGACTGCCTTTGACTTCAAGGCAGCATTTGACCGAGTGTGGCATCAAGGAGCCCTAGCAAAACTGGAGTCAATGGGAATCGGGGAAATTCTCCACAAGCACATACCTAACACAAAGGAAGATGGTTGTGATTGTTGGAGGCCAATCATCTCAGCCCTAGGATATTGATGCAGGAGTTCCTCAGGATAGTGTCGTAGGCCCAACCATCTTCAGCTGCTTCATCAATGACCTTCCTTCCATCATAAGGTCAGAAGTGGGGATGTTTGCTGATGATTGCACAATGTTCAGCACCATTTGTGACTCCACACACTGAAGCAGTCAGTGTCTGTATGCAGCAAGACGTGGACAATATTCAAGCTTGGGTTGGGAAGTGGGCATCGCTGGCTAGGCCAGCATTATTGCCCATCTCTAATTGCTCTTGAGAAGGTGGTGGTGAGCTCCTGCCTTGAACCGCTGCAGTCCCTGTGTAGCTACACCCACAGTAGGTACTGTTAGAGAGGGAGTTCCAGGATGTTGACCCAGCTACAGTGAAGGAACGATGATATATTTCCCAGACAAGATGGTGAGTGGCATGGAGGGGTGGTGGTGTTCCCATGTATCTGCTACCCTTGTCCTCCTAGATGGTAGCAGTCATGGGTTTGGCAGGTGCTGCTTAAGGAGCCTTGGTGAGTTTCTGCAGTGCATCATGTAGATGGTACATACTGCTGCCACTGTTTGTTGTTGGTAGAGGGTGTGAATGTCACCCCCTTCCACAAACAATCAAGCGGGCTGCATTTTCCTGGATGTTGTCCAGTTTCTTGAGTGTTGTTGAAGCTGCACTCATCAAAGCAAGTGGAGAGTATTCCATCACTCTCCTAACTTGTGTCTTGTAGATACTCTTTCGAGTTATCAACAGTCACAGATTGCAACTCTTTTGAGTACAATCACAGTTCTTGGTTTCCAGGAGTGGGACATGAACCCACAACCCTCTGATTCAAAGGCGAGGGTGCTATGAACTGAGCCACAGCTGACACCTCTTGTGTCTTGTAGATGGTGGACATGCTTTGGGGAGTCGAGAGGTGAGTTACTCGCTGCAGGATTCCTAGCCTCTTACCAACTCTTGTAGACACCATATTTATATGGCTAGTTCAGTTCAGTTTCTGGTCAATGGTAACATCCAGCCTGTTGATAATGGGGAATTCAGCAATGGTTATGGCATTGAATGTCAAGGGGCGATGGTTAGATTCTCTCTTGTTGGAGATGGTCATTGCCTGGCACTTGTGTGGCATGAATGTTACTTGCCAGTTGTCAGACCAAGCCTGGATATTGTCCAGGTCTTGCTGCATTGAATGTGGACTACAGTATCTGAGGCATCGTGAATAGTGCTGAACATTGTGCGCCATGTATGTCTTCCTCCTTCTTTGTCCAAGGATTCCATTTGACCAGGCCATCAACGCTTACTGCAGATGTGGTTGTCGGGGAGTGCAATGCATTCCACTCCACAGATTCCCACATCGCATTTCCTATATTTCTGTCCTCAACCCTTCTCTCCCTCCCAAAACAAGATCGGGAAGGTGGAGGCATAGTGGTATTGTCAGTGGATTAGTATTCCAGAGACCCAGGGTAATTCTTTGGGGACCTGGGTTTGAATCCTACCATGGCAGATGGTAAAATTTGAATCCAATAAAAATCAGGAATTATAAGCCTGATGATGACCATGAAACCATTGCTGATTGTTGCAAAAACCCATCTGGTTCACAGATTTCCTTTCCAAAGGACATTAGTTATCCTTACCTGGTCTGGCCTACATGTGACTCCAGACCCACAGCAATGTGGTTGACTCTTAAAATGCCATCTGAACAAGGGCAATTAGGGATGGGCAACAAATGTTGGCCTAGATAGTGATTCCCACATCTCATGAACAAATAAAAATAAAACTCTCCTCACCCGCCAATCTACAAGCATCCACATTCTATGGATCATGCTCCCCCATTTCTGCAACCTCCAGCACGATGCCACCAACAAACAGGTTTTTCAGCGCCCTTCCCTTCCCCTCCCAGCTTTCCCTCCATGAAACCCTGATCTATTCATCAATCACCACCATTACCACTCTTTCCACTGCATGCAAGCACAGGAAATGCCAATACTGCCTTTCCCTTCCTCCCTTCCTAATGTCCAGGGGCCCAAACACATTTTCAGTTGAAACAGTGATTTACTTGTACTAATTTGAATTTAATATACTGTATGCACTGCTTGCAGTGTAGCCTGCTCCACACTGGATGGAGACCAAACACAGATTGGATGCTAGCTTTGATGAACTGAGTGGTGTTCTTTTGTCTCCTAGCTAGGTGACTTGCTATTACTTAACTGTATAAATTATAGCTAATGAACTAATTTAAATAAAGTTAGACAGACATGGTAGGGATGGTGGTGTGCCATGACTGCAACATATGGGAATCTGTGGAACGCATTGCACTCCCCGACAACCACATCTGCATTAAGTGTGTGTGGTTTGATCAACTTCAGCTCAGAGTTGCGGAGCTGGAGTCTGAGTTGAAGACATTGTGGAGCATCAGGGAGAGTTACCTGGACACTTTGTTCCAGGAGGCAGTCTCACCCCTTAGGTTAGGAAGAACTTTTGAGTTGGTCAATGGCCAAAGACAGGAGGGTGTGACTATAAGTCAGTTAGATATGGGGATCCAGCAGGTAGTGATGAAGGAGCTTCAACCCTCCACTTTGATCAACAGGTATAAGGTGCTTGCTACCTGTGTGGACGAGAAGGGCTGGAGGGTGGATGAGCAAACTGACCGTGGCACCATAGTGTAGGATGCCATTCAAGTGGGGAGAGCGAAAAGAAGCTTGGTAGTGATAAGGGACAGTATAGCCAGGGGATAGGCACTGTTCTCTATAACCGACCGAGAGCTCCAAAGACCATTTTGCTTGCCCAGTGCCAGGGTTAAGCACATCTCTTTGTAGGAACCAACGACGTTGGCAGTAACGTTGATGTTGTATTTTATTGCAAGGGGATTGGAGTGCAAGAATAAAGAAGTCTTGCTACAATTTTACAGGGTTTTGGTAAGACCACATCTGAAGTACTGTGTGCAGTTTTGGTCTCCACATTTTAAGAAAGGATATACTTACATTGGAGGAAGTACAGGAAAGGTTGGTCCCAGGGACAAGGGGGTTGTCCTATGATAGGCTGAGTAAATTTGGCTTATCCTCTGGAGTTTAGAAGAATGAGAGACTATCTTATTGAAACCTACAAAATTCTGAAGGGGTCTGATAACATGGATGTTGAGAGAATTGTCCCCATTGACTGGGGAGTCTAAAACACAGGCGCACACTCAGGATAAGGGGGCCAATCATTTAGGACTGAGGTGAGAAATTTCTTCAGTCCAAGGGTTGTGAAATTTTGGAAGTTTCTACCACAGATTTGTGGATGCTCCATCATTGAATACAGATAAGGCTGGTATAGACAGATTTTTGGCGTCTCGGGGAATTACGGGACATGGGGAGCGGGCAGGAAAATGGAGTTGAAACCCAAGATCAACCATGATCGTGTTGAATGGCAGAGCAGGCTCGATGGGCCATGTGCGTCACTCCTCCTATTTATTGTGTTCTTATGTTCTTATGACATAGCAGAACACCATTCCTAGTTCTACCTGAGAGAGCTTGGAGAGCTACGGTCCAAATTAAGTGCAGAACATCTCTAGATTATTGCCTCAGCCACATGCGAATCAGTAACGGGTCAAACAGATTAGAGAATTAAATGCATGTCTGAAAGAGTGGTGTGGGAAAGAAGGGATTTCCATTCATGGGGCCCTAGCACCACTACTGAATTTTTAAAAAACCTCTCCTGTTGGGATGGGCCCCAGTCATACTAGGCTGGGAGCAGTGTCCTGGCGAATCACATAACATGGGCTCTGAATGAGGCTTTAAACTAATAAAGTGGAGTGGGGAGGGGGAGGGTTCAGGTGAAGGAGGATATAGAAATCCAAAGAGAAAAATCGAGGTGACAGAGCAGTGTAACGATGTGGGTAAAAACCAGCAGAATGAGACAAAGGGACAGAATTTCAGTAAATGTGCATCAGCGAGTATGATCCATGCAGGGAATAGCAGTAAAAAAAATAATTAATTAAGGCTCTTTGCTGATGCTTCGTGCATCCAGATAATAAGATAAATTGTGGCACAAAGAGAGAAAATCTGTCTATTCCAGTCTAATTGCCATTGCAGAGACATGGTTACATGGTGACCGGGGTTGTAAAGTAAATATTCCAGAAAGCACAATATTTTGAAAGGACGGACAGAATGGCAAAGTAGGAAGGGTAGCCCTGATAGTAAAGGATGGCGTAAAGACATTAGTAGGGAAGGATCTTGGCTCAGAAGAACATGAAGGTAGAATCAGTATTGGTAGAGATTAGAAATGGCAAGAGTCAGAAAACATGGGAGTAGTTTATAGGCGCTTTAACAGCGGTTATACCTCTGGACAGAGTATTAAAGAAGAAATTATTTGGAGCGTGTTAACAAAAGCAATGTAATAATTGTGAGCACTTCCTGGACCAACTAAACTGATGGTCTAGATAATGAGTTCTTAGAATGTTTTCATGACAGTTTCCTGGAGCAACATGTGGAACCAACTAGGGATGAAGCTATTTTAGGTCTAGTATTGTATAAGGGGCAAGGTTAATTAGCAATCTCATACTGCAGGAACAGCCCCAGAAGATTGAATGTTAACAAATGTGACACTGTTATTCAAGAAAGGAGGGAGAGAGAAAGCAAGGAACTACAGGCCAGTTAGCCTGACATCAGTCATCAGGAAAGTGCTGGAATCTATTAATAAGTCTTCGCAATCCAGTTGGAAAATCATAGCATGATGAGACAAAATCAACATGGTTTTATGAAAGGGAAATCATGTTTGACAAATTTATTAGGGTTTTTCTTTTGAAGATGTAACTAGTAGGGTTAATAAAGGGGAACCAGTAGATGTAGTATATCTGGATTTCTAAAAAGCATTCAATAAGGTGCTACCCAAAAGGTTAACAGGCAAGATAAGGACTCATGGAGCTGGGGTAATATATTAGCATGGGTAGAGGATTAGTTAACAGGCAGAAGAGAAAGTGCTCACGTTGGCAGGCTGTGACTAGAGAAATGTTGCAAGGATCAGTGCTGGGGCCATGGCTATTTACAATCCATATTGATATCTTAAGACATAGAGACAGAGTGATGTATCTAAGTTTGCTGAGGATACCAAGCTAGGTGGAAACGTAAGCTGTGGGGAGGACGCAGGCTGCAATGAGAGATAAAATAAAAACCAAGTACTGGAATAACTCAGGTCTGGCAGCTTCTGCCAGACCTACGTTTTTCCAGCACTTTTCTGGTATTATTTCAGATCTCCATCCGTGGTGTTTTGTTTTTATTTTATTAGAGATATAGACAGTTTAAGTGGGCAACAAGATGGCAGATGGAGTATACTGTGGGGAAATGTGAGGTTATTCACTTTGGTCATAAGAATAGAATATTTTTAAAAGGTTTGAAACTTGTAAGCGTTGATCTTCAGAAAGACTTGGGTGTACTCATACAAGGAACATAAAGTTAGCATGCAGGGTACAGCAAGCAATTAGGAGGACAGACGGCATGTTGACCTTTTATTGCGAGGGGTTTGGAGTACAGGAATAAAGAAGCCTTGCTACAATTGTACAGGGCTTTGGTGAGACCACACCTGGAGTACTATGAACAGTTTTGGTCTCCATATTTAAGGAAATAGTTTCATTGGAGGCAGTAGTGTGAAGGTTCACTAGATTGGGATGAGAGGATTGCTCTGAGAGGCTGAGTAAATTGGGCCTTTATTTTCGAGTTTAGAAGAATGAGCACTGATCTCTTTGAAACATAAGTTTCTGAAGGGGCTGGACAGAGTCATGCGGACTCGAAACGTTAACTGTGCTCCTCTCCACAGATGCTTCCAGACCTGCTGAGTTTTTCCAGGTATTTTTGTTTTTTGTTTTAGACACTGAGAGGCTGTTTCCGCTGGCTAGGGAATTTAGAGCGTGGAAGCACAGTCTCAGGATAAGGAATTGATTATTTTGGACTGAGATGAGAAATTCTTTTCACACACAAAAGGTTATGAATCTTTGGAATTCTCCACAGGGTTGTGGATGCTCTATCATTGACTATATTTAAGGCTGGGGATATATAGATTTTTGATCTCTCTAGGAAATCAAAGGACATGGGGAGCGGGCAGAAAAGTGGATTAAAGCCCAAGATCAGCCATGATTGTAACTCTGGTAACGTCCTCTGTACTCATATCTTCCCTGAAATTCAGTTTTCAGAATTGTACACAGTACTTCGGCTTGAGGCCTAACAAATTTTATAGAAAAAGTTCCAGCATGATCTCTTCAGTTTTTTAATTTTTGATGTTTCGGTTTATAAATCCAAGTAACCTAATAATCACCTCATCAACTTGCCCTGCCACCTTTATGTATTTATCTGAATGTGTTCCTTAATTCTATGGGCTTCCATATTCTTAACATACCTCCTCTGTGGCACTATGTCAGTGCCTCCTAAAAGTCCTTTTACTGAAATACCTTGATCAACCTTCTCTTTTTAAAAAATTTTTTCACAGACGTGGGTGTCGTTGGCGAGGCCAGCATTTACTGCCCATCCCTAACTGCCCCTGAGAAAGTGGTGGTGAGCTGCCATGTGGCATAAGTACACCCAGAGTGCTGTTAGGTAGGGAGTGCCAGGATTTTGACCCAGTGACAGTGAAAGAACGGCGATATAGTTCCAAGTTGGGATGGTGTGTGGCGTGGAGGGGAACTTGCAGGTGATGGTGTTTCCATGCATCTGCTGCCCTTGTCCTTTTGGATGTTGAGATCACGGGTTTGGAAGGTGCTGTCAAAGCAGCCTAGGTGAGTTGCTGCTGTGCATTTGCCATGGTGCACACTGCTGCCATTGTGTGTTGATGGTGGAGGGAGTGAATGTTGAAGGTGGCGGATGGGGTACCAGTCAAACGGGTTGCTTTGTTCTGGATGATGTCGAGCTCCTTGAGTGTTGGAGATACACTCATCCAGGCAAGTGGAGAGTATTCCATCATACACCTGACTTGTGCCTTGTAGATGGTAGACAGGCTTTATGGAGTCAGGAGGTGAGTTATTCTCCACAGAATACCCAGTTTCTGGCCTGTTCTTGTAGCCACAGTATTTCTCTGGCTACTCCAGTTCAGTTTCTGGTCAGTGGTAACCCCTAGGATAGTGAGGGTTTCAGCATTGGTAATACCATTTAATGTTAAGGAGAAATGGTTAGAACCTCTCTCGTTGGAGATGGTTATTGCCTGCTAATTATGTGGCGCGAATGTTACTTGCCACTTATCAGCACAAGCCTGAATGTTGTCCAGGACTTGCTGCATATGGACACTGACTGCTTCAGTATCTGAGGAACTTGCTGTGGGTGTACCTACATCAGATAAACTCGTTTACCTCCACCACCTCAATGCAAACCGCATCCTGGGCTTATCAAAAGGGGCATAGGGTACAAAAGCAAGGAAGTTATGATAAACCTGTATAAAACACTGGGTCGGCCTCGACTGGAGTACTGCATCCAGTTCTGGGCACCACAAGTTAGGAAGGACATGAAGGCATTAGAGAGAGTCCAAAGAAGATTAACTAGAATGTTGCCAGGGTTGACAAACTTCAGTTATGTAGAAAGATTGGAGAAGTTTGGACTGTTATCCTTGGAGAAAAGGGTAAGAGGAGACTTGTTGAAGGTATTCAAAATCATGAGGTGTCTAGACAGATCAGATAGGGAAAAACTTTCCATTGGTGGAAGGGTCGAGAACTAGTGGACATCAATTTAAGGTGATTGGCAAAAGAAACAATGGTGACATGAAAAACTTTCACAAAGCAAGTGGCTAAGATCTGGAATGTCCAACCTGAGTGTGCTGGAGGCAGGTTCAATCGAGGCATTCGAAAGGGAATTAGATTATTTTGTGAAAGGGGAGAATGTTCAGAGCCATGGGAAGAAGGCAGAGGAGTGGCTCTGGGTGAATTGCTCCTTCAGAGAGCCAGCACAGACATGACAGGCCAAATGGCCTTCTTTGCTGTAACCATTCTATGATTCTATAAATTAAAGATGGGCCACAGATGCTGACTTTGTTAGTGACACACACATCCCAGGAATGAGTTTTTAAAAAGATAGAACATATTCAAGGAACTGTAGTGGTGGGAAAAATAATGGGATCCCTACTAAAGGAGGAATAGAAACTTTAGAAAGCCAAAATATAATAATGACCAGCTTGGATTTCTAAAGGGAAAATCTTGCTTGGCCAACCTTATTGAATTTTTTGAAGAGGTAACAGTAGTAGTAGTAGACGTAACTTGTCTAGATCTTCAAAAAAGCCATTGATATAATAGGCTAATGAATAACAGCAGAATGTAGGGTCAGGGGACAAGTAGATAAATGGGTAGCTGCTGGCTGCAAGACAAAGCAAAGAGTATGGGTAAAGATTAGGTATTTAGAGTGTGGCACAAAGTGAAAAGTGCTCCACAAGGATCAGTGCTTGGACCAATGTTCACAATTTATATTAACGATTCAGACTTTGGATTCAAAAAGACAATTTCAGATGACATGTAAAGTCAAACTGAGGAGGACTGCAACAAATTACAAGTGGATATTAACAAAATTGCAGAATATGTGTATAATTGGAAAATTATTTTCCACCTAGATAAATTTGAGATATTACATTTTGGCAGGAAAAATAAGGACATTGAATATTGTTTCAAAAATAAGAATCTAAATGGAGTAGAAGGCGGGAGAATGGGGTTGAGAAACTTATCAGCCATGATTGAATGGCGGAGCCGACTCGATGGGCCGAATGGCCTAATTTCTGCTCCTATGTTTTATGGTCTTATGGTCATGAATGGTACTTAACACTGCAGTCATCAGCAAACATCCCTACTTCTGACCTAATGATGGAGGGAAGGTCATTGATGAAGCATCTGGAAATGGTTGGGCCTAGGCCACTACTGCAGGAGCTTCTTAAAGTGGTGTACTGGGATTGAGGTGATTGACCTCCCGACAACTGCATCCATCTTCCATTGTGCTAGGTATGACTAACCAATGGAGAATTTTCTCCTTGATTCCCACTGACCAGTTTTGTTAGGGCTCCTTGATGCCACTTTCAGTCAAATGCTGCCTTGATGTCAAAGGCAGTCACTCTTTCTCTCACCTCGGGAGTTCAGTCATCCCTTTTGTCCATATTTGGATCAAGGCTGTAATGATGTCAGGAGCTGAGTGGCACTGGCAGATGCCAAACTAAGTGTCAGTGAGCAGATTATTGCTGTGTAAGTGCTGCTTGATAGCACTATCGACAACGCCTTTCATCACTGCTGATGATCACGAGTAGACTGGGACGGTCATTTGCCAGATTGAATTTGTCCTGCTTTTTGTGGACTGATGATATCTGGGCAGTTTTCCACCTTGGATAGATGTCAGTATTGTAGCTGCACTGAAACAGCTTGGCTAGGAGTGCAACAAGCTCTGGAGCAGAAGTCTTCAGCTGGAATGTTGTCAGGGTCCATAGCCTTTGCAGTATCCAGTGCCTTCAGCCATTTCTTGATATCATGTGGAATGAATGGAATTGGGTAAAGACTGACACTGGGGACCTCAGGAGGAGGCCTTCAACCTTGTCTGTCACCCATCAAAGAATTTTGTTTCTCTACTTTGTCCTGTTCCCACCACATTTGCCATGCATCATCATTCTTTTTGTCATTTAATTACTCCTACCTATCAGAAACCTTCCCTCATTCCTTGTCTGTATTTGTTTAAAACTGTTACACCTAATTTCTTCTTCTGATGAAAGGCCATTGAACTGAAGTGTTTATTTTATTTCTTTCTCTCCAAATGCTGCCTAACCTGCTGGATGTTTGCAACATTTTCTGTTTTCCACTCCTTATCTTGATTCTGGCCATTCTGCCATTGGTAACTACACAACTCTGCCCCTGTCCTTTAGAACTCCATGCTGTAATTCCTCTATCATAGCACCTTCCCCTTGCTTTCAAACACATCCTCAAAATGTGTGTCTCAGCCATGCTCTTGGCCTCTTTATCCTACCACATTCCCCAAACCTGTCTGATTTTCTTTCTGTTCCAATTCCACTATTTTTTCTCCTTGTGTTTTGAGAAGTCTTCCTGTTCAAAGTGGAGGCGTACTTCATTAACTGGTTTGACCCACTCTAACCAACAAGAAGTTGCAGCCGATTTTAGCACCTGCATCTCCAATCTGAACTGAGTATGGTTGACTTAAGAATTAAAGTGCCAATTTCAGTTTTGGATCCATAGAGTAACTTGCCCTCCTGTGACTACAATGGGAAAACTTATTTGACAGTTCTCTGCAACACTGAAGCTTGTTTAGCAACATCTATAGTTCTAGACCGGGTACAGTCCTTGATACAAATACTTTGTGTATTTTGTTTGGTTTTAAGTTTTGGGTCAATGTAATTTGGCTACATAAGCATTTCTACAGAAATAAAATCCATTCTCTTTTATTCTTTAGAATTTCAGAGTTACAGGCATGCAGGAGCCCTTGATCTAGAGATTGTATACCGCTTGAGTAATTCCTCTGAATTTTCAATCAATAAATGTTGCAATTTTATAATCAACCAAAATAGATTTCAGGATAGATTCAAAGAAACTAGGCCCATGGCCCGTTTGACCTTGTTGCCAGAATACTGACACTCCCACCCCATTAGAGTATGATGCCATGCCATAAAGCAGTTTAGTATCTGGACACACACCAAAATTTACTCTACAAAGTCTGACACGTGATATCTCGACCTGCTGTGTTGCTGCATTCGAAAGCATAATTCCAGTTTAATTTCTTTATCTTTAGTGCCTTGCTGTCAGCTTTAACTTAATGGTGATACATTTGCCTCTGAGTCAGAAATCTGTGGGCTCAAGCCCACTGCAGAGACTTTAGGATGTAATCTAGGCTGGCATTGATGCACTGCTGCAGTGGAGGGTGCCATCTTTTGGATAAGATGTTAAACCAAGTTCTCATTTGCAATATTTTTCGAAGAATCATAGGGGTATGCTAACCTGTTGCCCTGACCTGTATTTTAATCCTCAAACAACACTCCTAAAACAAACAACCTTTGAAAACACACACCCCTGACTTGGAACTATACCACTGTTCCTTCATTGTCTCTGGGTCAAAATCCTGGAACTCCCTACCTAACAGCACTCTGGGTGTACTTATGCCACATGGCAGCTTGCCACCACCTTCTCAAGGGCATTCAGGGATGGGCAGTAAATGCTGGCCTTGCCAACAACACCCACATCTGTGAAAACAACCTGTGAAAACATCCTAAAATAAACTATCTGGTTGTTATTTTAACGCTGTTTGTGGGACCTTGCTATGTGCAAATTGGCTGTCACATTGCCAATATTAAATAGTCACTACACTTCACTGCAAAATAACTCATTGGCTATAAAGCGGTTTGGTTAATCAAAAGTGCCTTAAATGCGAGTCTTTTCTTTGTATATTCTTATGAGTGCTCTGGATCCTCTCTTTTTGAGTTTACTTAGTTCCTTGTTAGCTCATCAGGTAACACCAGGGATCAGCCACTATCGTTTATAACATGTCTGGTTGACAACCAATGGGATCTTGATGAAATCTCTAACAGAAGGGCAATTCATGGCTGTTGTGAGAAGGAAGCCAAAAATTAACCAAGGCTTTAACAATGCTATTGTAAGAAAAACAATTCTCATATGTCTCTTTGCTGTTAAATGCAAAATAATCAGATATCTATCATGAGCCAACTTGTTCCCTAATTTGAGAGGGTGAGGTTTTAACTGTTGCTATGAACTGACCACCTTTGTTTGTGCTGATCAGGTGAGAAGGGTTCCAGGCTCTAGTGGTCGACTGCACAAGACAGAAGATGGCGGCTGGGAATGGAGTGATGATGAATTGGATGAGGAGAGTGAAGAGGGGAAGGCTGCAGTCTCTCAGTTGCGGGTAGGTCTTTATGATAATGCAGGAAGAGCAGCATTATTAATTGCCCTACTATGCACTTCATCCAGGAAAATTGAAGTATCCTATTCTCGATTGGAAAGGGTGGGTACTAGAAGGAAAGAGAATCTCACCAGACCTCTTTATATAAATTACATGAGAAAGGACTAAAGCAGTTCCCTGTTCTTTGAAATGTTTCTGCTCAAGTACCTGTTTGCTCACCATGTTATTTATACTTCCCAGATCTTTAATTGTAAGGATGAGTACCAGACAATTCAGAAACAATGTTGCAAATGTTTTTTTTAACATCAGAACTTTATCTCTGGATTGCTGGCTCATTACCTTGGCTCTGAAGCAGGACAAAACACTGAAATATTGCTGAAAGCTGCCAAGGATCAATCTTTGCCTTCTATCCTCCATTTCTCATTACATGCTATGTCTCAAAGATGACATGACTTTTTTTTCCATATGTAGGTTGACAACATCCAATTCTACCTCTCGGCCAACTCTCAAACCCTCCACTATTTTCAGATTGTCAGATATCCTGCCCTGGAAGAGGTCCTATTTTCTCCAGTTAAATATTAGGAATAACAAAGATTTTGTATTTAGCCTCAGTCACAAACTACATAACCTTACTTCCAATTCCATCCCTCTCCTTGGTCATTGCCTCATGCTGAACCAAACTGTTTGCAAGCTGTGCATCCTGAACTGAGCTTCTGGCCCAATGTGCTCTCATCACAAAGACCACCTACTTCCAGTTCTGCAATGTCACCTGTCCCCCTGCTGTTGAAACACTCGTAGGTTCTTTTGCTACTTCCAGACGTGTCTATTGCAATGCTTCCTGGCTGGCTTTCCAATTTCCAACCTCTTAGTCATTCAAGCTCAACTGCCCAAATCCTAACCAGCACTAAGTCCTACTATCCATTGCCCCTCTTCTTGCTGACCTACATTGGCCCTTAATTTTAAAATCCTGATCCTAATGTTCAAAGCCCTCCATGGCTTTGCTATGTAACCTTGTCCAGATCTACAATAAGGTCTGGACAAGGTTACAGAGCACAATTGTGCTCTGCATTCCTCCAACTTTTGTTGTATTACGCATTTCTTGTGACCTGCCATGATAGGTAGCATTCAGTGGTATAGAGTCTAAACTCTCAAAGACTCTCCCTGAACCCCTCTCTGCTTCAATCTCTTCCTTTAAGACTTTCCTTGATCTATCTTTTTAATCAAACTTAGTCACCTGCCCTAGTATATTCTTTTAGCTCAGTGCCAGTTTTTGTCCTTATGCTTCTGTGAAGAAACTTAGAACCTTTTTCTACATCAATAGTACTATATAATTTTTCTTTTATTCATTCATGGGATGTAGGCAACACTGCCTAGGTCAGCATTTATTGCCCATCCCTGGTTGCCCTTGTTCAGAGGGCATTTAAGAGTCAACCATATTGCTGTGGGTCTGGAGTCACATGTAGGCCAGACCAGGTAAGAACAGCAGATTTCCTTCCCTAAAGGGCATTTGTGAACCCAGTGGGTTTTTACAACAATCGGCAATGGTTTAGACTTTTTTAAACTCCAGATTATTTTTTTTGGATTCAAATTTCACCATCTGCCGTGGTGGGATTTGAACCCAGGTGCCCAGAGGATTACCCTGGATCTCTGGAATACTAGTCCAGTGACAATATCACTATCCCCCTAATTGCAAGCTGTTGATAAAGGGATAGATAGAAGAGAAAGGGCAGGAATTTGAGGCCATCAAAAATTCAACAAAGGAACTTATATGTTGGTATTAGGAACATAGGAACAGGAGTACATCATTTAACCACATGAGCCTGTTCCACCATTTCCTGAGATCATGACTGATCTGTGACCTAACTCCATATACCCACCTTTGCCCCAAATCATGTAATACCCTTTCACTATGCGAAAGTCAATCCATGATTTTTGGCTTAAAATTTCATAAATGTTTTTGTATACCTCGTTTACTTGAGTTCGGGGGATAAAGCAGCGAGAGTTCAGGGGATAAAACAGGAACGCTGCCAGAATTTGAAAAGGCTGACAAAAATGACAGCGCAAAGCAGAGAGCTGATTGGTAGGTAGTGGTAAGTTGTTTTTCTCCACTTCAAAGCCACATTAAGGAAAGGTAAGAGTTCTAGCTTTTTTAAAAACGAGACTTAAATAATTTTAAACTTGGCTTAAATTTAGGGTAAGAGTATTTTAACTAAAGGTATGGCAGGGGAACTCAGTCCCGTGTGTTGCATGGCCTGCAGAATGTGGAAAGCCTTAGACGCTCCTAGCAGTCTGGATGACCGCATCTGCAGGAAGTGCCACCGGTTTGTCCAGATTCACCGCCAGGTTTTGGAGCTTGAGCGTCAGCTGGAGGCACAGCAGTGCATTCGCGAGCCTGAGAGTTACATGGATAGCAAGTTTTTAGACGTGGTCACCCCGGCAACTTAAGTACAGTCAGAGAAGGAATGGGTGACCACCATTCAGAAGAAGGGAGGCAGGCAGGTAGTCAGGGAAGCCCCAGAGTGCACCTCACTCAAGGACAGTTTTTCTGTGTTGGAAAATGTGACGGTTTGTCTGCGAACTGCAGCCAGAGCCCAGCTGCACAAGGGGGAGGAGAAAAAGAGTAGCAATATTGGTAGGAGAATCAATAGTGAGGGGTAAAACGGGTGTTTCTGCAGCCACAGATGTGACTCCAGGATGGCGTGTTGCCTCCCTAGGGCCAGGGTCAAGGATGTCACTGAACGACAGCAGGGCATTCTGAAGGGGGAGGGTGAACAGTCAGATCATGGTTCACATTAGTACCATCGGCATAGGTAGAAAGAGGGATGAGGCCCTGAAATAAGAATTTAGGGAGCTAGATAGCAGATTGAAAAGCAGGACCTCAAAGGTTGTGATCTTTGGATTACTCGCAGTGCCACGTGCTAGTGAGTATGGGAATAGGTGGATAGAGCAGATGAATGCGAGGCTGATGAGTTGGTGCAGGTGGGAGGGCTTTAGATTCCTGGATCACTGGGTCCATTTCTGGGGAAGGTGGGACCTGAACAAGTCCAACGGGTTGCACCTGAATTGGAACCGGGACCAACATCCTTGCGGGGCTGTTTGCTAGTGCTGTTGGTAGGGGTTTAAACTAATTTGATGGGGGTGAGATACAAAGTGGAGGTATAGTAGGGGGTGATGTCGAGACAAGTATACAAGAGAAACCAAGTCAGCATGGAAGGCAGAGCGTATACAGTCAAGTTAAGACACAAGGGATCATGGAAAGGCTGGATAGCATTTATTTTAATGCAAAGAATCTTGCAAGTAAGGCAGATGAGTTGAGGGTGTTGATTAACACATGGGGATATGATATCATTGCTATCACGGAGACCTGGTTGAGGAAGGTGCAGGACTGGCAGCTCGATATTCTGGGATATAGAATTTTCAGGAGGGGCGGGGTGTCACAATATTGATAAAGCAGTCAATTACTATAACAAGGAGGGATGATATCTCAGAAGGTTCCTCAGATTAGGCCATATGGGTAGAACCTAAAAAAAAGGGGGGCAATCACATTGCTGGGATGTACTATAGACCCCCAAACAGTCAGGGAGAGTTAGAAGGGCAGATATGTAGGCAAACCTCAGAGGTGTAATAATCATAGGGGATTTCAACTTTCGCAATACTAACTGGAATAGACAAAATGTGAAAGCTTTAGAGAGGGTGGAATTCTTAATGTATCCAGAAGAGCTTTTCAAGCCAGCACGTTGAAAGTCCGACGGGAGAGGGCAGTGCCGGACCTAGTTTTAGGGAACAAAGCCAGGCAAGTGGTAGAAGTTTCATGGGGGAGCATTTCAGTGATAGCGACCATAACTCTACGATTTAAGGTAGTTATGGAAAAGGACAAAGATGGACTGGAAATAAAGGTCCTGAATTGGAGCAAGGTTGATTTCAATATAAGACAGGATTTGGCCAAAGTGAACTGGGAGCAGCGACTTGTAGGACAATCTACATCAGACCAGTGGGAGTCATTCAAAATAGTGAGAGCTCAGGGCCAACATGTTCCTATAAAGGTGAAGGATAGGACCAACAAGTCCAGGGAACCCTGGATGTCAAGGGATATGGAGGATTGAATAAGGGGAAAAAAAGGAGGCTTATGGCAGATACAGAGAGCTGAAAACAGCAGAAGCCCTAGTGGAGTATAAAAAATGTAAAGGTGGTGGGGGGGGGTACTTAAAAAAAAAAGTGAATAGGAGAGCAAAAGAGGGGGCATGAAAAAAAACTGGCAGGCAAGGATAAAGGAAAACCCCAAGGTATTTTATAAATATATTAAGGGCAAGAGGATAACCAGGGAAAAAGTAGGACCCATTAGGGACCAAAGTGGAAATCTCTGCGTGGAGCCAGAGGATGTAGGTAAGGCTTTGAACGATTACTTTTCATCTGTGTTCACTATGGAGATGGATGATGTAGGTGTAGAAATCAGCAAGTGGGACTGTCATATACTTGAACAAATTAGCATTGAAAGGGAAGAGGTATTAGCAGATTTAAAAGTGGATAAATCCCCAGGCCCAGATGAGCTGTATCCAGGCTGCTATGTGAGGCAAGGGAGGAGATTGCAGGGGCTCTGAGACTAATTTTCAAATCCTCCCTGGCCGCAGGAGAAGTGCCAGAGCACTGGAGGACAGCGAATGTGGTACCATTGTTCAAGAAGGGTAGTAGGGATAAACCAGGTAATTACAGGCCAATGAGTCTAACATCAGCGGTAGGGAAACTATTGGAAAAAATCCTGAGGGACAGGATTAATCTCCACTTGGAGAGGCAGGGATTAATTAAGATAGCCAACATGGCTTTGTCAGGGGGGCATCTACTCCATTTACTCTGCTCCTGTGCAGTATTAATAATTGTTGATGGATTGGCTGCAATAAATTTTGCATATAGTATTAAGTATCTTAACAGGACAAATCTCAATACACATCTATCTTTCAAGAAGGCTCTTAATCATTTCTAAATGTAATGGGAAACTGTTCTCTTATGGTACGTATCGTGTTGTCAGCTAATGAGTGATGCATTTTATAGATGACCTGTGCCACGTGCTCATGGTCATGCTCTCATACACTCTCACTTTGACAGACATACATAAGAAATAACGGCAGAAGTAAGCCAGTAAAATCATCGCTGATCTGATCTTGGCCTCACCTCCACTTTCCTGCCTGTTCCCCATAACCCTTGACTGCCCTATTTATTCAAAGATTTGCCCACCTCAACCTTGAATATATTCAATGACCCAGTCTCCACAACTCTCTGCGCTAGAGAATTTCAGAGATTCACAACCCACTATACACACACTTTCCTTCTATTTGTCAGGAATCACTGAAAAGCAACCAGAAGTGGAACACTAGTTGTACTGCCCCCACTGTTGCAATGACCTAACTTGACACACGCCATAGACCAAAAGTAGGACGACTTCTGGCTTCTATGGCTAAACAACTCCAATGCTTTCAATTACAAGAGCAGCTTATATCCAACAGTAGGTTCACACTGCAGAACATCTTATGCAAGGAGGGGTGGTTGCTGGTTCTAAGCAGGATGTTATGGAGAAGTTAGAGAAGATAACCTTTGGCAAAGTTGTGTTTTAAGGCTTTTGATGGAGGGAAGAGTTTTAGAGAGACAGAGCTTTGAAAGAGAACTCCCTGTTGTAGGACTGTGGTGACTGATGGTTCTATGGTGGACAGTGGGGCAAAATGTACAGAAGCGGTCACCAATGGAGGAAATATCAGAGCTGGAAAGGATTATGGAGGAATTTCACAACAAGGATAAGCATTTTAAAGTCAGTATGGTAGAAGGCACTGAACCAGTGGAGGGTCCTGGGAAAATAAGTGTTTGTATCAACGTCAGACAGAGCGATTTAGGAAAGATAACTGGTCAGTAAAGACATTGGAACCCTAATACATAGCTCAACATATAAGAAGACACTTCTTTGTATATAGACAAATACCAAGCTTACCAGTACTATCATTGAAAGGTAACAAGTAGAAGTCTAAAACTTGCTACTTAAAGGGAGAAAATTATTTGAGTCATCACCAGGGCACTCCCCTGTCCCTGTGGACTAATATCAGCACAGCTGTCGAAGGCAGCTACCTGCCTTTTTATTTGCAGAATTAACCAAGACAGGATGCTAAAAATAGAAACTATTCAACTGCACTTGTTGGCTTCTTAACATTAAAATGTAACTTAAACTGAGAGCAAACTGTGTAATCACACCCTTGTACTATAAAAATGCTGTGTCTATATTCCCAGCAAAAATGGACAGAATTATGAAATGTAAACTCCAAAATGCAGGTAAAAATTCTAGCAGTTAATTTATCCAGTCACTGCAAACCAGTCCCATGTCAAATTGATATAGTAAACCAGTACACAAAGATTGGTTGCATTCTTAATGCTTGCAAAAAAGGGGCAAAGAGCAGATGGGTCTTGATTCTTTTCTCCACCCACAACTCCCCACTCCCACCACCCCCCACATGCACATTTTAGCTGAATCTATCCATAGTTATCTCATGCTATGCAGGGTGGATATTGCACAGAGTAGGTAACCTATGATCAGATCTTCACATGTAAAATCTTTTTTTTAAACCTGTTTGTACTGCATAAACATTGAAAAATTGAGAACAAGTTTGCATTCAGATTTAACGTTAAAGCTGAGTTTATATCAGCTGCTTACCATATTTTCTGTATTGTGGTTACCATAACACAGCTGTACATTTTGTTGTAATTGGCTGCTGACTTTCTTGTCAAATGTATTTTCTACATTGTAAATGGTGTTTACAAACTTGCCTACACATCTGACAAAAATAGGACAAATGTTTTGCATAGCCAGAGCTATCTGGGAGGAAAGGTTAGGACTCGGATTTATTTCGCAATTAGAGGAAATCCATTTGACTGCATTAAGCTACTAATTTTTTTAAAGAGAGCTAAATGCACCTTAATTGACTTTTTAAAAACCGGGTGAATGGGTTTCACTCCAAATGCAGTCAGCACAGAGTTGCATACAGTAAAAAAAAAATTGTTTTCGATAATGTGAAGATAATATGGTTTGCATTCTCCCTAGATGCGATTAAATAGGCTGAAGGGAATTCATCAGGAAAACCTCTTGTTTTGAATTGAATACAAAGAACAGTGAAACCAACCTGTTGCAGGCTATAGTGTTAAGAGAGGATTAGGAGACTGCCATTATCTTAATTCCCTCTGTTGCGATTCTGATTTTCCTCGCCACTATTTTTAACACTATAACTACTGTTCTTATCTACTATTTTATCACTTGATGTCATTGAATATGTGGCACCTGATTGCAAAATGCTTTGTAAAGTTAGTGCACCAAAGCCTGCCTGCTGTCCACAATGGGCATACATGAAATGATTTTGGGCTATCAGTGCAGCTCCTATTGGGCAAGGGCATAAGGGTCACAATATTGCCTCCTAACACTGCACTAATTGCGTAACCCACTCAGTTCACAGAATGGCTGGTCCGTGAACTCCCTAACCCAAGTTCACGGCCACCCCACCTTGACCCTGCTATCTCACCTGGTCTTGCTAGTCCTATCATATCAGTTCGAGATGAGGCCATCTCTGATCACTTAAGTTACTCATCAACCGCATCCCCCTACCTTGCCCCAACTCCTTCTGCATCTGACCCTGGGGGGAAAAGACTCCAATTCACTTAGTTGCATTTTCAAAATTCCAACTATGTAGCATTTGTTCACCACAGCATTTCCGCAGCTACTGATTTACTCAACTGCACCCTCACTTCCACTTTGATGTCCAGTCTCCAATCAAACCATTACTCTCTCACCCTGGCTGTTCCCTCCTCTTCACTCCCTAAAGTTCAAAGGACACAGACTTGAAAGGAAATGGCGGACAACTGGTTTAGCCATCATTCGCTGTCAGATCTGGCTGATCCACTTAAGGCATTATTGGATCCTGCTCTCATCTGCTAAAACTGCTCACTATTCCAGGATCACCATGGAATGCAAAATTAAGCCCTGATTCTTTCCTCTACTGCAGGCCATCTTCTTAAACTGCTCTCCCCTGTTCCTTTCACCTTTTTGCTGCCCAACACGTGAGGAGCTCAGGGACTTCTTTGTCTAAGATAATCAGATCAACTGCTTCTCCCACTATTCCTCCTTATCAGACTTCCTTTATTACTCCCCCTCCCTGTACTCTAATTTCTCTCCTCATGGTCTCTCTGAACTCACCTGGTTCATGACACCCACCTCCTGTTGCTTGATCCTATTCCAACTGAACTGCTGATCACCCAACTTCCCCTCCTGGCCTCCGTGTTAGTTAATATTGTAAATGGTTCTTTCTCTTTAGGTGTTGTCCTTATCTCCTTTAAATCTTCTGTCATCACCCCTCTGCTCAAAACCCAAGACTTCCCACTATCCTTGCAAACTACTGTCCCATCTTCAACTTCCCTTTCATTTCCAAAGTCCATGAATGTGTTTTCACATCCCAAAATAATTCCCATCTTTCCTAGAACTCCATGTTTAAATCCCTCCAATCAAGCTTCCACACTTGCCACAGAAACGAAACAGCTCTTAGCAAAGTCACAAATTACATCCTATGTGACTGTGACAAAAGTAAACTTACCCTCCTTGTCCTCCTTGACCTGATTGCAGCCTTTGACATGGTTGACTACGCCATCCTCCTCCAAAGCCTCTCCACTATTTCCCAACTAGATGGGACTGCTCTCCCTGGTTCCATTCTTCTCTATTTAATAATAGACAGAGATTAACTTGCAATGGCTTGCCCCCCTGCACTACCTCTGGTGTTTTACCCCAAGGACCTGTCCTTGGTCCCATCTTATTTCCCATATACACACTGCCCCTCAGCAACAACATCCAAAGGCACGACGTTAGTTTTCACATGTACACTGATGGCACCCAACTCCACTGCACCACCAACTCTCTCAACACCCCCACTGTTGACAAATTGTCAAACTGCTTTTCCAATATCCAACTCTGGATGATCGGAAATCCCCTCCAATTAAATGTGGGGAAGACCGAAGCCATTGTTTTCAGTCCTAGCTACAGACTCCATCCCTCTCCCTGACAACAATCTGAGATGCCTTGAGAGAGAAGACACAAAATGATGCAATGCAAAGACAGGCAGGAGTTGGGATAAATCAAACAGAACAGGCCTATTCAATCCTGCTCTTTCTCTCTGGGATACCTGTTCAGCCTTTGACCGTAAAACTTAGTATTTCCCCACCAGGGCCCAGTTACTTCAGTTTCTTCATTATGCATAATCAACTTTCTGCTTTGTTCTGACTCTGCATTCACCCTACTTTTGATTCATTGCTAACCCTGGTCCTTCCCTCATTTCTATATCACTGTTTTTATTTCATGTTGAGCTCATATGTTCTCCAATTCTACCTTTCCTCTTTTTTTGTCCCTTCAACCCTCCCCCAGCCCCCTTTGTCTTTCCTCCTGCCTGCCTTATTTTGCCTTACCATTGTGATGAATTAATTCACCACTTTGCTGGCAAACTGCCCTAATCTCCATCTGTAGGATTCTATCCCTCTCCTTCCCATCTTGCTTCCATAGCTTTGTGTCACAGCATTCTGACCAAGGCCTAGGCTGTGAATGGCATTGAGCAGTCGTCAGGCCCTTTGGTTAGAGTTACCCAACCTTCCACTACTCCTCTTTGGCCTGTAGGTGTGCACTGGCAGTTAGTCTGACCTCAGAGCTGTGGAACTATCAGGTGAATTGGTAAAGGCTTAAACTTGAGCACAAGCAATTAGTTCTAAGACATTGGAAAAGGCCAAAAAAATTCTTACGGGCAATACCAGAAGTGAGGAAACATGTGCATCAGAAGAGGCAGAACAGACTGGAGCGTTTTTCTCTAGAAGAGAAAGTTGAGGGTGACCTGATAGAGGTCTTGCAGTATTGGATAAGGTAGACGTGGAGAAAATGTTTCCACTTATGGGTAAGTCTACAAAATATTTGTTTTCATATTTTGTTTTTATTTTTGTTTCATTTTTGTGTATATTTATTTATTTACATCCTTTTCCCATATACTTTTTATATATAGAAGTGCCTTAGAGTGGTGAGAAAATGGAGCATGCTACCACATGGAGTAGTTGAAGCAAATGACGTGGAGGCATTTCAGGGGAAGCTGGATAGGTACATGAGGGAGGAAGGAATAGAGATTATGGTCATCATAGTGTTGGGTGAAGAGGTGTACTTGGAGGCTCCTGTGGAGCATAAACGCTGGCACGGACAGGTTGGGCCAAATGACCTGTTGGCTTGGTGTAACTTTATTGTAAAAGTGCATAAGTAGAGTTGAAGTACAGATCACTCATGATCTAATTGAATAGTGGAACAAGCTTGAGAGGTTGAATGGCCATCCTAAGTGTCAGTATTTAAGATTAGGAACGTTCTTCGCTTCTGAAACATTATTACAGGCGCATATTCATTTTTTCAGTATTTTTTTAAAAAGCTCCTTTGGGATAAGGGTATCGCTAGTAAGGCCAGCATTTATTGCCCATCCTTAATTGCTCTCAAAAAGCTAGTGGTGAGCTACCTTCTTGAACTGGTGCATTCTGTGTGGATCTAATATACTTTTGTTCCTGTTCTAATGGTTTCTTATTCTATGCACCTTCTGGAAACTTTCCTTTTATGGAAACTTTCAATACTACCAACATCACGAAATTATATAGTACCAAAACTTCATGTGGAGAAGGGAACCAGCAGAAAAAGAGAAAACAATTAAATTCATGTTGAGAAGAGAGGTTTTAAGTTGCTTTTGGAAGAGAGGAGAGGGATAGTGAGATTCTGGGAGCAATTAACAGGAATAAAATGCTCGAAAGACCTCTGCAGTGGAAGGACAAGAAGCGATGCTGAACTGCAGGATCGGTGAGTGCAGTCTGGGGCTTGTGAAGCTAAGAGGGCTTTCACTACCAGCCTTCAACCCCACATTCCCCTCACTTTAGAGAAAAAAGTTAGCAACTGCCTTTTAAACAATCAAAAAGTAACATGCTGGAAATGAACAGCATATGAAAGATGATGTTGATGTTTAGGCATAAGCCTTTAGGGGCCCTGTCATTTTAATCCTTTCTAAGATTTAAAGTTGACATCACTTATTTAATCTAATACCAGTGGCTTTTTTTCCTTTAATTGTATCCCCATCAGATTTCATAGTTATCTTGTGAATGTTGAATTGATAACTATTTGTGCATTTAATTAATTTAATTTTTTCCCTTACTTTCTCAACAGTCCCCCCGGGTGAAAGAGTCTTCGCAGGGTCCAGATGTGAGTCAAAGTTTTTTTTTCTCTGCTTGCTCTCCTTGGGATGTGGATAACTTTAGCAAAAGTGTATTTATTTCCCATCACTTGCTGAAAACATAGTGATGGGCCTTTCTCCTTGCTCTGTTGCCTTCCTTGTGGTTATGGTGCACTCTAATGGTGTTAGGGAGGAAATTCCAGTATTTTAAGCAAATGATGAAAAAATGCCCAAGTAATGACAGTATGTAACTTCAAGGGGAATTTGGAGATGATGGTATACCCATGATGTTACTGCTTTTGCCCTTCTCAGTGGTAGACGTTGCTGGGATGGGGAGGTTCTGTTGGACTTGGTGAATTGCTGCAGTGCATTCTGTCCATTTGTACATACTGCATCCACATTGCAGCAGTGAGGAGGGAGTTCACAAGTCTGATGACTGGGAATGCTGATCAAGCAAACTGCACTATCACTATTACCTGGAAAAACTCAGCAGGTCTGGCAGCATCGGCGGAGAAGAAATCAGTTAACGTTTCGAGCCATGAAGGCTCGAAACGTTAACTGATTTCTTCTCCGCCGATGCTGCCAGACCTGCTGAGTTTTTCCAGGTAATTCTGTTTTTGTTTTGGATTTCCAGCATCCACAGTAGCTTTTAGCTCTTTGCACTATCACTATTATGTTTAATATTTGGAAGGAATTATTTAAAAGCTAGTTAACTTTTTCAGTGTGAGATATTAAAGGTGTTAAAAAATCTAGCTGCAGGTGATCTTGTTGAGAAAAATGGCTAGGGGAAAAGTGACTTCACACTACTTTTCTAGAGTGAGAAAAGGCCATTGGCCCTTTAAAACCAGCTTCATTCTCAGTCGACATATCACAAACTTCCTCCAATATTAAATAGTGCTCTTTGGTTTGACTCCTCTTCTCAGCAAGTAGATGACTGGTGTTGCTGTTGCAATGATTAGTCATTAAGGAAGCAAATGAGCAGCTCATTTTTAAAAAAATTCTCTTGGGGTGTGGGCGTGCTGGCTAGGCAAGCATTTATTGCCATCCCTAACTGATCTTGAAGTCATTATTGACAAATATAATTACTTCCAAAACATCATTGAGTTCAGAAAGCTGTCCTTTGCACAGTGATCAACATGTAGAAAGGAGCGAAAACCTTAAGTTGGTTTGAGAAACTGTGGATGTAGCAATGAAGTGTGAATGAGACCCCTGTATCTTTTTTTCAGATGACTGTTTCAAGTTGGACTGTGACATTTCGCTTATGATTTTTTCAAGGTGGTGATGCTATCTAACTAGGAATACTGGAGCAAAGAACAATTGGCATTCATGGAATAGTACTCTAGCATTAGCCAGCACTGTGGGAGGAGAGAGTGAAGAGGAGAAAACTGTATGTGAGAGGGGACCACTTTTCAATGTAGTAATGGCCCAGTTAATTCTTCAGTGGGTACGTCTGCTACATATCAGTGCCATAGAGCATTCAGGCAGCATTCATCTGGTGCTGCTGCTAGAACAAAGACTGACATTCAGCACCAAAAGAAAAAAAAAGACTTGCATTCATATATAGAGGTTTTCACAACCACCAGGTGCCTTAAAGCACTTTACAACCAATAAAGTACTTTGTGGAGTGTTGTCACTGTTGTAATACAAGAAATACGGCAGCCGATTTGCACACAGCAATCTCCCACAATCAGCAAATGAGATATTGACCAGATATGCTGTTTTTGGTAACGTTGATTTAAGGGATAAATATTGTGCAGAACACTGAGGATAACTACCCTGCTCTTCAAACTAATGCTATAGAATCATTCACATCACCACGAGTAGGCAAATGGAGTGTTTAATGTCCCGTCCAAAAGATGGCACATCCCTCGGTGCTGTACTGGAGTGTCAGCCTTGATCTTTGTGTTGAATAGAGTTGCCCTGTAAAATTAATATTCATTGTGAAATAACAAAAAACAGGAAGCATTTACAGACTGTAATCTTACTGCGATTCACAGTTGGTTTTAATTGAGAAACTGAGATAAAGGACCCATAGTCATGGTGCAGTATGTCAGCCAAGTTGAAAACAAGAACTGGGAATATGAGACACATCAAGAGAGAATTTTTTTTATACAGAAATCACAAAAATATAGTTGACTGTTGGCTTGGTATGCTGTTGTCCCCTCCCCTATGCTTTAGAGTTCACTTCCTGCCTGGTGAAAGAGGTACTATCGCAATATTATCATCTCGACCTCCACACTGAGGGTTTTTAAACGCTGCACTTTGAAGGGTACAACAAATGTGCTTCCTGCTACTATAAAAGGCAATCTGTGTTTAGGTAGGATCAAGAATGGAAATCATTCTGAAAGAAGGTAATTTATTGCTGGATATCCTCTTCGCCCTCCATGTCCATTATTATTACTCATACTTCCAGAACCCCGGTTAAGCACTTCAATTGCTATAATTTTCTTTTTGGACAAAGCAATCTTGCACACTAATATTAGAAAACTCTCCAGCATGCAGCTGAGTCATTGGCAGTTAATGAAGTACCTGGGTCGGGGGTGGTGGGGTGATAGTTGTGGGATGGCACAAGTAGAGAATCTGACAGACCAATTCCAAGCCCCAGGTGCATGTTAGACCATAAGACATAGGAGCAGAAATTAGGCCATTCGGCCCATCGAGTCTGTTCCACCATTCAATCATGGCTGATAAGTTTCTCAACCCCATTCTCCCGCCTTCGCCCTGTAACCTTTGATCCCCTTACCAATCAAGAACCTATCTAACTCGGTCTTAAATACACTCAATTGACCTGGCCTCCACAGCCTTCTGTGGCAATGAATTCCATGGATTCACCACTCTCTGGCTAAAGAAGTTTCTCCTCATCTCTGTTCTAAAAGGTCTTCCCTTTACTCTGAGGCTGTGCCCTCAGGTCCTAGTCTCTCCTCCTAATGGAAACATCTTCCCCACGTCCACTCTACCCAGGCCTTTCAGTATTCTGTAAGTTTCAATCAAATCCCCCCTCATCCTTCTAAACTCCATCAATTATAGACCCAGAGTCCTCAAACGTTCCTCATGTTAAGCCTTTCATTCCTGGGATCGTTCTCGTGAACCTCCTCTGGACCCTCTCCAGGGCCAGAACATCCTTCCTGATGTACGGGGCCCAAAATTGCTCACAATATTCTAAATGTGGTCTGACCAGAGCCTTATAAAGCCTCAGCAGCACATCCCTGCTTTTATATTCTAGTCCTCTCGAAATAAATGCCAACATTGCATTTGTTTTCCTAACTACCGACTCAACCTGCAAGTTAACCTTAAGAGAATCCTGGACTAGGACTCCCAAGTCCCTTTGCATTCCAGATTTCTGAATTCTCTCCCCATTTAGAAAATAATCTATGCCTCTGTTCTTCCTACCAAAGTGCATGACCTCATACATCCCCACGTTGTATTCCATCTGCCACTTCTTTACCCATTCTCCTAACCTGTCCAAATCCTTCTGCAGCCTCTCCGCCTCCTCAATACTACCTGTCCCTCCACCTATCTTTGTATCATCTGCAAACTTAGCCAGAATGCCCTCAGTTCCTTCAGAGTGCCCTCAGTTGCTGAATAACAGAACTCATTCCTGAAGTAAGAAAGAGGTGGCATAGATTCCTGACTGGGATCAGGACGGAAGGAGCTGTACATTCTGTAGATGCTGGTAGCACTGGGGAAAGGAGGACTCAGAAAATGAATACAGCGGTTAGGTGGTGGATTAGATCTGTAGCAAACAGTTGATTAATTTATCTATACAGAGGAAAAAGTTAAAGGTCCATGCTACTGTACTTGGATTAGCACCATTACCAGCAGGCCCCATAATCTTCCTCCCCTGCTTTTACAACAAACACCTGGACCTTTATCGCAAAGATTGAGGCTATCCATTCAGTTGTCTCTCCGGAATACTCCACCCCCATGGCCGTCCCAAGATTCTCCACTGCCCTAGCCCTGAACCTGATTTTTTTTTTCCCTTGCGTAGTTTCTTTTCTATCTCTCCTTATTCCCCCTCTGAGCTCATCTTGTTTGTGAGACAGCTCCTACTCTCTCTACCTCATTCCTGCTAAAATGCGCCCTGCCCAACTTCAGTTCCCCTCTATACTAGTTGGCATTGTTAATTTTTCCTTCACCTCGGTACTTTTTAAAAATTCAATCAGCATGAATTGCTGTTCCCTAATTAACTTCAAGGTGAGCTGCTGTCTTGAATACAGCTGAGTGACTTGCCAGGCCATCTCAAAGGGCAGTTAAGAATCGACTGCATTGTGAGAGTCACATATAGGCCAGACCAGGAAAGATGACACATTTCCTTCCCACAGGACATTAAAGTTGGGTTTTTATGACAACATAGCATTTTCATGGTCACCATTACTTAAATTAGCTTTATATTCCAGATTACATTTTACTTATTTGCATTTGTATTTCAGTGTACAGATGTGGTGGCCAAGGCACATCCATGATTATACTACATTAGAAAATTAATATCCTTTTGAGTAGATCCTGCAGTCATGAAACTCTTGTTATATAGCTGAGCATTATCTCAGGAAAACAGACTCTTTAAGAGTACAGAGACTATTGAACCAGGCAGGAAGGGTATTTGATGAGCGGATCTTTCTTGGCAAAATCTGCTCTCAAAGAATTTTGACGAAAATAGTGTCATGAACAACAAGAATGACTCCTTTTCTCAGTATCACTGGATGTGTTCAAAGAAGAGGCTACAATCCCTCAGATGCAGGACAAATTGGTTCATGCCCTTTTCTTTAAGAACATTTAACAGTGTTTGATGTATTGATGAGGATGGTCCAGGGTGGGACTCCCTGAACATTTGAATGTATTGGGATAGTTTTAAATACATATTTTAATTAAAGTTAGATTTGTGTGATAGGGTAATTTTCTTTTTTTATGATTCATTTATATTTTTTTAAGGAACGAGCAATGTACTTGAAATCAATTGGTATGGACAGTAAAGTGATTAAATTCCCCAGCCACTCTGATGGAAATTAGACTCATGTTTCTGGATCATTATTTCAGACCTCTGAATTACTAGTCTAGTAATACAATCACTATGCTACTATGCCCCCGTATGTTGCCCCTCCCATTCAAAACATCCTTTAATATCCTTCAAGGACATACCTTTAACCCCCCCAACTCTGAACAGGCCTTTTCTCTCTAGTTTTTGAATGTTGTCATCTCACAAATCCGTGCCCATCTTTCCTGTAGTTCTATGTTTGAATTTCTACAATTGTTTTCACCCCTGCCACAGTACAAACAGTCCTATGTAAAATCACGAATGGTATCACTGTAATAGTGATGGGTGGTGCAGGATGTTGCCGCAGCCTTTTTATGGGCACTTGCACCATCCACCTCCAATGTCTCTCCATTGTCCAACTCAGTGGGGCTGCTTTCACCTAGTTCTATCCTTGTCTATCTAACCATACCCATGGCATCCCCAACAATGACTTCTCCATTCTTTCCTAAACTGTTACCAATTGAGTCCTTCCCTGCCTCCTCCCTCATCTACATGTTGTACCTTAATGACATCATATGAAGATTGAGATCACAGTCCACTTGTACACTGACATCCAGTTCTACTTCACTATATTCTCTGGCCCCCATGCTGCCTCCATTTGTCAGATGTAGAGTCTCAGATAATCTGCAGTTTTCCCCCAGTAGAAATTGATAAGACTGAAGCCATTTCCTTTGGACTCCACCACAAACTCTTGTCACAAGTTGCACCTGTTTCCCTGAACCCCTACCTAGCTGCTCTTGCAACCCCAAATCCCTTTTCACCCACCATTGTGCCCTCAGTGATTTGGAATCTTTTACCTAAACCCCATTGCGTCTCCACCACCACCCCCTTCTTCTTAAGATATTCCATAAAAACTCCACCTCTGACTAAACTTTTAGAACCTGTAAACCCTCTTAATATATCCTCTCTTGTCTCAGTATCAAATTTTGTGCGATTACACTACACATCTGTGAGGTGAATTGGGAGTGATTTTTCACATTAAGTTGTTGGGCAAGTTGCCACAGTGTGAGATCCCATGGCAGATCCTGCATCTTTTTATGGTTGGAATTATTATGCAGTTTGCACCTAAATACCACAATTTTCTATGAAAAGCGAGAAATGTGGTAGAAATGCTTGTATTTGCATGATAACCACACTCCATAGATGGGAGAATTTGTAGATATTTACATTTCCAAGTGCACATAAAGCTACCCTTCCAATTTTCCAGTGTTGCCATGAGGTGGTGATATTGTGTACCCAGAATTTGCTAAATAGCAACAGCCTTAATCAAGCATTTAGATGATGATAAAAACCCATGCAGGATCATGCTGGATGTTGGAAGAAACCGTCTGCTTAGATTTCAGTATTTTAATCGCACTTAACTCTGAATGTTTATGAAGCTTATTAGCATGCAATTACACTGTATACAGCATAATTATATCACAGGTTTCCAAGCAGCCTGTGATCATTGCTTAAGTAGACTTAAGCAGGTTACTTGGCATTTTGAAATGCTGAGATTCCCATTGTAACATTTAATGAACCCTGAACTTCCTACATGAAATATATATAAGAGCAAAATACTACAGATGCTGGCAATCTGAAATAAAAGCAGAAAAGACTGGAAATACTCGAGCTCAGGCAGCATCTGCGGAGAGAAATAGAGTTAATGTTTCGGGTTAATGACCCTGAAGAAAGATGGAAATGTAATAGGTTATGAGCAAGGGGAAGCGGGGAGGAAGTACAAAAAGTCTGTGATGGGTGAAGTGGCAGGACAAGTTGAATGTATATCCCCTTGGGTTTATTAATAGAAATAAGGTACAAAAGCAAGGAAGTTACACCAAACCTTTATAAAATACTAGTAAGACCTCAGCTGGAGTAATGTGTTGAATTCTGGGCACCGCATTTTAGGAAAGATATCAAGGCTTTAGAGAGGGTACCAAAGAAATTTAAGAGAATGTTACCAAAGATGAAGGATTTGAGTTATGTGGAGAAGCTGGGGTTGTTATCCATAAGACAGAAGGTTCAGGGAAGAAATCATTGAGGTGTTCAATATCATATCTTTTTGATAAAAGGCGAAACTGTTCCCAGTGATGGAAGGTCCAGTAACCATAGGACAGAGATTTAAGGTGATAGACAAAAGAACCAAAATATGCACAGAAAGTTGTGATGTGAAATGATGGTGAAAGCAGATTCGATCGTAATATTTTAAAAATTGGATAAATATTTGAAGGGAAAAAACTTTTACAGGGCTTTATGGAAAGTGCAGAGGAATGGGATTAATTGAATAATTCTGCCAAAGGGCCAGAAAAGGGATGATGGGCTGAATGGCAGTTTTCTATGCTGTATCATTCAATGATTGTAAATGCTCCCTCACTAACATTAATCTTTTGTCTACATGTGCCATAGACACCACCTAGAGAGCATTTCCAGTACTGCTAAAATTTTGTGGCTCAGTGAATGTATTAATGTTTTGGAAAATTAGGTGGAAAAATAAGCTGGTGTGTCATTTTTATGCATTTTTTTTTTAATTAATAGCTTTTCGCATCAGCAGAAACACCAGGCTCAAATATTCAGGCTTCTGGACAAGTCCAGCAACCTCTACCTCAGCCATCACCAAAAGTACCTGCTGCTGCTACTCAAGCTAATCAAATACCTGTTATTCAGCCCTCGGTAATACCAGTCACAACACCAGCAGCAGTACCGGATCCCAGCCAGCAAGCTGCAGCTCAGCATCAACTACCTGCATCCCAGGTATGCTACACCTTTTAGAAATAGATGAAAGCATTGATTTCTATTTGCTTCATGAGCTCCAGAACCACACTATTTAACACGTTTTCCGCTGATCATAATTCCAAAATTGTGTATTTCATTGATGGGGGCTATAACAACACCTCTTAATTGTTGAAAGTGTTTTAAGTTTGAATGTTCAAAAGAGTAGCATTATAGACAAGTGAAGATGAGAATAAATATTTGAACTATGCTGAAGTTTAATTCCCCTTTTTTATTTTTAAAAAAAAAAGTTTCTACAATCTCCCTTTCACTTAGGAATGATGCACATCCTTCAGCATGTCTGCAATAGTTCAGAGTGGATTATACTTAACTTTGTATCAGCGAATTGATGTAAAGACTAGTCCTAAAATGCCTAATATAAAATGTAATTTCTTTGTTTTTTTACCCCTTTGATGTGATTCCTGTTGAAATTATGTAAAGTGCATGATTTAAGTGAGCTTGGCTTCTCAACAACTGAAGCTGTGCCAGTTTTTGTAGAGATTTTAGTTTCTTTTTTTTCTCTACACAAAAACACTCTGCACCAAGTACAGTAAACTTCTGCCATTCACGACCTCTTTCCCAAATTTGTTTACCCACATGAATATGTTTGTACACCCAATCAACCATTGCGGCCCCAAATCTTCACCCATTTGAGGTATTTGTCCTGAAATATCTTCAGAAATTGGAAAGATTTCCATTAAGGTTAATTTTAAAATACCTGTTTATCATCATCATGGAATTCCAAATGAAGCAAAGAGCCTAAAAGTAAGAGTTTGATTTCCTAGATAGTCAGTGATTGAATTTGAAAACACAATACAGATTTCTAGGGGAGTTGGGGTTGAGCAGTCAGCTGGTGAGCTACTTCATAGATTAATGCTTTGCAGGTTTTAATTTGTTGAAACAGAAATATAGATTTGTTTGGGTGAAAGGGTTAAAAGTTCATCAAGCTTCATTATGAAGTGTGAATAAACTCAAAGCCAAGCTGCTAAATAACATGCTGGCACTGCAGAATAATTATATGCTGGGTAAAATTAAGACTCTAGTTTGCATGTTGTGGTAATGGAGTTTTTGTTGATGATGACTAAAATTAAGGACATGCTTTTTTTACATTTGGGGTGTGAATTAGAGGGATGCCACTGCTCAGGAGAGAGAGTTTAAAAAGTTGGAGAGGTTTCCACGTGGCAAAGCTCAGATGTACAGCAGGCAAGTAATTTTGCAATGGCTGGAACCTATCTAATTCACTCCCGTTATAAAGTATGTTTGGCTTTCGCCATTTCGACCTTTGCGAGAATTTGTGGGACTGTAACTCCTGCAAACAGTGGGACTTTACTGAATACTCTCTTTGATGAGCAAACAGCCAAACACCTGACTTCCAACCTTCCAATCTTGTCACTTAGATAAAAGGCTTGTGGGTTGTGAAAGAAAATTTTAGAACTAGCATACTTTACACCGGGTGGTCAGCTGGAATGGGTTGGCAGGAAGCTTTTTTTAATAGGTTCATGGGATGTGGGCATTGCTGGCAAGGCTGGCATTTGTTGCACAATTGTTCTTGAACTGAGTGGCTTGCTAGCCTATTTCAGAGGGCAAGTTAAGAGTCAACCACATTACTGTGGGTCTGGAGTCACATATAGGCAAAAACCAGGTAAGGACAGCAGATTTCCTAACCCCAAAAAGACAATATATGGGTTTTTATGACAATCGATAGTTTCACTGTCACCATTACTGAAATTTAATTACTGAATTTAACTTCCACCAGCTGCCATAGTGAGATTTGAACTCGTGTTCCTCGAGCATTCGCTTGGGCCTCTGGATTACTAGTCCAGTGACATTGCCACTACGCCACCATCTCCCCATAAAGTTGAGACCAAGGCATTTTAAAATTAATTAGATGTTATAATGGGAAAATGGCAGGAGCTGGTGTTCTGGAAGGATAAACTCAAATAGGTTGAATTTTGCACCGTGCCCCCTGGGAGATTTTTCCTCTTCTGCTACTGACCTTCCAAGTTCAGAATCTTTTTGTGTTTTTTTTGTCCGTTCTTACAATACTTGAGAGAAACAACTGTTGTATATTGCAGCATTAAAAGCTCAAACATGAAACTTTTAAAAGGCTAATAAGTATTTTTGTCTCGAATATAAATGGTGCTTGGACAACAAAACAGTTCAAATTTGGTAAGGTTTTGATTTCAGAAGCAGGCAAACTATAATTGTTTATACGAACAAGGAGTAGGCCATTCAGCCCCTCGAGCCTGCTCCACTATTTAATAAGATCATGACTGATCTGATTAAAATTGAAATGCCACCCCCTCTTCCCTTCTCTCGTTAAATCAAATCTGATCCAAATCCCTTGCATATGTGTGAACTTGTCTACCACGGTCATTGGAAATGGAAATCATGGCACTTTTTCCTTGCCCCACCTCCTCCTCCCTATATTGTGGCCAATTAGAAGACCCCAAGCTGGTGCCTTAGCTCCTATCAATGAACTCCTCACAGGTTAGCGTTGGAATTGGTGATTCCATAATCTGGCTTTCTCAGAGATCATTAGCTCCTGGAAGTAGTAATTCTGTTAATTGGGATAGGAAGTTCAAAAGGCACGGTCCTTTATAACATTTGTTTAGCAATAAGGAATGTCATATTATGATCTTTGGAAGAGTTTTCTTTAATCTGGTGTAGTTTAAATTCTCTGTTTCCAAATTGGAGAATGCACAAGTTTAGAAATTTCTCCAGTTTCTATTTAAATTAGATCTGTATTTGGTGAATTTTACAACCATGTGCAAAAGATTGCTGTGTGGCAGTGACGCTCATAACATTGCCTGAGGCCACTTTCCTGTTATAGGCCTTTGGCAAACGTGCCGCTTGATCATATCTAGTCAACTATTCATTGCTTGCGAGGCTGTGGAATGTTACCAGAGGTGGAATTCAACTTAGTTTCTACCGCTTACCCTACTGCCCGGCAAGCAAATTCTGTTAGGAAGCAAAGCTATCCAGCATTAACAATATGGGAAATTGGTCCTGTTAATTTGCATCTGCAGTTTTAATAGAAACATTTTCTGTTGGTTCTATTTTCCCCTTGCTGAGAGAAGTACCTAGCCCTCACTACATTAGGTGGATCATTGTTGAGGGCAGCACTGGGACAAGACAAATGGCCATAATCATAAAATGAGAGCTCAGCAGTTCAGGAGTAAAATCAAAGTATTGCTATCATCTCTAACTTTTTCACACAAAAAGATATTAGACACCTGGGGGTCTCAAAGGTTGTGGATGCTGGATCAATGCACATTTGCAGAATTGCTATCAAAATATTTTTGTTGGGCATGGGTGTCAAGGGTTATAGATACAGGTAAATGGATGTTCAGGCCAAGATCAGTCATGATCTAATTGAATGGTGGACGCAGTAGAGGGGCTGAATAACTTGTCTTCCAATGTAAGATACCACTTGGTCCTTTTAATTTAAAAAAAAGCCTGACACGTTTGTTTATTGCTGTTTAAACCTTTAAGTATTCGACTTTGAATCTTCCATTTTGAGCAGGCATTGCTTTGACCTTTTCACGGGTTTGTGTAACTTTCATAAAATTGATGCAGTTATTGTGCTTCATCTCTCCCTTCCTTGTGTATCATTCCGCTGAATTGATTCTTGTTGCTTGCAGTTTGTCCCTGGTTCTGCTGCTCCAGATTCACACCAAACACCCATCAGCCTTGTGTTAAGATTACGGTAAGTGAAATCTGATCAGAACATCAAGCTATCATGTCATGAAAAAGTGATTGTCCAAAGCTCTTGCAGTTTTATACTGTATGTGCTGTGATATATGAAATGAGTGTTGTAACAATTCTTTTTCAGACAGATTTGCTTACCATTTTATTTTACAGAATCCCACTTCAAAGCTGTTTAAGAACTATGACATTGTTTGTGGGATGAGCTGAGCTTCCGAAACCCATGTTCTCTTCATTACCAAGACTGCCTGTCTGCTTTTTTTTTCCCCATAATGTTACTGATCTCAACCCATGCCTTAGCACATATGCATGGTTTTGTGACCTCCAGACCCAACTATTCCAATACTCTCCTGGTCAGCCTCCATCTTCCAACATCCATAAACTTGAACTTATTAAAAAAAGTTTGCCCATATCCTAACTTGCACTGACCCATTCTCACATCAGCCCTGTGCTCACTGACCTACATTGATGCTGAGTCCAGCAATGCCTCAAATTTAAAACTATTTTCCTTGTTCAAGCCCCTCCTTACCTCTAATTTCCTCCAGCCCTACAACATCCCTGGAGCCCTGCATTTCTCCAATTCTGGCTGCTTGTGGATCCCCAATTTCCTTTGCCCAAACATTGGCTGTGCCTTCAGCTGTTTGAATCCCAAGCAATGGGATTCCCTCTCTACCCCACTACATTTCTTTGCTCGTTAAAGACGTTCCTTACAACCTACCCCTTTGACCAAGCTTTTGGTCACCTGTCTGAATATCTCCTACATCGCTCAGTGTCAAACTTTAGTTAACAATGCTCCCTTGCAGCACCTTGGAATGTTTAACTACATTAAAGGCATTACATAAATTCAAATTGTTATTTCTATTTTGGCAACTTATTAATTGCAGTTACCCACCAAATGAGGGTCCATTTTCAGATGTTTAGGGCTCTTGGTCATTAATGGGCATGACAATCTGAAAAATACAATGCATTTACACAGTAAACTATGGGGTATAGTGGAGAGCCCTAACCAATAGATCCCATTTCCACTTTCTGGTGTGTGCTGAGTTCAATGATGTTTGACTGACCATGTTCAGCCTTGCTGAAGGAGAGGATAAAAATAAAGTAAGTTCATTACTTATGGTTACTATCCATGACTCCTGAAAAACTTGTGATACAGAGTGAGAAGCTCTCACAGATGAAAAATATCTAAAATTTACATAATATTCCATTTCCAGTGGCGTTGAATGGGGGTGTTGACAGGGGGTTGTTCAGGAGAAGTAGGGGTAATTGGCCAGGTTCAAAAATTGTAATTCGGGCTCCATTTTTAAGTCCTGTTGTTCCTTTTTTAAAAATGAATTCTTATGTCTACATTTCCAATGGAAATTGCTTACGTAAATTTAGTTGCTGTAATTACACCCTCCTTGTAATGTTAGCATCATAGTGTATTCAATGGAGGGAATGCATAGTTGCAGCATGACAACCATGGAAGCCATTTCTATTATAAATAAGAATTTACAATGTAAATTATTGACAGGAGGTGCACACAGCCATTGTGTATATTTTTACTTGTACCCATACACACTGAAAACTATGTTAACAATTGGCTGTGATGTCAAATGGCTGCTGATGTTGACTCTCTACGTTTACTCATGAATAGCCATTTGAGCCATTTATCATTTGAAGAACAACACCCTGTAGAAACTAGCACCTTCAGGCAAAATGGAGGTAGAATTTAGTGGTGGTGAATGTGGGTCACACCCACCAGTTGGAGAACCACTGGGGGCGCCACATCGCCTTGCCACAGGAGACCCGTAGTATTCCGAAATAATCAGGAGCTTACCTGGACAGTTTTGGGCCTCTAACTAAGGCACCAGTAGGGTAGAAATCATGTCCCCAAGACCCTACCCAGTGGATCGGTGATGGATCCTCCTGAGATGGGCAAGTAGGGTGGGATGGACTTCCCAGGGAGGTGATGTCAGCTGGTGGGTGATGGGTGGAAGTGGGAGGGGTTGACTGCTTCCGTATCTGAGGTTGCGAATGCTGCTTAACATTGCGCAATCGTCAGCGGACATCCCCACTTCTGACCTAATGATGGAAGGAAGGTCATAGATGAAACAGTCCATGTCCAAATGCAGCAAGATGTGGACAATATCCAGGCTTGGGCTGACAAGTGGCAAGTAACATTTATGTCACACGAATGCCAGGCAATGACCATCTCCAACAAGAGGGAATCTAACCGTTGCCCTTGACATCCAATGGCATTACCATTGCTGAATCCCCCACTACCAACATCCTGGAGGTTACAATTGACCAGAAACTGAACTGGACTAGCCATATAAATACTGTGGCTACAAGAGCAAGTCAGAGGCTAGGAATTCTGCAGTTGATAACTCAACCGCCTGATTCCCCAAAGCCTGTCCACCACCTACAAGGCACAGCCAGGAGTGTGATGGAATACTCTCCACTTGCTTGGATGAGCACAGCTCCAACAACACTCGGAGCTTGACATCGTCTAGGACAAAGCAGCCTGCTTGATTAGCACCCCATCTACAAACATTCACTCCACCACCCACGCACAGTGGCAGCAGTGTGTTCCATCTACAAGATGCACTGCAAGAACTCCCCAAACCACCTTAGACAGCACCTTCCAAACCCAGGACCACTACTATCTAGAAAGACAAGGGCAGCAGACACATGGGAACACTACCATCTGGAAGTTCCCCTCCAAGCCACTCAACATCCTGACTTGAAATGATATTGTTGTGTTCCTTCACTGTCGTGGATCAAAATCCTGGGACTCACTCCCTAATATCTCTGTAGGTGTACCTACACCACAGGGACTGCAGGGGTTCAAGCAGGCAGCCTACCAGCATCTTGAGGGCATGCAAGAAGACTGTGGTGTAGCTTCACATTGACGACACATTTTTCAGTATGCCTGGTGCTGTTCTGCCATGTCCTCTTGCACTCTTCACTGAACCAGTGTTGCCCCTAAAGGACAATGTCTTGACCAATTGGTTTAAATTTCAAACAATGCTTGGCAGTTAACTGTTAGTCACCATCAGTGGTACATTCTTCATGGCAACGCTGCTTGCCAACCAATCAGCATCCTCTTCACATACGGTATAAATTGTTGTTTTCTTCCTTATGTTGGTATTCTTGCATGTGCCCTGATGAGTGCAAGACAAGAAGCTTTATCATGTCCTTTTTTTGAACAATACTCAGGTTACAGATTGTGGTTGAATACAATTCTGCTGATGGCCACCATCTCATGGATGCCCAGTTTTGAGCTTCTGTATCTCATCTGCATCTATCCCATTTAGTATGGTGGTAGTGCTACACAGCACAATGCAGGGTATGTTCAGTGTGGAGATGGGACTTCCTCTTCACAAGGACTGTGCTGTCACTATACTGTCATGGACAAATGCATCAGTGATGGGTAGATTGGTGAGGAAAAGGTCCGGTAGGTTTTTCCCTCTTGGTTCCCCCGCCACCTGCTGCAGGCCCAGTCTGACAGACATGTCCATTAGGACTAGGCATGCTTGGTCAGTAGTGGTGCCACCAAGGCACTCTTGGTAATGAACATTGAAGTCCCCCACCCAGAGAACCATCTGTGCCCATGTCACCCTCCCTGCTTTCTCCAAGTGGTGTTCAAAGTGGAGGATTACTAATTCATCAACTGAGGGAGGGAAGTAGATGGCATTCAATAGGAGGTTTCCTTGCGTATGTTTGACCTGATGCCATGAGTCTTCATGGGATCCGGATTCAATGTTGAGGATTCCCAGGGCATCTCCCTTCTGACTGTGTACTATTGTGCTGCCACCTCTCCTGGGTTTGTCCTGCTGGTGGGACAGGCCATACCCAGGGATGGGGGTGGTGGTGTCTGGGACATTATCTGTACTGTATGATTCCGTGAGTGTGATATGTCAGGCTGTTGCTGGACTAGTCTGTCGACAGCTCTCCCAATTTTAGCACAAGCCCCCAGATGTTAGTAAGGAGGACTTTGCAGGGTCAACATAGCTGTGTGCTGTTGTTGTTTCCGGTGCCTAAGTCTATGCCAGGTAGTCTGTTTGGTTTTATTCATTTTTGACTTTTCCGTAGTGGTTTGGTACAATGAGTGGATTGCTAGGCCATTTCAGAGGACAGTTAAGAGTCAGCCACATTGTTGTGGATCAGGTGTCACATGTAGGTCAGACCAGGCAAGGACTCCAAATTCCCTCCCAAAGGACAAGCTTCCCCACCCTAGACTTAATCGGAGGCAGACGAGAAGATGGCAGGATCTCCACCTCGCACCCTTCCGCCCGATCACATGGCACCCACTGCCACTGAACTCTCCTCTCTGGGAACATTAAATTCTGCCCAAAGAATGCAAAAGGTGAACCAATAATGACAAATGGGGGAAAAAATTAGTCACATCTGTTGTGCTATAAGATTTTATCAAAATAGTCCAGAAAAGGTACTATTGTTGAAGTATTTACATTTTCAGTCCAGAAAGTGGTGTGCATCTTGCAGTGCCACAAGCTACAGTGGATGTGAGATGATGGAACAAGACAGATGAGCATGACATACAATGACAGGTCCCCTTGTAGGAATAGCTACAGCAGCAGCATTTTGCTGTAATTGCAGGAGTAAGAGTGGCTTTTCAAAACCTGCAGGAAGCATAGTTTAGCAAAGGAATAATTGAAAACGTGGAGTGCTTGTAGACTCAAGAGGTGGTGGAATATGTTCATAATATTTACTGCATAGGTATGACTGAATTAGTTCACTTTCTGTAAACAAAGGTAGCACCAGTAGATTGGGCTTCTAAGTCAGAAGTGAGTTACAGATTTGTTATCTTGCTGTATATAATGGGATCAGTAAATTATTATTAAGGATTTCCATCAGCTACACACGCAATTAACAAGGATAGAAGTTGATGGATGTTTGATAATACCTAGGCTTTCAGAAGTTGCTTGGGGCCAACCTGAAAGCTCTTGGGAATGAAGGAAATTAACTCAATGTAATCAACAAAGGAGTGTGATCAATGGTGGTACACTTAATTGGATGGCAGCATCCAGTAGTATCTAGAGAAATTTGTCCTGGGACATCTGTTCTTTAGTGTTATTTTTAAATTCAGTTGCACATTAGAGCTTTTTTTAAATGTGTATGAGAATTCAGATAATGGAGCATGAAGGTAATGGGATAAATTCAGATATTTCGAGTGATTTAGATTAATTTTAAATGCAACTTAATATTGAAAAATGTTTGATATGGCTAGTAATGGATATGATAAAACAAGTGAAGAGGGCACTCAGTAGCTTCTAACTCAGCATTATTACAAATATGCAGTTCTTTGAAGATTTTCCCTGGCTTGTTGATGCTCCGTAACTACAAAGCTGAAAAAAATAAATATTATTAAGAGGAGCCAGGAATTGGTGTCTTGCCAACATCCTTCTCTTAATAAAACATCAAACAGATTAACTGATCATTCATTTGTTGAACATTGCTGTGTGCAATATGGCTGCTTCGTTTGCATTCATAAGCAGTGACTTATGAATTTGTTGTATCTGAAGCACTCACGTTTGAATGACATAATGTACCATGTAAATACAAGCTATTTCTTTAAGAGAATGCAAAAAGATTTGACTGACTCTCCTTTCCTTGAGCCTTGCTTGACAATTTACATACAGTGCTGTTGGGTTCAGTAGATGATCCCCATAGTACTGCAATGCCATGTTTGTGTGTTTCAAAGTGCTGCACATGTTCTTGTTTTAAAGTGAATCTTTGCTGCCTGAACATGCCTTATTTTAGAACATTTGATAGCAATGTTCTCTGCTCTTTTCAGGGTGAAACTACTGCCACATTTTGGTTAAAAAGATGATCACTGACAACATGCAAAACTGCTCTCTAACAAATTCAGAGCTAAGCTGCAGTTCACTGCATTTCTGTGCATTAATTTATTGTTGCTGCTGGGTCCCCAGATCTCTGTATACTGTGTTCACTGGTTACTCTTGGATACTCTGTCCAATTTCTTCATTACCAAATCTTGGACCCCATTTTTTTTAACTCTGCATTGCTCAGCCTACATTTCCATTTAACGAATACAAATAATTGGGTTCTCCGTTGCATTATAGTTTAAAGAAAATAATTTGCATTTATACAACATCTTTTGTGAGTTCAATGCCCCAAAAAACTTTCCACCTCAGAAGTACATAATTTGCACATTTGCTCATAAAGTGCAAAAAAGTTATACTTGTCGTTGTATTATGTAGTCCTGCTGAACCCATTGATGTCATGACTTCATCTTCAAGTTGGTCATTGGTATTAGCTTGAAGGAGGTGGATAATTGGTACTAGATTAATCTGCTTTTATCACAGTTGAAGTTATTTGCACTTTGCATACATCATAAGCAATAAATATAATTGACTAAATCACATTATACTCATCTGTATAATATTGCAAATATAGCTATAACCTGTGTAAAACTTAACTGAACCGACTGGCTTAATTACACATGCTGTCATCCTAAATTAGTATGTCTTTGTAATCAAATGATAAATTCATGCAGGGCAAGAGTTGCAGTTTTATTGAATGCAAGGTTGAAGGACGAGGCACAAAATTTATAACACCAAAAGGCTTTTGATTAGGTACTGCACATTAGGCCACTTAAGAGCCTATGTTGTTGGGGGTAGTATATTAGCATGGATAGATGATTAGCTAACTAATAGAAGACAGAGTTTGGATAAGGAGGGGCATTTTCAGGATGAAACCTGTAACTAGTGGAGTGCCACAGGGATCAGTGCTGGGGCCACATTTATTTACAATATATATTAATGACTTGAATGAGGTAAGTGAATGTACTATCGCCAAGTTTGCAGATGACAGAAAAATAGTTGGGAAGGCAAGTGGTGAGGATGACAAAGTCTACAGAGGGATATTTACAGGTTAAGTGCGTGGGCAAAAACTTGGCAATTGGAATATAATGTGGGAAAATGTGAGGTTATGCATTTTGGCAGGAAGAATAGAGGAGCTGAAAATTATTTACACAGAGTGCAGAGGGCTGCAGGACAGAGGAATTTGGGAGTCCTTGTGCATGAATCCCAAAAAGCTAACACAAGTTCAGCGTGTAATAGGGCAGACAAATGGAATGTTGGCCTTTATTTCAAAGGGAGTGGAGTGTAAAAATAGGGAAGACTTGCTAAAACTATACAAGGCACTAGTTAGACCACATTTAGAACACTGAACAGTTTTGGTCCCCTTATCTAAGGAAATATATACTGGCATTGGAGATAGTCCAGAGAAGGTTCACTTGGTTGATCCTGGGTATGGAGGGATTTTCTTATGAGGAGAGGTTGAGTAGGTTGGGCCTGTACTATTTGGAGTATAGAAGAATGAGAGACGACCTTATTGAAACATATTAGGTTCTTAGGGGATTTGACAGGGTAGATGCTGAGAGCTTTTTTGCCCTATGTGGGAGAGTCTAGGACCAGAGGGCATAATCTCAGAGTAAGGGGCCACCCATTTAAGACAGAGATGAGGAGGAATTTCTTCTGAGGGCAGTGAATCTGTGGAATTCTTTACCGCACAGGGCTGTAGAGGCTGGGTTGTTAAGTATATTCAAAACTGAGATAGACAGATTTTTAATCAGTACGAGAATCGAGGGTCATGGGGACAAGGCAGGAAAGTGAAGTTGAGGATCTATGAAGTTGATCATCTATGATCTCATTAAATGGTGGAGCAGACTTGATGGGCCGAATGGCCTACTTCTACTCCTACGTCTTGTGGTCTTTAATAGGTACGAAAGATGATGATGTGAATCAGGAACTGATGGCCAGGGTATATCAAACTTACATTGAAAAGCCCAAAGATTGTTGGAGAAAGAGGGAAATTAAGGAGTTGCACAGTTTGAAGCCTTAGGAAAGGAGAAACTGAGGGATCATTCTTAATTCCATCGAAGTTCATTTTGACAAAAGTTGTTTTGCTGTGTAGCCCAAAACAGCTGGTGCTATAGAATCTTCCAGTTGTACACTGCAATTTTGATTCCACCTTCAAACAGTAGCAACTTCATAAACAGCTTAGTTGGAATGTCACTGTTCATGACTTTGCTGTAATCCTTTGTTCTTTAGTAAATAAGTACTGGAAAAATTTTAACACCTAGGTAATGAAATGCTGAAGGGAAGCTTTATTTTAACTGCAAACTGTTGCACTGTAAATTGGTATCTAACAGAGTCAACATCACCAACCTTATAGGTAAAGAGTTCCATGTCATTGGCACTTGCTGCGTTTTTAAAAAAAAGCTTCTTTCTCACATCCCCCTGTATCTTATGCCCAAAGCCTTAAATCTGTGTGCCTGAGTCCTTGACCCATCAGCTAATGGGTGCAGTTTTTCTTTGTCTACCTTATCTAAACATGTCATAATCTTGCATTCCGCTATAAAATCTCCAGGTAGAACAGCCCCAGCTTCTCCAACCTTGCAGCTAAATTCCCTTATCCCTGGTACCATTTTGGTTAATCTCCTTGGCACCCTCCCTAGGACCTTCACACCAGAACTAGACACTGCACTCTAGTTGTGGCCTCACCAGAGCTTTACTAAGATTTAGCATAACTTGCCTGCTTTTGTGCTCAGGACCCCTGTGGAGCCCAAGATCCTAAACTGTATGCTTTTCTAATTTATTCTCGCAATGTGTCATGACACCTTCAGAGATCTAGTGCATGAACTCCCAGGTTCCCCTGTCCCTGCCCTTTAGAACTGTGCCATTAAGTTTTTATTGCTTCTCACTATCCTTTCCACCAAAATGGGTCACTTCACATTTCCCTATATTAAATTCCATATGCCACTTGTCTGCGCATTCTGCTAGCCTACCTTATGTTCTGTGGAAGTCGATTAGTATCATCCTTGCTGTTTGCCACACCTATAAATTTGGTATTATGGACGTATTCTGAAATGTTACTCTGTTCCAAAATGCAAGTTGTCTATATATAAAAGCGGGGAATACCACTGTCTACTATCCTCCAGGTTTCTCTCTCCACGGATGCTGCCAGACCTGAGTTTTTCCAGAGCTTTCTGAATTTATTTCATGTCTCAGATTCCCAACATCTGCAGCATTGTGCTTTCATTTACATGGTTTGCTGTTTTCTGTCCTTAAACCAATTTTTTTTTTTATCCAAGCTGACACTCCTATTCCATGAGTCTGTTTTGTTGACCAGCCTTTTCTTTCTTCCTTTGTGTACACAATGGCACTGCATGGTGCTGAGGAGCACATTGGAAGTGAAAGCTAAGTTGGGGGATATTAGTAATTCTGTTATGTAGTTCTAATGTTCTAATTAATGAAAGTGAAGCTGGAGTAGTTTGTCAAAATAACCCTAAGTGCTTTAAGATCACTTTCATTTACTATATTTTTTACACATCAGTAAATAATGAAAAATATAATTGTTTTTAACACTCTTGTAGATAAAGAGGAAATTCTGAGTGATTAATAGGGGCCTTTTATAGAGCTATATAAGATAATTAATTGCCTGGAGGGAGGCAGTGGTAATCCAGAGACTTGGGGATCTGGGTTTGAATCCCTCTACAGCAGATGGTGGAATTTTAATTCAATTAAAAATCTGGAATTAAAAGTCTAATGACCACAAAACCATTGTTGTAAATACCCATCTGGTTCACGAATGTCCTTTAGGGAAGAAAATCTGCAGTCCTTACCTGATCTGACCTACATGTGACTCCAGACCCACAACAAATATGGTTGACTCTTAACTGCCCTTGTTCAGAGGGCATTTGGGGATGGGCAATAAATGCTAGCCTAGCCAATGATGCCCACATCCCATGAATGAATTTTTTTAAAAAAGGAGGATGTTTTATGGCTCAGCAAATGGGAACCTTGATGTTTGATGGGAGAACATGTTAATTTCCTGGTGTATGGCACCACATCATTACATTTGTGATCTAAGTTATTCTTTTACAACATAGGAAAGAGAAAGTTAAAGGATAATCTCCACAACACTGCTGAGTGCTCCCAGCACTATGGATTGACTGACAATGAGTACAAAAGCAAAATACTGCAGATTTTGGATATTGAATTTAAAAACTGAAAATGCTAAGCAGGTCTGGCAGAGAGAAAAACACAGTTTTAGGCGTGTGACCTTTCATCAGAATTGTGAAAGTTAGAAATATAATAGGTTTTGAACAAATGAAATGCGGAAGTATCAAAGGAAGAACAATCTATGATCGCGTAGAGGGCAGGAGCGATTAACTGACAAAAGGTTTCATGGTGCAAGGCCAGAGAAATATTAACGTGATAGGTAAAGAAATAAAAGATGTTTCTGGCAGAGGTGTAATGGCAGGGTAGCTGTAGTCCAAATACAGAGTAAAAAGAAATGAGAAAAAAAAGCAAAGAAACCCAAAACAAAATGGGTGCAGAGGTTATGAACCAAACTTGTTGAACTCAATGTTGAGTCCAGAAGGCCCAGTCAAAAGGTGAGAACTGCTCCTCGAGCTTGTATTGAGCTTCATTGGAACACTGTAGTAGGCTAAGCTCATAGTGGGAGCAAGTGGGCGAAGTAAAATGGCAAGCTCGGGGTCACACTTGCTGAAGGAATAGAGGTGTTTGAAAGGAGGTGGTCCACAAAGTTGAGGGCCCTGTCAACCACAATGGTTGAGGGATGGTGGGTGGGAAGGGGAATCCTTGGTTGAGGGAAAAAGAAAGTTATCAGAAGGTCACGTTGTCCAAACCGATGCAATGCAGAATAGTTTGGAGTCCTTACAGAAAGTGGGGTGTGAAGAAATGTGATCAAGGTAACTAGAGTCAGTGGGTTTATAGTGAATATTGGTTGATAGTCTATCCCCAGAAATGGAGGCAGAGAAGTCGAGGAAGGCAAGGGTCAGAATGGACTGTGTAAAGGTGAGAGAAGGCTGGAAAATTGAAGCAAGTTGATGTTTTCCAATTCTGGGTGTAAGCAGGAAAGGGCACCGACAGTCATTAATGTACTGGAGAAAGAGGTGACAGAGGGTGCCTGAGAGAGACTGAAACAAAGAATGTACCACATCCCATGAAAAGGATGATGCAGCTAGTACCCATGCAGGCACCTACAGCAACACCCTTTATTTGGGTGAAGAAGTTGTTTAATATATGAACAAATTCAATTAGAGGAAGGTGGTGGCGGATGGGGACTAGTTGGCCCTTCAAGTAAGAAGAGAGAACTCTTACCTCCATCCGCCACCACGATGGTCTGTAGAGGTATTGGATATTCACTTTAAAAAGGGAGACAGTTAGGGTTAGGAAACTGGGGAAACCATTTGTGTCAGAGGGCAGTGGAAGAGACTGGACAAGGGGAGAAAAAAAAAGTTGAGACCAGAAGAAATCAGCTCAGTAAGGCAGGAACGGACTGAAACAATGGGTGGAATTTAATGTCTCCCTCCCCTGAAGTGAGTTTCAAGGTAGGGGTTGGCCGTTTCATAGGGCGGGAGGGTGAGGAGTAAGGACCCTGTCATTTTCCTGCTTCCCCAAACCCTGATAAAGTCCTGGGTGGGCAGCCTTACAGTCTGGATGTCAATAATTTTCCATTTTAGGACATCAACCAGCGGCTTGCCGTGTGAGGATATCAACAAGCAAACTGTCAGGCTTGCCTGCAACCTAGTTGGGCTGAGGGAGGGGTTCCCTTGTTCAAAGGCATTCCACACCTGATCGAGGGACCCAGCTTAGGGAAGTCGAGCTCAACCCTACTATCTCTCCCTCGCTGGAGACCCCCTCGGAGCAACTGCCATCCCATCCTCATTTTGCTTTCTTCAGAAACCCTTGGTGAAGATCCTAATGAATTACTGGCACCAGCTACTGCTACTAGGCTACAGGCAAGCCTGACAGTTTGCTTGTTGGTATTCCCACACGGGGAGCTGCTGGTTGACATCCTTAAGTGTGAAATTATTGGCATCCGACAGGAAGCCTGCCCGCCCAGGACTTAATCAGGGTTTGGGGAAGCGGGAAAATGGCAGGGTCCTTACTCCTCACCCTACCCCCCCTATCAAACGGCCAACCCCTACCTTGAAACTCCCTTCAGGGGAGGGAGGCATTAAATTCCACCCATTGTTTCAGCCCATTCCTGCCTCACTGAGCTGATTTCTTCCGACCTCAACTTTTTTTTTCTCTCCTTGACCAGTCTCTTCCCACTAAATCTCTGACTCTTCCACTGTCCTCTGTCACTAATGGTTTCCCCAGTTTCCTTACCCAACCTTTTTTAAAGTGAATGTCTAATACCTCTGCAGACCATCAGTGGGGGATGGAGGTACGAGTTCTCTCTTCTTACATGAAGGGCCAACCAATCCCCATCTGCCACCACCTTCCTCTGACTGAATTTGTTCATATATTAAACAGCTTCACCCAAATAAAGGGTGTTGCTGTGGGTGCCTGCATGGGTACTAGTTGCATCATCCTTTTCATGGGATATGTGGTACATTCTTTGTTTCAGTCCTTCTCAGGCACCCTCTGTCACCTCTTTCTCCAGTATTCCCGACACTGCTGAGAATAAAAAGCTCCCAGTCTCTGGTTGGCAGCTCTTGGGGGTGAGATTTCCAGTCTACTGGGGGAAGTGCAGCAATTAAATGTCTCCCATGGAGCCGGGAACACTGGTGGCAGGTTTCCCACTGCCAATTAGGGACTTCATTCCCTCAGGGCTCCCGGAGATCCACTTTTTCTGGCGGGCTCTCCACTGGCCGCATTAAATTCTGTCTAATGAGTTGACTAGGCCAGTCCTGCTTGTGGATTTTGAGAAGGAGGTAGAAACGGGCTGTTTAGGGTAGGGGGACTGAGGTTGGAGGTACTGGTGATAATGCCCCCATAGAGGATGAGGTCAGTGACACTCCTGGAAAAAATGGCTTGACATTCAATCGTGGGTCATAATCCAAGGGGAGATGGGGAAAAGTATCAGAGAATCGACATTTGCCCTCTGCTCAGTAGAAAGCGCTACGCCAGACAATAATAGTCATCAAACCTAATTAGTTTGATTAGTATGTTAGGGTTAGACCTGAGAGAACAGAGTGCTGCAAGTTCAGAGGGAGATAGATTAGAATGAGTGAGAGGAGCAGAGAAATTGAGACGGTCAATGTTATGCTGGCAGTTCTCAATGAAAAGATCGAGAGAGGAAGAGGGTAGAGGGAGGGGTCCAGGTGGAGGGGGAATTCTGAAGAGGGTTAAAAGTATTTGCTTAGCAAGGGGAAAATACCTGGCCAAATAAGTGTGCACAGAGGTGAAGTCATTCCGAGCTCAAAGTTCAATGAGGTGGAGACACAAGGGGATGAAGTTGAGGCCTTTGCAAAAGTTAGATTGTTCTGGGTCAGAGAAGGTGAGGTCTCAAAAACACAGCAAGGGGTGATATTCAAAGAAGGAATGTAGTCAGAGGGAAGCAGAGGGCAGGAAGGATCCAGATGGGTGTTGGTACCCATGAGCTATTAAAGCTTATGATCCTTCAAACCTTAAAGGAAAATAAAAAGTTTTTGTTGAAGTGCTGGATGAGGCAAAGGATGAAATGAAACTGTGGGCCATGACTGCTTTGAAATAGCGGGTCAGTCTGCTGAAAAGAGAAGTCAAGAGCATGCATGTGGTGTATGTGGCATTGATTGTGGATCTCAAGGTCTGTCAAAAACAATGGTTTGAGGAATATGATGAATGCCTAGGAGATATCTGTAATTATGGATATATCCACAACATGGAGGGTGGAATTTCAGTTGGAATCCACATGGAATAAGTTGGAGCCAGAGACAGTTGCTGAAGAAAGAGATGTTGCCGTGAAAGAAATTTGGTGGATAGCTGATAAAACACAAGAATTGAACTAGAAAACAATGAAGGTGAACAAGGTAGTCCAATGGAAATCCCATTGGAGAGAACAGAACATTTTCAAGGTGGGAATTCTTGAAGAGAAATGGCAGTGAATTAAACGCTAATATAAAAGCAAAATAAATTTTAAAGAATACATTATATACTATGTTGACAATGAGTGACCTGCCCTCAGTTGTGCATGACACCCACTGAAAAGGGGGAGAAATAAAGGGATTTGTGCTCTCTATAAAAAGCTTGTATGTACTAAAATGCATGAAAAAAGCATCCCTTGATGATGGATTATAATTTCAATAAAGTTCATAATGAGCCTGATTATGTACAATGTTAAATAAATTCTTCATTAATTACTATCTTGTACCTTCCATTTATTGTCTATCAATCAGACTCTTAAATTACTGCTCCAAGTGTCTGTTATATTTGAAAATGTCATCTTTCCCCACAGAAATTTGAAGAAGGAGCTGAATGACATAAGATTTGAATTTACTCCAGGTAGAGGTAAGATGTTCCTCCATTTTTATTTCTCATTTTTAATTTCATGCTTCAGGTGAGGGATCTCAATGTTGGGAACCTGCTGTCATTATTGAGGATTTATGGATTAGCTATATTCCTTTACTCTGCCCCATTAAGGTGTCTTAATCCCAGCCCCAGGAGAAATACTACTGCAGCAACATGTTTCCATTCCCCACACACCCAGTCAACCTTTTGGCTGCAACTCTCAATCTGTGACGAGCAGTGCACAGGTTTGGGATATGAACCTACACACACATGACACTGAAATCCAAAACACCAATAAAAAGGTTACCAATTTAGGAGTTTGGATGACTCGGTGTGATTTTTTTTTTTTGGTCACCTTGTACTGTGGGAGGCATTGCATTATTGATGTGCTCCTAACCATCATCCTTGATTGCTACTGCATAGCTAGATGATAGGAATACTGCTCAAAGTAACTAAAGCTTAGTTACTAAACTGACTTCTCTCTGTTTTAGCATCTCTATAGAACAGCATAACTAAGACTCGAAACAACTTTGTGCATAGTGGTGGGCATAGCCATCTGGGACTCTGTGCTGACTATACTTAGATTCCACAAGATTCTTAGATTCTGAATGTTCCTGAATTGTGATGCAGCTTTGTACCATCCCCAAGTTTAATTCTGAATATTGCCTGGAAAGCCCCATATTGTAACAGCTTTATAAAATGTACTGAGCCAGCTGTTCTGCAATCCTCAACATCCTTTTAAATGTTTTTTTAATAATCATCAGTTCACCCAGACCATTGTTGAAATGACTGGAGTTAATAAGTAGATATACTAAGTCACTACATAGTAATGACCTTCCAAACCAAAAGCATACATTGTTGAAAAGGGCTTGCCTTTCAGGGTGCTGAATATTAAGAATTGGCACATTGCTTTCCAGATAATTCCAGTTGTTTTGGAAGTTAGCTGATTGTGACATTTATTACTGTTTTCTTTTCTGAACTGTCCTTATTCTAATTCCCACCTTTTCGTTTTCTCCATGTACATCATTGCATTGCCTCACTCTTACCCTATCCTAATACCTTGCTAATCTAGTACTATCTGCGTCTCCCAATTCTCTGTAAACCTTGTTTCTCCTCTGTTACCTCCAGGTTCCCAAATCCCGGTTAGTTTAAAAGCACTCACAAACCTACAAGGACCTTGAACCCGGCTCTATTCAGGTGCACCTGTCTGGCCTGTAAATACCTCTTCTCTCACAGAATCCATCTAAATGTCCAAGGAATCTGAAGTCCTCCCTCCTTTCCAGCCACACATTCACCTGCTCTATCCTTCTATTTCTGTACTCACTAGTGCATGACACCAGGAGTAATCTAGAAGATACCAACTTTAGGGTCCTGCTTTTGCTAGTCTCCTTCCTAGTTCTCCAAAATCTACCTGTAGGATCTCACCCCTCTTTCTACCTATGCACCGATATAGACCACAACCACTCCTCCTCCTTCAGTGTTTTCAGCTGCTCCGTAACATCCTTGACCTTGGATTGAACTGTCTGGATACTTGAGTAGTACACTGAGCAGTACTAACCCATCCATTGATAAAGGCAAAAATATCTTTCATGTCAAACACAAGTACATAATATGGAGTTCAGATTATAGACAATCACTAAAATTTTTAAATAGGTGTAACACATTGACCAGCTGTAATTAACAAGTTCATACATTTTCTGGCAGATACAGCAGATGGTGTTTCTCAAGAACTTGTGTCTGCGGGCCTGGTTGATGGAAAAGATGTAGTAATAGGTAATTATTGCCAACACTGCACTGTATAGCTTCTGAATTTGAAGAATCTTTTGGGAGATATTCTGTCGCGCAGCCTGCCATACTGGATACAATATTGGACTAGTAATCCAGGGACCTGCACTAATACTGAGAATGTAAGCTCGAATCCCACCATGGTACTTGATAACTTGAATTTTGTTCTGAAATAAAGGAAGTGAAAAGCTAGTATTAATAAATGTGATTGTGAAGCTATTGGGTTGTTATAAAAACCCACCACTGCCTTCTCAAGATATTAGAGGGTCTTAGTTGGTTGTGGTCTCTTTTGATGCAAAGTGCTATCTCAGAACAAACTCAGTAAATAATAAATCAGGATAGATTCACTATCAGTACGGTTAGTCTCCCTTGTGTCTAAAACATAAATTTCTTGAATATATTTTTCAAGCATAAATTATTAAATATTTAAATTATTTTTTAATTAGTTGCAGCAAATCTACAGAAAATAGTGGATGAACCAGCTGCAAATAGATCTGTCACTTTCAAATTGGTGAGTATAACTTTTCCGTACTAGTTTGAGTCACTGTTGTTAACTGATGTTTCAGATTCAGGAAAGGATATAGATATGTCCATTGCAGAATTTTAATTCGAGACATGTACATGCTTGGAAGTCAGTTGCAGCCCTCAGTAGGCTTGGTCTCCCTTGTGTCTAAAACATAAGAACATAGGAACAGAAGTAGGCCATTCAGCCCATCAAGCCTGCTCCATCATTCGATTAGAGCATGGCTGTTCATCTACCTAAATGCCACTATCCTGCACTATCTCCATATCCCTTGATGTAATTTATCACCAGAAGTCTATCAATTTCTGTCTTGAACATGCTCAATGCTTGAGCTTCCACAGCCCTCTGGGGTAGAGAATTCCAAAGATTCACCCCCACTGAGTGAAGAAATTCCTCCTCATCTCAGTCTTAAATGGTCTACTCTTTTATCCTGAGATTTAGTCCCCTGGTTTTAGACTCATCAGGAGAAGTACCTTATCTACATCCACCCTGTCACATCCTGTAAGAGTTTTAAGGTTCAATGAGTTTCATTTTTCGAAACTCTAGGGAATACAGACCCAGTCTCCCCAATCTCTCCTCATAAGACAATCCTGCTATCCCTAAGATTAACCTGGTGAACCTCCGTTGCACCCCCTCTTTGGCAAATATATCCCTCCTTAAATAAGGGGACCAAAACTGTACACAATACTCCAAGTGAAGTTTCACCAAGGCTCTATGTAACTGCAGCAAGACATTTTTACTCCTATACTCAAAAAATCCTTGTGATGAAGGCCAACACACCATTTGCCTTCCTAATTGCTTGCTGCACCTGCATGCTAACTTTTAGTGACTTATGAATAATGACACCCAGGTCCCTTCGGTCACCTGCACTTCCCAGCCCCCCTCAACTTAAGATATATTCTGCCTTTCTGTTTTTGTCTACCAAAATGAATTACTTCACGTTTATTCGCATTATATTTCATCTGCCATGTTCTAGCCCATTCGCTTTTCCAAGTCCTTGTGAAACCTCCTTGCATCCTCCTCACAACTTATGTTCCCACCCAGTTTGGTGTCATCAGCAAATTTGGAAATACTACAATTGGTCCCCACATCCAAATCATTTGTATAGATTGCGAACAGCTGTGGACCTAGCACTGATCCTTGTGGTACCACATAGTAACAGTCTGCCATCCTGAGAATGATTCATTTATTCCTAATCTCTGCTTTGTCTGTTAACCAATTCTCAATCTATACTGGTGCGTTTTCCCCCAATCCTATGCACCTTAATTGATTTACTAACCTCCTATGTGGGACCTTTATAAAAAAACCTTCTGAAAATCCAAATACACCATATCTATTGCTTCTCCTTTATCAGTGCTACAAGAAACATCCTCAAAAAACTCCAAGTTTGTCAAACATGATTTCCCTTTCATAAATCCATGTTGACTGTCTCCAAGCTATCTGCTGGTTCACCTGCTCTGGGATTCACTTGGTATGATTGAGGACGAGAGAGACATTGAAGGAAAGTGTTTTAGAAAAGGGAACCAATGGGTTTAGTGAAGGTGTATGAGGGATCTGTGGAAGGGTTGGAGGAATTCATTACTGAGGAATGTCACTCTCAACAGAATCATTGACTGACCCATAATTGAATTGTGTCCAGAAAGCAATTTTTTTGTATTATCATAGTTTAATTTGAGTATATAACCTCATGCAAAAAATCTATTACAACAGAAGTATTATAAACCTACACTTTGCTGAAAAAGTACTCATATGGACTGGCTGGATCTACAATTTTGCAGAGTGGGGAGCTTGGTCTATAAATAAAGTACAGGGAGAGAGAGGGTCTGTAATATTGTATGTAACTTGCTGCAGGTTAAACAATTGACTATACTGAGTAACTTTGTGCAGGGAGGTAATTGCGTGAAGTTTTTTTTTCTCCTCCTAAAGATAATGTTGCTAGCATATAATTCCATTGTTACGTTCTTCCTCATACATTATCCAGGTGGTAGTCAGTGTTCATGTGCAAAATTTTAGAAATTCAGGGGAATGTTTGTAAATTACTTGAATGGGGAGGGCGAAGAGATGGAGAAATACATTTCATAACTTAGTCAATTAAGTCCTTGCCCAGAGTCCACCCTTGCATACTCTCTCCTCTAAGAGAATCCTGCTTGATTATTCCTCACCAGCCAACTCAGTCCCATCAGGATCCTTCCTGGCCTGTCTGGCTCATATTTAGTATTGACAATATACTTAGTAAGGCAGCAAATCAGGTTTGTTTACAGGAATGATTTTTAATTTTGGATATACAATTTACAAGTTGGGTGATTATGCTGTGGTATTTGTTAGATTTTCACAAGTACATTTGAGTTGTGGATGTAGTAAAAGAGGCATATTGGATTAGAGTAGATGTTGCACTGTGGAGTTGGCACTGGGGTGCAGGCATCAATACACCCCATTGTGTATTTTCTGTCATTGGTTAATTGTACATTTTTGCTTACTCTTTGTTTTCTAACTACATTGCTGCTTGCTATGTTCTTTATACGTACATGCTCTTGCAGCAAAATCCTGCTGTTTACCTGGAGAAGCATGAAGCAATAAGACCAACTGGCACATGTTGATCAGTCAGCAGTTGCTGACGGTAATTTCAGCCAGGTGCTGAATGATCTGTTTTATGTTGGGTGTTTGAGAAGTTGAGATGAGGTGGCACTGATCTCATTTCATTCCTCAGTCTGAGTGTGCTTGGGGTGTGTTTTTGTACTGCAAATTCAGAGTGTAGGATTATTGAATTTTGGGCTTTGAGATGTTGTGAAAGTCAGAATAACATTTTGACAGACAGCAGAACAGACTTTCTCCTCCAACCCCCATCGCCTCAGTATTCTAACCATTCATTCATAAATGTTCAAAAGCTTTATCTGATTAGAAGTAAAATAATTTTGTTCCTAATTTGCAGTTACCTGAATTTTATTTTGTTTTTTGGAATCTTCCTATACTATGTGCTTCCCCACCACCCCACCATGATGGGGGAGGTTGTGGCAGAATGGTATTTTCACTGGGCTGGTATTTCAGAGTCCCAGGGTTATGCCCTGGGGACCCAGGTTCGAATACCACCACGGCAGATGGCGAAATTTGAATTCAATAAAAATCTGGAATTAAAAGTCCCATGATAACCACGAAACCATTGCCAATTGCTGTAAAAACCCATCTGATTTACTAATGTCCTTTAGGGAAGGAAATCTGCTGTCCTTACCTGGTCTGGCCTACATGTGACTCCAGACCCACAGCAACATAGTTGACTCTTAAATACCCTCTGAAAAGGGGGCAATTAGGGATGGGCAATAAATGCTGGCCTAGCCAGCAACGCCCACATCCCATGAACAAATATTAAAGAAGATAAATGGACTGTCTATGTAAACCTTTCTGGGTGCCAAGTGTTGATAGAAATTAGCCTAATCATTCTATGTGGAGCATGTTTGGCTTTCATTTGGTAGAAATTAAGCCTTCTGTTATGATCCATGCAGTTGGTAAAGTGGAATTATTTAAAAATCCCAGAGGGAAACTTTAAACAACTGTCATAACCTATAATTTTTAAGTGTTATGTTTGAGATACGACACTAAACTCAGGAATCAGACCACTAGTTCTCGAGGTTTTACATTAAACTAAATTAAATACTTTATTAATTTACACAGGTTAAAATATATATACACATGGCTACAAATTACTACTATCATAACTTTTAACAAATTCCCAAACTAATCTCCATTAAGGCAACGGCAACCCATAGACTTAACCAAACACCAGACAAAACATTTTCACCTTACAAATTCAAAATGAGGTTCCTTTCACTGTGGACCCAGTTGGAGGCTTGCAGCTGCCTTTTGATTTTACATTGCCTCTGCCTGCACACCCGAAAACTACTGAAGATATACCTACCAGCCCCATTGAATGTTAATTCTCATTGTGTCAGCAACCTCTTTGACCTTCACCTTTTAACAATGAAGCCCCTTTCATAGTACCAATTTTATTAGTAATATAAACATATTGCTTGGTAGCTGCTACAAAGGCGTCAAATTTTCACCCCACTTCTTGAATGCTCTATTCAAAAAATGCAAATGCACGTTATCTCTCTTACATATCAAAAACTAGTACATATCAAAGCACCCAGACTAGCTGGCTTTAATCCAATTAAGACATACCCATAGACTAACCTCTATTTTAAAATACATTAATAGCTTCACCATTGTTAAGAATCTGGACACTCACTCTGCCTCATCAGTTCATGAATCTCCCACAAAATATATAAAATAAAAATTCTGACCTAGTTTCTTCTCTTCCTGCCCAAAGGGCCTGACTCAGGACAAAGAAACTAATTGCTGCTTGTTGATCACCATTGGCAGCCACTGATGGCGCCTTCTGCCCAAGTGCTGATTGTTTTGCAGGGAAAGTTCTCTGCTCCTGTCAACTCAAATTCTCTATTTCCCCAATTGCCATGTATTTTTCTGAATGACTGCAATACACCACTTAAGTGGCCCATCATTATGTGGAAGCCTGGACCATGAGTGGATGTATGCTTTTTCATTCCTAGGTGGCATCTTAGTCAAGCAAGCCTCTAAAAGAATCATAACTGTTAAGCATGTAAAATTGGCTGTTTGTATCATCAAGTCTGTGCCAGTGTTTTTACCACCTGGTCTAATTCTACTCAGTAAATCGCTTGACCTTCATGCATACTGACTCATGCACACTGACTTTCCAGCGAGATTCACCATTTGATTTCAAATTCATGATTGGGAACTTGGAATGCTGATAGCTTTCCCATCCTGATGACAGGGGTAGTCAGACTGCTTGGAGCAGCCTGACTAATACTGTACTGGCTGAAATTAACTAACTCGACAAAGATTACGAAATGAACTAGGGACTTTCTGTTCTCCATGGCTCAAAAACAGAATTTAGTATAATGCTAGACAATCTCCCATAGCAATGAATACAAGAGTTTCAAGACCAAATGTAGCCTTCAGGCAAAGTAGGCTTAGAGCAAGATGTGCAGAGGTAACGGAGTCCCCATTTTGAAGACTGGCCTTCTACCTTATATCAAAATATTGTATAAAATTAATTACTTACAGTTAAATGACAAAACGGAGGGCAATGTTTTTGGGTTGATAAGGAGCGTGGTACTTAGCCTGCCGTACAGGTTGAGTTCGAAGATGCGGAACTAAAATGGTTGAAGAGTGCAGTTACATTATGAAGGTTTCCATAGGCAGTTGCCATTATAAATGTCACAGGAATTTATATTGGGAAAATGACAGTAAGTTCATGCATATGTACCTTTTTTAATGTTTTTGATATTAAAGCATATTTTTTTGATCCACAGGCTTCCGGTGTTGAAGAATCAGATATTCCTGATGATGTTAAACTCATAGGATTTGCACAACTTACCATTAGTTAAGTCACACTACAACAAATAAAAACCTGCTGACCCCATCTGTGAATAGGTATCTCACTGGTGTTGGCCTGAGGAAACTTGTACTGCCAAAGAGTGATGACATTGCCCGTAGAAGTTGCAGCATTTAACTCCCCCCGCCCCTCTTGCCCTGTAACAAAGAATTGACAAATAGAAAGTGAATTGAGCATTTGCTTGCAGTATCCTAACAATGGAATAATCGCCATCAGGAGCTTTCCAGAGCGTTCCAGCTTGCAGATTTCTCACAAGATAAGGAGTGCCCTCTGTAGGCAAACTGCAGAATTGTCAGCTCTCACCTATTTTCCTTCGTCGTTTTCCCCCCCCCACTGCCAACACCCTTTTTTAAAATTGCCTTATTTTTTGACACAGCTTTACTGATCAGCTATAGAAAAAAACCTCTTCCCCATGGTACTCGATGAGAACTAGTGCAACAGATCAAAAAATTGAGATTGCTGTAACTCATTCTTAACTTGTGATTGGTTTTCATTAAGCACCCGCTTTACAAAGATTAAAATGAACTTAAGAGCAATGCTGATATTTTTTTTAAAGTGCAGTTCATCTGAATTTACTTTTCAAAGGGCTGCAACCCAAAAATAATGGGCTGCACGTCTGTTTTTTTTGTTTGCGCTTACTGCGCACTAGAGCTACCCGGGCACATCATTAACTGCCTTTGACATGATCTAAAGTAGTTTTATTTTGTTTATATGTGGTAATGATAAAACCGGAATATAAATATTAATGAGAAAGAAATCACTGAGGGTGAAGCCATTTCTTTTCATTTATATAATATAAAGTATTATGACACGATCTGTAGCCCACCTTTATAATCTGCAGATGGAGTGTGCGTTTTAAAAAAAAATTGACCCTGCAATTGGTTTAGTCTTTTCCTAGTACCAGTGCGAGAAGTTGGTATTAAGAGGAAAATTTTTTGAACTGTCAGAACTTTTAGTACAAAAATAAATTTAAAAATTTCAGCTGCTGAACAGCCAATTGTATCTTGTAATTCTCTTCATAGATTGAGAGTATCCTGTTTAGATTTCTGCGATGTCCTGTAGCTTTGAGTAAGACCACATGTCGGTTTGTTAAACTTGCTCCTTGGGACTCATCTTTGTGTTGCAAAATGAAAATATGAAATATGCAACATTGAATAAGCTCCAGTGACAATATTGCGCAATGTATTGGTACTATACAAAGGATCGCACATAAGCCAATACACCTTAAAGTTGCACTATAATATTCCAGTGTGATCCTCTTAACCCATTACTCCAAACCCCCCTCACCACTGATGGATCTGCAGTGTGTCACCCTGGTGCCAAACTGTCTCAAATACCTCCAAGTTTGAGCAGGATGCGTAATCAAATTGTTGATTTTTTTTTTTTTCCTTTCAATTCAACGTAGTTTGAGAATTTTGCATGCCCGCCATTCATGCTTTACCAAACTTTCAGTGACAACACTATCCTGAATGCAACAAATTAGTCTTGTGATACTATTTGCATAGGAAATGCAATAGAGACCCTGTATAGCATCAGTCAGCACTTAATGGAAGAGCAGACAAAGTTGGTTATATTGCCTTGTAGAACACTTGCTGCCTTGTATTGCACATTTTGGGCAGGCCCATCAGTTTGAGGAGGTAGGTGAGGCTTGAGCTTTCCATGAATGTCTCAATTCACTAAACAAAAATCTAAAAATTGAGACACATTGTTGCCTTTAAAAGGTTTTCAAACTTTTCTATATAAATGACCCCTGTGCTATCCCCCCCTGCAACCCCCACTGCCACCCTGCACATCCAAGGGAATTCCTGTCCTAACTTCTGCAGCACTGTCAGCTACCAGAAGAGCAATGCTAGCATTAGACAAAATAATGTGTTTAGTCATACTTAAAGCTGAGAAGGGCTTTTAATCTATCTTAATTCATCCACCTAGAAAGATCCTACAGTTTCCTGTACCAATTGCTGCATCAAATTTTCTTAATTGATTCCAAGTTATTCACCAGCCTGTCTGGAATTCCATTCCAAGTGTTGGTCTCACTGAATGAAGATCTATTTCCTGATACTGGTTCCAAATTTATCTTTCATTAGTTTGACCTGTGCTCTTTGTTCTACTGTCACAATTTAATTTCGAGCAATATTTCCCATTTACCTTTTCTAATCCTTCAGCCATCTTAGATGCTGCTATAAAGTCGTCTTTCCTCCCTGACTGAAAATCAAGTGCAGAATAAAACCCAGAATTGTTCAGGAGCAGAGTTCATGGGCTGTTGTACACCCAGCCTCCGTTGGACACAAACCTGATGACCATGTGGACCCCAGTTTGAAAATATACATATGAAAGGAAAGACTTATGGAGGAGTAACTGGAGCCTCATAATCACATAGTTAAATTGATTAGACTTGTGGTGCTTTTGAAATACTTTTGAAAAACAATCAACTTGATATTTGAAAGGGATGCCTATAAGAGGCAGGTACTTTTCAGAATAACTGCACTTAAACTTGATTGATAAATTGTACTACTGTGTAAATATTACATATGTTTTTTATCATTTTAAAATTACTAAGTCTTTCACTGTTGGCCTTGGTATCCATTCAGTGGCTTTTGAATAATTTGAGACTATGAATCTTGGCTTTAGCAGGGAACCTGTTTCAATTTGTCTTCCAGCACATGGGAATTATAGGATCTTTTACATGACCCACCTGCATGATTTTTAACAACTTTCTCTTTTTTCTAAGTCTGTATAGACATAGCATTAGTTACTTTATTAATATATATCTATTAACTGGGACTGAAGACTGCTGTCACTAAGGCTAACTCACAACTTGGTGTCATACTGATTGTAACACAAAGGTGTAAAATATCGTGATGACTTTTTTTTCAACATGATTATGTTTTGGATTTTATTGCATGGTTTTGCTAATTCCTTTTAATCAATAAACAGCAAACTGTCTATTGTTGTGTACTTGAAGATGAGGTTGCAACAGCCTGGCATTTAGTAAATCTCATGCAGAATCATGAGCTTATAACTAGATGGGGCTTCATCATCCAAGTCTTTCTGATTCTAATCAAAAGAAAGGCTTGCATTTACATATCATCTTAGTTGTTGGCCGTCACTTGGGTGTTAACATTCCTGCCACCAAGTCAGAAGAATGTGGATTCAAGTCCCACTCCAGTGACTTGAGCACAAAACCTAAACTGACACGTCAGTGCAGTACTGAGGGAGTGCAGCATTTTTGCAGGTGCTGACTTTTTGATAAGATGTTAAGTAAGGCCCTGTCTGTTGTCTTAGGTGGATGTGAAAAAAATGTTATGATGCTCCTCGAAGAAATACAGGGGAAATTTCTCCAGTATCCTGGCCAGCATTTATCTGCCAACCAACATCATTAAAACAGATACTGAAGCAATCCATGTCCAAATGCAGCAAGACCTGAACAATATCCAGGCTTGGACTGACAAGTGGCAAGTAACATTCACGTCACACAAGTGCCAGGCAATGACCACCTCCAACAAGAGAGAATCTAACCACCACCCCTTGACTTTTAATGGCATTACCATCACCGAATCCCCACTAGCAACATCCTGGGGGTTGCCATTGACTGAAAACTGAACTGGACAAGCCATATAAATACTGGGGCTACAAGAGCAAGTCAGAATCCTGCAATAAGTAACTCACCTCCTGACTCCCCAAAACCTGTACACCATCTACAAGGCACAAGTCAGGAGTGTGATGGAATACTCTCCACTTCCCTGGATGAGTGCAGCTCCAACAACACTGAAGAAGCATGCCCCCATCCAGGACAAAGCACCCCACTTGATTGGCACTCCCTCCACCACCCCCACACAGTAGCAGCAGTGTGCACCATCTACAAAATGCACTGCAGGAACTCACCAAGCCTCCTTAGCACCTTTCAAACCCACAACCACTACCATCTAGAAAGACAAGGGCAGCAGACACATGGGAACACCACCACCTGGAAGTTCCCCTCCAAGCCACTCATCATCCAGACTTGGGAATATATCGCTGTTCCTTCTGTCGCTGGGTCTAAATGCTGGAACTCCCTCCCTAACAACGCGATGGGTGTACCTACACCACACAGACTGCAATGGTTCAAGAAGGCAGCTCACCACCACTTTCTCGAGGGCAATTTGGGATTAAATGCTAGCTCAGCCAGCGACGCCCTCATCCCTTGAACGAAAAAAAAGCAGCTGGTCAATGTCACATTGCTGTTTGTGAGACCTTGTGCAAATTGGCTGCTGCATATCCTACAATACAGCAGTGGCTACACTTCAAAAAGTACTTCATTGACGGTCGAGTGTTTTGGGGCAGCCTGAGGCATAAAAGACGCTACATAAATGCAAGTTCTTTCTTTAACACATTGTCAAAATGTGTCTTGACATTTCACAATAAATTATTTCGGTTACGCTGTAAAATAATGCATGTGCAAATGTCTAAATCAGCAGCTTCCTGTAAATAGCAATATCTTTTGTTTTGTCACTGTTTGAAGGAGGAATGTTGGCTGGGCTGCAAAGATCTTTGCTCTTCAAATACTGCCATGCGATCTCTGATGTGAGCAGGCTGGTGGCCTGTTAACAGACTTTAAACTTCATTTGTGGATCTTAGTCCCACCCATGACCTCTACACTTTATTAATCTATTAATATCTCTGTAACCCCTAAAAGTTATTTCTTAAAAGCTATTGATCCAGTTCCTATAACTGACCCAGAATGAACAACTATTTGCTGTAGATTGATTCTACATATCCCCTCCTGAAGGGTGGGTGATGTGATTTTAATCTTAAAGTGACTATATAGACTTACCTGTGAATTTCATTAGATATATCATTCATTTTTCTTAAAACTGAAGTCCACTAGAAAATGAGAGCCAAATTTTGAGTTATTTCATGTGTAACTTTAAACGTTGTGGCTCCACGTGTTGCTATTGGGTAAGCCAAACCAAACACTTGGTGACTAGCATAGTGCATAAAATATGTGAAGTACTAAGGAAGTTTTTAATGGCAGTGCTTTGGCTATGGAGCTGGCTGTTAAAACTGTGTAACAGAGTAAGAAAAGGATAATTAACCTTTTAATATTATGAAGTGCATTGGTTAACATAACGCAGAGGGTAGTGAGTGTCTGGAATTCGCTGCCAGAGGAGGTGGTGGAAGCAGGTACGATAGTGGTGTTTAAGAGGCAGCTTGACAAATACATGAATAGGATGGGAATAGAGGGATACGGACCCCGGAAGTGCAAAATGTTTTAGTTGACAGGCAATATGATCGGCACAGGCTTGGAGGGCTGAAGGGCCTGTTCCTGTGCTGTACTTTTCTTTGTTCTAAAGCATAGTGTTGGGGACATGTTCAAACTGTATCCACTCTGCTGTGGGGAGGTGCTGAGTGAGGACCAGAAAAATAAAAGGAATTGTATTTGACTCAACATCTTCAAGATTCCTCCTCAAAGCTAACTGAAGAGTGATATCAGTGGAGGCATAGGAACAGGTTGGCTGAAAGAAAATACATAGTCCAATGCAAGATGTGGTTGAGATGAGGAACGGTTAAGGATTTGGGTGCAACAGAATAAAAATTTATTGGTATTTTGACCATGATGAGACAAAATCTGAAGCAACGGGTCTGGGAAAAATTTGCAATTGAGGACTGACAATTGGCATAGTGGACTGGAAATTCTATGGAAGCTGGAGCCTTAAATGGTAGGCATACAGCACCTTATGCATCGAAAGGCACTAGTGATGATTTTTTTTCATACATTCATGGGATGTGGGCATCACTGGCTAGGCCAGCATTTATTGTCCATTCCAAATCAAGATGGTGAGTGGTTTGGAGGGGAACTTTCAGGTGGGGTGTTCCCATGTGTCTGCTGCCCTTGTCATTCTATATGGTAGCAGTCATGGGTTTGGAACATGCTGCCTAAGGAGCATTGGTGAGTTCATGCATTGTGTCTTGTAGATGGTACACACTGGCACATTCACTCCCCCCCATCCCAATGCACAATTGTACCAATCAGCAGGCTGCTTTGACCTGGATGGTGTCAAGCTGCCTGAGTGTTGGAGCTGCACTCATTCAGGCAAGTGGAGAGTATTCCATCACACTCCTGACTTGTGCCTTGTAGATGGTGGACAGGCTTTGGGGAGTCAGGAGGTGATTTACTTGCTACAGGATTCCTTGCTTCTGACCTGCTCTTATAGCCACAGTATTTATATGGCTAGTCCAGTTCACTTTCTGGTCAATGGTAATCCCCAGGTGTTGATAGTGGGGGATTCAGTAACAGTAATGCATGCAGTAGAAGCATACAAATTGGGCAGCTCAGGATGTCAAACAACCTTTCGGGCTGCAACACTGTTGCAAGCTTTGAGCATACAGGCCCAGTTAACACTTGCTTTTGACTTTTGCTCTTGAAAATTTGGTGACAGTACTGTGGTATGTTCTCGAAGGAGTTTTGGTGATTTGCTAGTTTTGGAAGAGAATTTTGCTGTATGCTGCCAAGGAGGCAGAAGAGATTTGGGACCTACAGTTCTAGAGGCTGTAGTTGAAGCCTTGCAAGACTACAGGGAGATGGACCTGAGACTAGAAAGTGTAAAGAAGGGAGGAGGAGGACTCTCCACGATAGGACCTACCCACCAAGGCTCTTCAGAAAGCACTTCTACCCCAGCTCGGCTAAAAGCAATGCTCAAGATGCCTGCAGTTCACCAAAGAGGTGGTCACAACTATGTCACTTTTTCAACAGGCTAAATAAGTATAGGAATATGGAGGTTGCAATGAAGTGGAATACCTGTATGTTAGGTCTTATTTCCAACTGCTGATGAGTGAGAGAGTATAGTGCATTGAGCAGCATGAGAGGTTGGTGATTCAGCGGGTAGGAGATCGTGACCACCCATGTGAGGTTATTGAACTTCTGGAACCATTCCTGCTATTCAAGTGCCAGGCTATGATCACCTCAAATAAAAGGTCTAACTATTCAGTGGCACTTAATGAGTCCCCCACCATCAACATGTGGAAGTTGCCATTGACCAAAAACTTAACATGACTAGCCACATAAATACTGTGGTTATAAGAGCAGACCAGAGGCTGGATATTTTGCGATGAGTAATTCAACTTCTCACTCCCAAAACCTGTCCGCCATCTCTAAGGCATAAGGCAGGAGGGACGAAATGCATCCTTTTTTTTCCCTGGAATAAGGCTCCAACAGTACCCAAGAAGCTTGACACCACCCAGGACAAAATGACTGACTTAATTGGCACTATAAACATTCGCACTCTCCACCAGCAGCATTTCCAGAGGCAGAAATACAATGTAAAATCTTTAAAACGGTAATCAATAAAGTTGAAGAGAAATGTATTCTACTATGAGCCAAAAACAACCAAGCTGATGATAGGGCACTGTTAATGAATGTGGAATAAAAAAAATTTGAATCTGAAGAAAAAAGGGTTATAAGAAGAATTTGGCTATTAAGGGGGAGACAGCAGCAAAGTGGTAATGTCTAGTAATCCAGAGGCCCAGGCTAGTACTCTGGGGACACTGGTTCAAATCCCACCACAGCAGTTGGTGGAATTTAAATTCACTCCATAAATCTGGAATATATTGTCATAATGCCCTTTATGGAAGGAAATCTACCCTTCTTAGCTGCTTTGCCCTACATGTGACTCCAGACCCATAGCAATGTGGTTGACCCTTGACTCTCAACTGAAATGGTGTGGCAAGCTACTCTGGTCAAGGGCAATTACTGGCCTTGCCAGTGACGCCCACCCCACTCTTCTCTCTCCTTCCCCCCCCCCCCCACCATGAATGAATAAAAATATGCTAAGCCAGAAGACAAAAAGAAATAATGTACAATTTAGGAGAAAAGAATATTTTTTTAAAGTCAGGAAAATAGAAATTACAAAATCAAGTTATAACATAAATGGATGGTGTTTTATAGACACATTAATAAAAGGATAATTAAAGTAGGGGTAGGACAAGATAAACTCAAATAATGACGGAAATGGCCCGTAAGGGAAATGACTACTTTCCTTTAGTTTTTACTAAAGATAATGAATTAGATGCTTCACTAAAAGATGAGCCTAAAAGACAGTTGGGATAGAAACAGGGTGGCCAACCTTCGCAGAGGAAGTTAAGGGATAACCTGGCAGGGGGGGGTCTGTTGGATCAGGTGGGGCCGATAGGTGGAATGGGGGGATGCTGCCAGAGCTATGAGGGCATGACAGCAGGGGGAAGAGCAGGTATTGTGCATATGCCGGATTTAATGGGCCAAAGTACAGGGAAAAACGCCATCGTGGCTGCATTCGATCCAGGACACTGGACTGTGGCTTCAAATATGGGACAATCAAAGGGATGGCTGGTCGCACCGGATAGAAAGATGGGAGAGGTTGCTCCGGCTTCATGGTTTATGTTGGCACACCAGTTACAAGCTCTCGCTCGATTGACGTAGAGCCCAAGCACCAGGGGTTAATTCCGACAGTGGGAGAGATCATTAAGTCTCATTGGATAGCTACCACCTGCCTCAAGTTGGCCAGCTACCAGTCGGGTGCTGTTGTACCATGGCCTGCTTGCTTCAATGGGTGCTTGGAGGTTAGAGAGTCATCTCGACCGGCAGGTTGGTAATCTATGCATTAGGCAAGACAAACTCAAAGAAGCCACCAGTCTTTCGCATTGCAAGCTGGAATATAAGGAGCATGCGCCCTGGCCTTACCGATGACATTCTGCAAGTTGATGGTGCACGTGAGACAGCTGTGATCAACAAAAAACTTCCAAGGCTCAATGTGGATATTGCTATACTGCAAGAAACACTACACTTTCTTCTGCCAAGGGGCAGCACATGAGCATTGACTGGGTTTTGCAGTAAAAATCACTGTACTTGCAATGATTGAACCCACCACAGAAGGCTCACTCTTCACTCGTCAACAGGCATAGGCCCAGTTAACCTCATGTGCATTTGTGCCCCAAACCCAGCTCCACCCCAAATGTAAAGAAATCAGTTCTTTGAGGCACTTTATGCTGCCATCAGCAGAATTCGCAGCACCAAGGCACTGCACCTTATTGGGGAATTCAGTGCAAGGATGGGTACAGACTATATAGCTTGGCCAATGTACATAGGGCACCAGGGAATTGGCAGGATAAACAAAAATGAACAGGTTGCTGGAGCTATGCTGTTACCATGGACTCTGTGATGAACAGCTACTTCCAAGCCATGTCGCAACATGTCCTAGAGACATCCGAGATCACACCTGGCATCAGCTAGATCTCTTCACCAGACATACCACCCTTAACAGTGTCCTCTTCTCTTGTAGCTATCACAGCACTGACTGTGACACTGACCACTCCTTGATGTGCAGCAATGTCAGGCAAAGGAAACTATACCAATCCAAGAGAAAAAGGTCATTCTTGGATCCACACTTGCCACACTATTGACCCGGGAAGGACCCTGGAGTTTCTCAACATTCTTAATCAGGCTCTTTCAGACAACGATGTCAAAGGCCAGAGTGCAGTGTCAAAGTGGGATCATCTGCGCTACACCATCTGTAACTCCACACTCACTGTGTATGGGAAGAGATGATGACTGAGGCTTATTGGACTTAAATGCAGTCAGTTACTGTAATTAAGCAGAGAACCCTCATGAACTGGAAGAAAGTACCCAGCAAACAAAATCTAGATGCTCCTGGAGCTGCCAGAATCAAGTCTCAACAGACTGCTTGGCACAGAACCAATCAATCTGGTTGAAAGTCTGCTTTCAGACAATCTACTGCTGAATTGGGGGATGCTAGAGGGATGTATGAAGGAATCAAGAAAGTAACGGGCCCAGCAGCAGCCAAATCAGCTCCCTTGAAGACAAAGATAGGGATGATCATCACTGAACCTAGCAAGCAGATGGTAAGGTGAGTGGAACACTACCTTGCACTCTACAACAGAGAACGTTGTCACTGAAGAAGCTCTCAGCACCATTCCAGACTTTCCTGTTATGGAGGAGCTGGACAGCGAGCCCACCATGGTAGAGCTCAACAACATCATAGACTAAGTTGCCAGTGGTAAAGCCCCAGGAAATAATGGCATTCCACCTAAAATCGTCAAATCTGGAAAACCGACAGTGTTGCAGCATCTCCATGAACTTATGTCTCTGCTGGATGAAAGATTTGTGCCTCAAGACATTTGTGATGCATATAGAGTCACCGTGTACAAAACAAAGGGGATCGTAGTGACTGCAGCAATTACTGAGGCACCATCTTATTATGCATTGTAGGGAAGGTCCTTGCTCACATTATTTTTCTCCATGCTGCTATTGTATGCTTTTGGCCACTCAAATGAGGGTGTCTATCTGCATGCTAGAGCTGACAGCAACTATACAACTTGGCAAGACTGTGCCCCAAGACCAAAATGCATAATGTGCTAGTTCGTGAGTTGCTGTTTGCTGGTGGCGCCGCGCTAGCATCCCAAACTGATGGTCACTTGTAACAACTTGTAGATCGGTTCTCAGGATTGCAAGGAGTTTGGACTGACTAATCAGAGTCAGGAAATCAAAGTTATAGGCCAGGATGTGGAATCTCCACCTTCACCTTCATCAACATTGACAACCTTACTCTGGAGATCTTTGACAGCTTCACATACCTTGGATCAACCAGCAGCGTGTGTCTTTATACTAAAATCAGTACCAGCTATGCTAAGGCCGCAGCTGTCATGTCAAAGTTGAGAGGCCGCGTGGATCAGCAGCAAAGTACCCAAAAATACAAATCTCTGTGTGTACCAGACTGGTGTTCTCAACATCCTCTACAGTAATGAAGCATGGACAACTTAGGCAAGCCAAGAAAAGTGGCTGAACAGCTCCAACCTCCGCTACCTCAGATAAATATAGGGCATCTCCTGCAAGATACAGTGTCAAAAATGGAAGTACAGCAGCGTGCAGGGATCCCCAGCAATTTTGCTCTCTCGAGTCAGCAATGACTCCGATGCCTGGATCATGTGTGCCGAATAGATGATGGCCGCATTCCCAAAGATATGCTCTATGGCGAGCTTGCTATCAGCATGAGACCAACAGGTCGCTCATGTCGGTGATGCAAGGCTGTCAGCAAGCGAGAACTCAAGTTGAGCAGGATCAAAGTTGATGCATGGGAACTCCTCGCTGAAGTGCCTGGAGGCAAGCAGTCAGGAAGAGTGTGGAAAAAGCAGAGCACAAAAGAAATGAGCAGATGGTAGAAAAAGAGAGGCCACCGCAAGGTAAAAGCATCAGTCGACCTCGGGCCAACGTCGTTCATCTGTGCCAGCTGCCGAAGGGACTGCTATTTGTGAGTGAGCCTCCACACCCACAACAGACTGTCTAATCCAGAAGCGAAATACACCCTGGGCACAGTACTTCGCCTCCTGAGACAGATGGATGCTGCCTGTGATAGAAAGGGAGAAAATAATTGGCAAACTAGCAAAACTAAAAGATAAAAACTCCATGTCTGTACAGGGCAAGCTTTTGATGTGGTGTACCTGGACCTCCAAAAGGCACTTAATACAGTGCCACACAACAAACTTATGAGTAAACTTATAGCTCTTAGAATAAAATGGACAGTATAGCATGGAATCAAAATTGGCTGAGTGACTGAAAACAGAGTTGTGGTTAATGGATGTTTTTTGGGCTGAAGGAAGGCAGGTGTCAGTGTTGGGACCCTTGCTGTTCCTCATATATATGTCAATGATCCAGGCATTGGTGTACAGGGCACAATTTCAAAATTTGCAGATGATACAAAACTTGGAAGCATTGTGAACTGTGAGGAGGATAGTTTAAAACTTCAAAAGGACATAGACAAGTTGGTGAATGGGCAGACAAGTGGCAGATAAAGTTCAATGTGGAGTAATGTGAAGTGATTCATTTTGGTAGGAAGAACATGGACATACCCAGTATGAAAAAAGGTACAACTCTAAAGGGAGCGCAGGAGCAGAGGGACCTGCGTGTATGGGCGGAATCGTCCTAGATCTGCACTAAGTGTGGTAGTGGGCGGGTAAACCAACATTTTACCCACCGGCTGTGATGGCGAGTTTTCACGCCACATCATCCCAAACCCGCCACATTATTTATGCACTCCCAGGAAACACGCCGTTTTGATGGCGAGTGGGCTCTCATTCGCCCACCTGCCACCACCTCGCCGCTTCATCATGCCAGGCGCATATTTAAAGTCCAGCCGCAACCATACATCTCAATGCTTCGAGACCACAATTGCTGCACTGAAGCCTGCAGCCCCTGCTTCAGCGACGTGTCTCTGGAACGCCTCTTGGAGTCCCGCCGGGATGTCCTATACCCCGCTCTGGCTGCAGGATGGGCAGCGGCGTCACCAACCAGGCTTGGGAGGTGGTGGCAGCAGTGGTCAGCACCAATGCCCTTCAAAAGAGGGCAACCACCCAGTGCCACAAGTGGATGAATGATGATCTCTGTTCCGCCAGGTCAAGTCACTCTTCTCATCACTCTCAACTCTCATACTCACAAACGCATCACACATGCACAGGGCCCTCACTCACTGCCAGTTCAAGGGACATCACCATTCACTCACAAACGACTTCATTGTCCTCATCCCATCCATGGGACCACTCACCACCCCACACGCCAGGCATACTTATCATCTGGCCTGGCAGGAGTCCTGCCAACACCCTCTCCATCTCTATTCATGCAGGACAAGCTGGTACATAACAGGGAGAGGTCGCAGAATGATGGACGAATGCCTGAGATCAAGGTCCTCATGGACGTTGAAAACCGAGCCATCCAGCTGGCTGGCAACAATCTGGACCAGTGCTGTGCTGACGACGAGGTCGGCGGTGCTCTACCAATTGAGGACGCAGCAGTGCAACATGCATCAGACAACTATGCTGTGAGTAATGCACTAATTATTTCCCCTTGCTTCCGCAGGCACATCTGGGAAACAGCCAAGAGAGTCCATGACCCAGGGCCTCCAGTCAAGCCGCAAAGATACCTCGGAAGAGGAATCTGAAGACACCGTCCTTAAGTCCCGTCACAGCACTCACCCACACCCTCCACCAGCACAGAGACACACACCTTGGTGGGACCTAGATGTAGAATAGCCTCGGGATCACAATCTGGTGAGCATATCGCACTGCCTGATCCACAGGCGGCGGCAGGGACTTCCCAGGTGTTTGGCACTTGGAGGACTGCTTGAGGCCAGAACGTTGTTGAGTCTGAGTCAGATGATGAGCCTCTGGACTCGGTTACGTCACAGTTGCTGGAGCTGCAAAGGTAAGCTCAGGAACATCAGGAAGGCATGTCCACTGCACTCTTCAGATTGCAAGGCACGATGGAGGAGTCCATCCGCCTTCAAACTGAGGTGATAGCGCCGACATGCCAATGCACCAAGGTCAACACTGATAAGATGGTCTACACTGCTGCGCATGCTGAGCTCCATCGCTGAGGCCACAGTTGGCCTCCAACAGTGTGTACGCGAGAGGGGTGCAGGGCAGCCCGATCTCATTCCAGCTATCCCTTATCAAGGAGTCAGCCTGGGGCCCTCGGGCACCCATAGGGAGGAAGATCAGTAGGTGCACACTCCAGGCCATCCACCCAGGTGACTGTGAGAGAGCCCACCCCATCCGAATCCGCTCTTCCTGTGACCTCCACCTCCACAGGCCAAGGAGGGTGCCGTTGCCACACAGCAGGACTTCAAAACCAGGCTGGGGTACTCCAAGTCAGAGGACGCCTGCCGAGGTCATCGCAGACAGGGCACGGCAATCAGCAGGCTGCCTCCACCTCTGCTGTGGATGTCTGGGGAGCACCAAGATGTAGCGGCAGGGTTAGGAAAGTTAAGAAGAATTAGTTGCACAGCCAGGACATGGGTGTTAATCACTCATACATACTGTTCACTGTTGTCAATAAACTCCCAAGAATGTCTCCCTGCCAATGGCTCCTTGTTCTGGTGAGCAGTGTTCTTGTCAATCAGATGTAAAACCTTTCTGCACAAAGTAAAGACAGGTGTCTCAGTCCAGGGCCTCTTCCCTGTGTTCTGTGCAGCCTCTGGACCAAAGTGATGGTCCGACATCATACTTCCTGGGAACATTACTGATGCCGGCATCTCAGCTGCCAGAATGTTGTGGGCAGGTGCCAGAGTTCTCTCATTCTCTCTTTGTACTCTTAGCACTTTTTAAGGTGGGGCTGGCCCCCATCTGTTCAGCACCTGAAGGGCTCAGGTGCTGAAGGCAGTCAAAGAATCAGATGCTTCTTAAGTTTCACGGCTGCGTCTCTATGATGTGACCCTGATCATGGTGCGCAAGCGAGCTGCCCTCGGCCAGACAGGAGTCCGACATACTCAGAGGCTATGTGAAGATCTATTGAGTGTCCTCACTGCATGTCGTCATCATCCTCCTGCAATCAAGCGACTATTAGGACCTCCACTGCGTCTCCATGACAGGAGCATTCTCACAGAGGGTATGTGCGCTGCCGTAAGCCAGACTGGAGTCAAACGTTCACAGATGCAATGTGAGGATCTATGGGGTCATCTCGTTGCATGTCATCATCATCCTCCACAAATCTAGCAACTATGAGAGCCTCCCTAGTGTGCCTGCCTCTTCTAGCCAGTGCAAGGGCCTCATCCCTGTCATCGTCACCTCCGAAGACCACCTCATCCTCATCCCAGTTGGTGGCATCCTCATCAGAGGAGACCTCCAGCTTCTCCATCTCCTCCTCAGCCAGCTCATCTCGCCATTGCAGTGCCAGGTTGTAAAGGGTGCAGCAGTCGACAACAATGCATGACACCCTCTGCAGACTGTATTGCAGGACTGCACCAGTCCGGTCCAGGCACTGGAACTGCATCTTCAGCATCCCGATGGTCTGCTCCACCAAGCTGCGAGCTGCGGCATTAGCCTCATTATACCGTTGCTCTGCTGCAGTCTGAGGCCACCGCAGGGGTGTCATCAGCCATGGCCACTGCGGGAGGCCCTTGTCCCCAAAGAGCCATCCCTGCAGCTTCTGTGGACCCTGGAAGACTTCACGGACCTGTGACCGACTGAGGATGTAGGCGTCGTGCACAGTCCCTGGAAACTGTGCACATACCTGCAGGAAAACAACTCTAGCCTACCTAGACTCTCTTCATAGCTGAAAAGCTCCAGCCCAGGAAACTCCCTGATGAACCTCCTCTGCGCCCTCTCCATTGCAATCACATCCTCCCTATAGTGTGGCGACCAGAACTGCACACAGTACTCCAGCTGTGGCCTAAATAGCATTTTATACAGCTCCAACATAGCCCTCCTCTTATATTCTATGCTTCAGCTATCCTCTTATATTCTATGCTTCAGCTAATAATGGCAAGTTTCCCATATGCCTTCTTAACTACCTTATCTACCTGTGCTGCTGCCTTCAGGAACCTATTGGACATGTACACCAAGGTCCCTCTGTACTTCATAGGGACCTACCATTCATTGTGTATTCCCTTGCCGTGTTGGTCCTCCCAAAATGCATCACCTCGCTCTTCTCAGGATTAAATTCCATTTGCCACTGCTCTGCCCATCTTACCAGCCCATCTATATCATCCTGTAATCTACGGCTTTCCTCCTCACTATTTACCACACCACCAATTTTCGTGTCGTCTGAGAACTTACTGATCATACCTCCTATATTCACGTCTAAATCATTAATGTACATTACAAACAGCAAGGGTCCCGGCACCAATCTCTGTGGTACACCATTCGTCACAGGCTTCCAAACGCAAAACCAGCCTTCAACCATCACCCTCTGCCTCCTGCCACTAAGCCAATTTTGGATCCAATTTGCCAAATTGCCCTGGATCCCATGGGCTTTTACCTTCTTGACCATTCTCCCATGTGGGACCTTGTCAAAAGCCTTACTGAAGTCCATGTAGACAACATCAACTGCATTACCTCATCTACACAACGATTCGCCTCCTCAAAAAATTCATTCAAATTCGTTAGACATGACAAAGCCTTGACAAAGCCATGCTGACTATCCCCAATTAATCCCTGCCACTCCAAGTGGAGATTAATTCTGTCCCTCAGAATTTTTTCCAATAGTTTCCCTACCACTGATGTTAGACTCACTGGCCTGTAATTACCTGGTTTATCCCTACTACCCTTCTTGAATAATGGTACCACATTCGCTGTCCCCCAGTGCTCTAGCACTTCTGCAGCCAGAGAGGATTTGAAAATTAGTGTCAGAGCCCCTGCAATCTCCTCCCTTGCCTCAAAAAGCAGCCTGGTTACAGCTCATCTGGTCCTGGGGATTTATCCACTTTTAAGCCAGCTAAGACTGCTAATACCTCCTCCCTTTCAATGTTAATTTGTTCAAGTATGTCACAGTCCCCCTCCCTGATTTCTACACCTACATCGTCCATCTCCATAGTGAACACAGATGAAAAGTAATCATTTAAAACCTCACCTACGTCCTTTGGCTCCACGCACAGATTGCCACTTTGGTCCCTAACGGACCCTACTCTTTCCCTAGTAATCCTCTTGCCCTTAATATATTCATAAAATGCCTTGGGATTTTCCTTTATCTTGCCCGCCAATGGGTTTTTAAAAAAACCAGGGTTTTTTATGCCCCTCTTCGCTCTCCTAATTACTTTTTTGAGTGCTTCCTACACTTTCTATACTCCTCTAGGGCTTCCGATGTTTTCAGCTCTCTGTATCTGCCATAAGCCTTTTTTTTGCCTTTTCCAATCCTCCATATCCCTTGACATCCAGGGTTCCCTGGACTTGTTGGTCCTACCCTTCACCTTTACGGGAACATGTTAGTCCTGAACGCTCACTATTTCCTTTTTGAATGACTCCCACTGGTCTGATGTAAATCTTCCTACAAGTAGCTGCTCTCAGTCCACTTTGGCCAGATCCTGTCTTATCAAATTGAAATCGGCCTTCCCCCAATTCAGGACCTTTATTACCGGTCCACCTTTTCCTTAAATCTTAGAGTTATGGTCACTATCCCCAAAATGCTCCCGCACTGACACTTCTACACTTGCCCGGCTTCATTCCCTAAGATTAGGTCCAGTACCACCCCTTCTCTTGTAGGACTTTCTACTTGCTGGCTCAAAAAGCTCTCCTGGATGCACTTTAAGAATTCCGCCCCTTCTAAGCCTTTCACACTAAGACTATCCCAGTTAATATTGGGGAAGTTGAAATCCCCTACTATTATTACCCTATTATTTTTACACCTCTGAGATTTGCCTATATATCTGCTCCTCTATCCCCTCCCCTGACTGTTTGGAGGCCTATAGTACACTCCCAACAAAGTGATTCCCCCCTTTTTGTTTTTAAGTTCTACCCATATGGCCTCATTTGAGGAACCTTCTAAGATACCATCCCTCATTACTGCAGTAATTGACTCCTTGGTCAATAGTGCAATACCACCGTCTCCCCCCTGTTACGCCTGAAGATCCTATACCCTGGAATATTGAGCTGCCAGTCCTGCCCTTCCCTCAACCATGTCTCTGTGATAGCAACAATAAAATATTCCCATGTGTTAATCAATGCCCTCAATTGATTTGCCTTACTTGTAAGACTCCTAGCGTTAAAATAGATGCGATCCAGCCTTGCATTATTCCCTTGTGCCTTAACAGGTCTATATTTGCTCTGCCTTCCAGACTGACTTAGTTTCTCTTCTATATTTGGCTGTGCATTACCCCCTATTGTACCTCCACCCTGTATCCCATCCCCCTGCCAAATTAGTTTAAACCCCCCCCAACAGCACTAGCAAACCTCCCCGCAAGGATGTTGGTCCCATTCCAGTTCAGGTGCAACCCATCCGACTTCTACAGGCCCCACCTTCGCCAGAAACAGACCGTGATCCAGGAAACTAAAGCCCTCCCTCCTGCACCATCTTCAGCCACACATTCATCGTCTCTATCCTCCTGTTCCTATACTCACTAGCATGTGGCACAGGGAGTAATCCAGAGAATACAACTTTTGAGCTCCTGCTTTTTAATCTGCTACCTAGCTCCCTAAATTCTTATTGCAGGACCTCATCCCTCTTTATACCTATGTCATTAGCACCAATGTGAACCACGACCTATGACTGTTCACCCCCCCCCCCACTTCAGAAGGCCCTGCAGCCGTTCTGACATCCTTGACCCTGGCACCAGGGAGGCAACACACCATCCTGGAGTCACGTCTATGGCCACAGAAGCGCCGGCCTGCATCCCTCACTATTGAGTCTCCTACCACTATTGCTCATGCACTCTTACTCCTCTGCCCTTGTGCTGCTGAGCCACCCACAGTGCCGTGAACTTGGCTCTGGCTGCACTCTCCAGAGGAACCTTCACCCTCGTCATTTCCCAACACCAAAAAACGGTTCTTGAGTGAGATGCCCTCTGCAGCTTTCCTGACTACTGACCTGCCTCCCTCCTTCTTCCCTCTCTGACTGCATTTCCTTGAGCTGGGGAGTGACCACATCTAAAAACATGCTATCCACGTAACCCTCAGCCTCGCGAATGCACCGCTGTGTCTCCAGCTGATGCTCAAGCTCCGAAACCCATTGTTCAAGCTGGTCAAGCCAGTGGCACTTCCTGCACATGTGGTCATCCAGACTGCAAGGAGTGTCTAAGAATTCCTGCAGGCTGTACAACACACGGGACTGAGCTCCCTTGCCATACTACCTGTTTGGTTTTAAATAAAAGACTATTTCCTTAAATTTAAGACAAGCAGAAAACAATTTAGCTTTTCTTAAAAAAGACAACAAATGCTGAGACTCCTATAATGTCGCTTTAAAGTGGAAAAAAAACAACTTACCCACTACCTACCAATCAGCTCTCTCCCTTGTCCAAACGTCACTCATTTCAAATCCCAGCACCGCTAAGTGGGTGAGAACCAGCTCTCTCACAGGGAAACTCCGCTCCGCTCCCTTACAGGTAAACTCCCGCTCTTTATATAGCCGCTCCGCTGTCGCTCTTTTTTTGTTGTTTTACCTTTATTATTTATTTAATTTCCCCCTATCCTTAAGTTACTAATTTAATAATAATCAACAAGTGATAGTTACACAGCTGCTAATTTAAATCTAAAACAAAGCTAAAAGCTGAAATATTCACCAGTCAATCATCTGCCTTCTCTCCTGTGACGTCATTCTTTGTTCTTTCTGTGTTGGTTTGATTCGTTGTTTGAGGCCTCTGTCTCGCTCCCCTGCTCCTTATTCACTCTCTCCGTGCTGTTTTCACCAAGGGCTGCTCTCGCTCCTGCCGCTGGCCACTACTTGGATGGCTAGAGTTTAGTGCGCTACATGGCCGCCTGAAATCCCACCACCTCCTCCCCAGTCCACCCGACCGATTGGCGGCAGATTTGCCCACTGGACTGCATGCTGTGCTCTCAGCTCAGGCGCAGGTATTCTCCTAACCCTCACTGCAAGGCTGCACTGTTAGCTTGAACCATGGAGACTAGTCCAAACCGGGATGCTGACATTGCAAGGGGCTGTGAGCACGTCCAGCAGTGACTGCTCCATGGGCAGCTTTAGCGAGGAGATTGTACAACGTGTGCGGTCGTCCAACTGTTCTGCCATCCAGTAAAATGCTCATGACTTGCAGACTGTGCCGGGGGGGTAAAAAGCTTTGGAGCACTTGGTGGCACTTTGATGCCTCTGCATTGCTTGAGTGGGCAGATAAGCCAGAAGCCCGACCACAATCATATCAATGTGGCTGCACCTGAACTGTCTTGAGTTGCAGAGGAATGGTCACTTTTTATGCAGGTTTCCTTAATGCATGGCCACTTCCCTCGCCCACCCTACCCCCCACCCCGAATGCTTGTGCACTATATTCAACAGCAGGCCCTCGCCCACCACCCGCACACGTCGCCTTAATGGCAGGGCTGCCCTTGCCCCCACCACCCCTCGCAAGTCACCTCAACAGCAGGGCTGCCCTTAACCCCGACTCTCCAGCGCCACTCAAGTTTGAAGTACAATAGGTGATCCTGGCGAGATCTGTACAACGTTACTGTGTATTCACCTCTGAGTCCCCTCAAAGTACAGCCCACCAAGTGCGCATCGCTTATGTGCTGTTGTAAGACCATAAGACATAGGAGCAGAAATTAGGCCATGGGGCCCATCGAGTCTGCTCCGCCATTCAATCATGGCTGATAAGTTTCTCAACCCCATTCTCCCACCTTCTACTCCATTTAGATTCTTAATTTTTGAAATAACATTCAATGTCCTTACATTTTGGCAGGAAAAATATCTCAAATTTATCTAGGTGGAAAATAATTTTCCAATTATACACATTCT